>NC_080746.1:17981411-18284442 GCF_020826845.1 Diceros bicornis minor
ACAACGGAGAAGCACAGTACAGCTGGAGTATAGAATACAACATGGCAGGTAATGCAATGATTTTCTGTGTGTTTGCAACAGGATTGCAGGGGGAGAAAAACTTCCAAGGTGGTATAGAGGCCAGCTTGTATTCAGGAGGTAAAACAGACATACTCGTTGACAGGATGTGGGAGATAGAAGGGGACAGGATCTGTATCTAGTTATTGGAAGTACAGGAGTGAAGGGGGTTAGTTTCAGGTGCCTATGGGATATCTATAAACGTGTCCTATATTGAGCTGGAACCGAGTTCTGCAGAGGATGAGGTTTAGGAGTTGGTACTCCTAAGTGGCAGTGGGGCAACAGGTGTGGAGAAGCTCACCATGGAGGGTCAGGAAAGAGGTGTGAGAACACGATACTGTGGAACAGTGCAGCAAGAGGGAAAAGCCTGCAGTTAAGAGAGGAATGGCCAGAATAGATAGAAAAACCAAGAGATGGGTGTCCTGGGAACTGAGGAGGCATTTGCCCTTTCCCTGGCTTCCTTATCCATTGTACCTGATGGCCAATGAAGGTCAGAGATTGTCCTGTCTCCATCCAGTCAAGCTGTGGGGCTGGTGGCAGGTCCAAGTATGAGGGCTGCTGTGAGGTGGAGGCTCCTTGTCTGAAAAAAATAGGAGCCAGGCTGGTGGACAAGGTCCTTGAGCCATGAGGATAGCAAAGATGAGATTTGTTCTCATTTCACAGCCAAAAGGTTACAGAATGCTCTAACAGATGTCAAACTCCCAACAAGAGATTCCCTAGTAATCTTACCTGTTTGTCACTTTCCAGCTTCCAGGTGCCGAAGAGCCCTCTTCTGGGTCTGGCACTGCCTGAGGCTGAGTTTGATTCAGGAAAAATAAATGTGTCTAGGATGCTTAAGAGTCTGCCTAGGCCATACTCCCACCCTCCAGAAGGAAACAAACTGGCATATGGAGGGTGCTGCCATCCTGCAAACTCTTCCCTCCCTCCCAGCCCTGCCCACATCTTCTCCACTGAGAAGGCTTGCCCCCTGGCTGACAGGTAAGGGAATTCAAGGCGAGCAGGTGAAGCATGGAGTCCATGAGTTCTCTTAGAAGAGCTGGTAGGTGAAATGCTGGACCTGGGAGAACCAGGGATCAGTGGATTTGGATACTGCTCTGGCTCCTCCGAGAGAAACCAACCTCTAAGACAGACTGAACCACCTCCTGCCGGCTCTGCTCCACCTCACGGATCTGAGCTGCCATCTGTGGGAGAGAGGCTGCTTAGACAGGCACAAAATCACGGGGGCTGGGTCCTTCAGAGTACTTTCCCTTAACTTACCTCTCTGATCACCTCATCCTCTTTTTCCTCATAGGAATCCAAACCTTTCACCATGGATTTCTTGAATCTAAACAGAAAAAGGGCAAGTCAGCCCAGAACTCCAGTCCCTGCCAGTTGTGAAAAGAGCCTCAGTAGATAATTTTTTTAAATTTTGAATAATTTCAAACTCACAGAAACAAAATAGTATAATGAACATCTGTGTACCTCTCCTTAGATTCACTGTTAACATTTTGCCATAATGCCTCCTCTTTTTTTTTTGTGAGGAAGATCAGCCCAGAGCTAACATCCATACCAATCCTCCTCTTTTTGCTGAGGAAGACTGGCCCTGGGCTAACATCTGTGCCCATCTTCTTCCACTTTATATGGGACGCCGCCACAGCATGGCCTGACAAGCGGTGCATCGGTGCGCACCCGGGATCCGAACCCAGGCCGTCAACAGCGGAGCGCGCGCACTTAACCACTGCACCACGGGGCCAGCCCCTCCTCTTTTTTATATACACATTTCCTTTTTGCCAAAACAAAAGTGGGTTTTAGATATCATGAGACTTAACTCGAATCTAAATATTTCAGTACGCATCTCCTGAGAACAGGAACAGTCTATGAAATCATGAAACCATTACCACACTTAAGAATAAAAGCAATTACTCTTTTTGATGTTCAAATGATCCCATATTTGGCTAGCGAGAACCCTTTCAAACCAGCTCCTTTGTCCTCTGGACCACTCCATCAATCTGAGCATTTCCAGCACAAGATATTCCAGGTGCATCAAGTACTTTCCCTGCCCCAAACCTGAAATTAACTATTTCTCCAATGAAATCTGGTTTGTTTTACTAGAAAGTAGTATTTAGAAGCAAAGAGCTGAGAGTTAGCAAAGCTCTTACTGCTCCACAGGTGTCATGCTTCTAGCTCCTTCAGAGGACAGAGCTTTTTTGCCTTAAATCAAGAATTCATACTGCTACCTCCCCATTCAAATCCTTCCATTCCTTACTTGTACCTTCCTTCCGCCATAGTGAAAACCCTGGTTCCCAACATCAATATACTTGCAGTTGTGTTGTCCTACCATACATACAAAAAGGCATCAGAATAATACCAATACCACTGTCAACAATACAACTAAGCAAAGCTCAAGATTTCTTTGCAGTTCTTTAGTCCTTAGAAAATATCCTAAGGGTATACAGTCAGAATTTTGTGTTCAAAAGTTACTTCAATGCTTATTCTTTTGTTTGTGATTATCAATTTGATACATAATTTGTTTACAATTTTAGGATTTGTTTTCTGACCTAATTTTAATATGTAAAACATTTATGTAGAGAAATGGCTCTACCACCGTGCCCTGGCAGCCCTGCACTTCTCCATACACACAGAGCCTTGAACCGCAGCTTATCAGAGTCTTGGCTGAATGCCTGTGTGATTCACACATCCCAGAACACAAGAGGATGGGAGGCCTGAAAGGAGCTGCTATGAGGCCATCTCCCACTTGCCTATCTCCCCTGGGAGGCTGTCATGAGAGTTTCTCATCAACTCCTGGGTTCTGATGAGGTATGGGGGCCCCACCCCTCTCAGATGACAGCTGCAGTCTACATTTGGCTCCCCAGCAACAGGTATCCCACAACTCACATTGCAATCATCGGCCCTTTTTGTTTCACTGTGGTCCTTTTCAGTGTGTGAGACAAGGCCCTGGGAAGCTGGCACTTTGCGCTTACTCTCTTTGCTGTCTATGTAAGTAATAAACTCTCTAAATCTAAAAGTGGCTTGGGGCTGGCCCCGTAGCTTAGCGTTAAGTGCGCGCACTCCGCTACTGGCGGCCCGGGTTCAGATCCCGGGCGCGCACTGACGCACCGCCTCTCTGGCCATGCTGAGGCCCCGTCCCACATACAGCAACTAGAAGGATGTGCAACTATGACATATAACTATCTACTAGGGCCTTGGGGGCAAAAAAAAAAAAAGGAGGAGGATTGGCAATAGATGTTAGCTCAGAGCCGGTCTTCCTCAGCAAAAAGAGGAGGATTAGCATGGATGTTAGCTAAGGGCTGATCTTCCTCACAAAAAAATAAATAAAAGTGGCTCATTTTATCTTTACCAGTCAAATCAGTCAGGCTTGGCTTTGCCTTGTCCTGTGTGTGTGAGCTTGAAATCTGTAAGATTAAGTCAAAACTCTCAGGGCCAGCCTGGTGGCATAGTGGTTAAGTTCAGTGCACTCCACTTCAGCGGGCCAGGGTTCACAAGTTCAGATCCCGGGCACGGACATAAATCACTCATCAAGCCATGCTGTGCCAGTGTCCCACATATAAAATAGAGGAAGATGGGCACAGATGTTAGCTCAGGGCCACTCTTCCTCAAGCAGAAAGAGGAAGATTGGCAACAGATGTTAGCCCAGGTCCAATCTTTCTCACCAAAAAAAAAAAAAAAAAAAAAAGTCAAAACTCTATTTAAGGGGCCAGCCCAGTGGTATAGAGGTTAAGTTCACACGCTCAGCTTGTGCGGCCTGGGGTTTGCAGGTTCGGATCCTAGGCATGGACCTACACACCACTTTATCAAGCCATGCTGTGGCAGGCATCCCATATATAAAGTAGAAGAAGGTGGGCACGTGTTAGCCCAGGGCCAATCTTTCTCAGCAAAAAGAAGAGGATTAGCAGCAGATGTTAGCTCAGGGCTAATCTTCTTCACTAAAAAAAAAAAAAAACAAACCTCTATTTAAACAAAAAATTCAGAGAGTCCATCCTCATAATTCTCAATTATAACCTTTTCCACTCAGCTATCCTTTATTCATCCACCAAAAACCATATGGCGCTGGGTCAGGGCATGAGGAGTGCTTTTTGTCCTCAGATTCCCATCTCCTCCCACTCTGAACCACAGGTGTGAAGGCAAGGTAGAGGGATTTAGGCATTTCTTACTATTCCCTCATTATTTTCCACACTGAGCAGAAAGGAATAACAGATACCATAAGTTTTTCTGTAACTTTGGCTCTGAGACCCCCTTCACACCTCATAATCTCAATATGGTCCCAATAAAAGTGGTGTCGTGAGGCAGCCTGTGCCCTCCTCCTGAGGCAGTCAGGGCTCCCACCCTCTCTGTGCCGACCAGCTTCCTGCACTTCAGCTTCTAAGGGTCCTCCAGAGGCCAGTTAATATAGTCTAAAACTATTAAAAGTGGGTACTGGGTGAGCACCAGTTTTTTGCACACTATAAACAGCCTCTTCTATTCCTAAAGGACCTTAGTATTCTCTGTGCCACACATTTAAGTAGTTGATTAGAGTCAACTTTTACTATATACTGTTCTCTATTTGCTAAATGAATTGTAAATCCCATCCCCCAACTAGATTATAAACCTTTCAAGGACTCTGTCATACTTCTTCTGTGTCCAACATAGGGCCTGGAATAATGAGTGCTATGAAGACATAGATAACTTAGGAAGTCCTTACTGAACTTTCCAGTTAATAGAGAAAGCTCCAGTACCTGACACAGATCCAGAGAATTCACAGTCTGCTACTTCGTCTTTCATAAATGGTGACTTACCGTGCATAATCTTGTGGGGAGATGAGAAACTTCTCTTTCATCTGGAGCTCAGCCTTGTTCTCCCACCAGAATCTGTTGGTTGCTTTCTTGTGCTCTGGGCTGAGAATGGAGAGGATGAGTAATCTCAATAAAAGATCATAGAATATTACTCAGATATCTAGGCATTAGATAATTAATACAAACTGACATCTGGGTTTCTGCCTCTCGGCAAGGCTGAGAGAGGAACACCGTTACTAGTCTCTTCCAGATCTCCAGTCTCCCTCTTCCAATAAAAATGTGAGAATCTGAGAGGAGGTGATGGGAGTAACTTTGAGCCAGCTGCCCAGCTGGCTTTCCCAGCTGGACCACCAACACTACTGGGACCATGGCAGCCATAAGCCCTCTACCCCTCAAGGCTGGCAATGCCTCTAAGGTGGCTCAATCCATCCACTCCGATCAAATCACAAAAGCGTTCTTCCTCTCCCCCACGCTAAACCCTCCCTCGCACGTCTGTATGCGAGTGTGCTGGATGAGGCCCCCAGCCCGGCTCTCACCTGGCCAGGTGCTCCAGCAGCCCCCCGTGCAGCACGGTCAGGTTTCCGTGGCTCAGGTGTTTCCGCACCTCACAGCTGCAGCACAGGCACCAGCAGCACCGCTCGTGCTCGGGCACGTAACGCTCCACCTGAGCCGCGCGGATGGCCTTGCGCGCGGCCTCCACCTGCGGCGGACAGGGTGTAACCGGCAAGGGGCCAAGTAGGACCCCGAGCAGGACCCCCAAATCCCACCCCCTCGGGCCCTCACTGCAGGGCCCGCAGCCCCGCCTCCAGGCCGTCCGCGGCCCCCTCCGGCCTCCCGTCCGCACCTGGGGCAGGAGCCGCTCCAAAGCCACCTTCAGCTGCCGCTGGTGCTTGCGACTGTAGACGTGTCCGCGACCACAGAAGAAAGTCTGGCGGCACAGAGGGCAGCGCTGCGCCGGCGCCATCGGCCCAGGACTGGGTAACCGGAGGAGCTGCCGCCCCTTCACCATCAGACGACCCCTGACCTCTAGGGGGCGGGGCGAGCGCAGCGGCCCCCGCGGCCCCAGCGGCGGACAGGCGCCACTGCAACCCGTTCTGCGGCTGCGCGAGTTCTTCCTCTGGCTCCCTCTCTGTGTGCAAACCCTGCCAGTGATCAATGTCGCTGAATGCTGTCTAGCCAGACAGAGCGCACGAAACTGCAAGACCACAAACCACACACGTGTCGGGGCATTGACAAGGACCCGTATTAGGCAATGTAACAAATCATAACTAGTATTTATAGGGTGCTCACTCTGTTTCCAGAGCTTTACATTTACTACCTAACTTAAGCCACACAATTACCCTATGGAGCGTATTATCCGCATTTTACAAGCGGGAAAACTGAGGCAGGGGGAGGAAGTAACTTTGTGGAAGGTTGCACAGGTATTAAGCAGTGGAGGCAGCCCCTTGGGGCCCCGTGCTCTTCATTACCAGCAGGCTGTAGAGAACACAAGCTGTGAGGTGGCCATGATCTGAGATCTAATCACAGTCATACCCCTACAGGGATGTTCTGAGCGTTGCTCCTATAAAGCTGTAAAGGGGAAGCTATAAAAGGTGCAAAATCATTGCTGAGGGTTAACAGACATTTTTAATCTGTAAAAGTGCTAATCAAATGGAATTTTTATTTTTTTTTGTGAGGAGAATCAGCCCTGAGCTAACATCTGCCAATCCTCCTCTTTTTGCTGAGGAAGACTGGCCCTGGGCTAACATCCGTGCCCATCTTCCTCCACTTTATATGGGGACACCGCCACAGCATGGCTTGACAAGTGGTGCGTCGGTGCGTGCCCGGGATCAGAACCAGCTAACCCCGGGCCGCCGCAGAGGAGCGCGAGCACTTAAGTGCTTGCACCACCGGGCCAGCCCTATTAATTCTTTACAATCCACTTTTTTTTTTGTTTTTTTTTTTTTGGTGGGGAAGATCAGCCCTGAGCTAACATCCATGCTAATCCTCTTTTTGCTGAGGAAGATGGGCTCTGAGCTAACATCTATTGCCAATCCTCCTCCTTTTTTTCCCCCCCCGAAAGCCACAGTAGATAGTTGTATGTCATAGTTGCACATCCTTCTAGTTGCTGTATGTGGGACGCAGCCTCAGCATGGCCAGTGAAGCCTGCATGGGTGCGCGCTGGGATCCAGGCCCGGCAGCCAGTAGCGGAGTGCGCTTAACTGCTAAGCCACAGGGCCGGCCCTACAATCCACTTCTCACAGAATCAGCAGCCTCCCTGTCTGTCCTGCTTCCCTACCCCCAGGGCCTAAGGTGAATTGCTTCCTTACAGAGCTGAAATCCCCAGGCTGTGATCTCCACTCTAGAGCACACCCACAAAAGCCTGGGAACTAGCCCAGACCTTAATTACAGGATGAGCAGATAGAGCTGATACAATCCCAAACTTCCCTTAGATTTGTTGCCAGTATTGGTACGTTAACCTGGATAGGCTACAATCAACTCTATATAATTCAGGCCCAGAAAGTAGCCAGACTCCCCTTCAGATCTTGACTTCCTGTTGGAGCTTCTCTTTAGACACAAGCATCTGCCAGATGTGATCCATTTTGATGACCCTTGCAACACAATTCTTTGACTTCCCATTATTACCCTGGCAGGGTCAATCCTGGACCTTGTCCACCCAAAATTGTTCCTTCTCTGAATCCAAACTCTGATGTTCTACTCTGACCACCATCTTCCACCCTCCCATGTGGCCTTACCTTCCATCCGGTCTTTAACTGCAGGGAGACCTCCATTCCTGAAGATGACTACTCATATCCATTCTCTCAGAAAATTATTCAGCATCTGTCAGTTGCCAGCGGCTTTGTTCTAGGCCAGTGGTTTTCAAAGTGTGGCCTCCAGGTCAGCAGAATCAGCATCTGGGAGCTTGTTAGAAATGCAAATTCTTGCGCCCCACTCCAGACCCACTGAATCAGAAACTCTGGTATGGGGTCCAGCATCTGTGGTTTAATGAGCCCTTCAGATGATTCTGATGCTTAATTAAGTTTGAGAATCACTGGTCTAAGTCTTAGGTCCTCTTGGCTTCGTTCTACCTACTGGATCCCAGGAATATTTCTTTTTTTTGTTTTGTTTTTTGTGAGGAAGATCAGCCCTGAGCTAACATCTGTGCCAATCCTCCTCTTTTTGCTGAGGAAGACCGGCCCTGAGCTAACATCTATTGCCAATCCTCCTCCTTTTTTTTTCCCCGATGCCCCAGTAGATAGTTGTATGTCATAGTTGCACATCCTTCTAGTTGCTGTATGTGGGACGCAGCCTCAGCATGGCCGGAGAAGCGGTGCGTAGGTGTGCGCCAGGGATCCGAACCGGGGCTGCCAGTAGCGGAGCGTGCGCACTTAACCGCTAAGCCACAGGGCCGGCCCTCAATTCATTATTGAATAAATGAAATGTCACCCCTTTTGTGAAGCCTTCCAGAGTTGTCCTTGCAGAATTAATTTCTCAATTCCAAGGTCCTTTGCTCATTCTGTCGTCCTTTTTGTTTAGCAGTCAATTAAAAACCCAGTAGATGAAAAATTCCTCAAGTGCAGGGACTGTGTCTTATTCATGCCTGACTCCCTAGAACTAGCATAAAGTGGTCTTCTCTGCATTTTGTCAAATTAAATTAAAACCATCGAAACTGCAGGCACCCTGGGGTTAAGATGCCCTTGGGGTGGGAATTTGTGCAGGGAAGGAGCCTAGGAAGCATACAGCTAACAGCCTGCTAATTAATAGTATCAAATTACAAAACAAGCTAATGGGTAGTTTTATTCATTTAAAAATTGTACTATCCAAAGAGGCTTATGCACCCCTATGTTCATCGCAGCATTATTCACCATAGCCAAGACATGGAAGCAACCCAAGTGTCCCTCAACTGATGACTGGATAAAGAAGATGTGGTATATATACATATCACGGAATACTACTCAGCCATAAAAAAAGACAAAATCGTCCAATTTGCAACAACATGGATGGACCTGGAGGGTATTATGTTAAGTGAAATAAGCCAGAAAGAGAAAGACAAACAGTGCATGATTTCACTCATAAGTGGAAGATAAACCAACACACGGACAGATAGAACTGTGTCTGGTGGTTACCAGGGGCTAGGGGTGTGGGGGGTGGGCACAAGGGGTGGAGGGATGCACTTATATGGTGACTGATAAACAATAATGTACAACAAAAATTTCACAATAAAAAAATGAAAAAAAAATTGTAAAAGGTAACTTGTTGAAAAAAAATGTAGAGGCTATAAATAAAAAGTAATTGTCCTCCATATCTTGTTACCCTCCATCCTCAAAGATGACTATTGCTATTTGATACCTATATTCTTTAAGACATTTTCTATGCTTAGACAACATATTTATATATATGAACAATAATTTCTGTCACATTTGGAATCATATTGAACATACTATTCTGCTACTGTTTTTTTTTACCCCCAAAAATGTGGATATCTTTCTGTGTCATCATGATTTAAATACTATCTATATTCCAAGGACTCTCAAATGTATTTACATCTTTAGCTCAGACTTATCTTCTCAACTCTGGTCATAACAATTATCTACTTGACAGAACCATCCTGATGTCTCATAGATTCTTTTTTTTTTTTTAATAATTTTCTTTATTTATTTTTCCCCCAAAGCCCCAGCAGATAGTTGTATATCATAGCTGTACATCCTTCTAGTTGCTGTATGTGGGACGCGGCCTTAGCATGGCTGGACAAGCGGTGCGTCGGTGCGAGCCCAGGATCCGAACCCGGGCCACCAGCAGCAGAGCGCGCGCACTTAACCGCTAAGCCACAGGGCCAGCCTGTCTCATAAAGTCTAAACACAGAAGCATTCAAACCTGCTGCTCCTACAGGCTTCCTTTCCTCATCATTCACCCAATTGCTCAAACCAAAAACCTCACAGTCATTCTTTTCTCCTCCTTCATCCGGTCAATCCTATTCACTTGTTGATTCTGCCTCCAAGACACATCATCACATTGGTCTGCTTCTCTCCATTTCTTCTGCCACTGCCACTATCCCAGTCAATCTGGACAACTGCAGTTACCTCCTAAGAGGCCTGCCTGCTTCCACGTCTGCCCCACTACAAGCCATTTTTAATGAGTGGCTAAGCATGATTTAAAAAATAAAATCAGGTTATGTCAGTTATTTCAATTACTTTCCACTGTACTTGAAAAAAATCCACATCCCTTATCATAGCCTAGAAAGGTCTGCGTGGTCTAGTCCCTGCCTCCCTCCCCAACCCCGCCTTGGATCGCTCTCCCCTTGCTTACTGCATTCTGTCCTCCATGGCCTTATCCCCATTCTCTCAATAGGCCAAGCTGAGGAGGTTCCCTACCTCCCGGGCTTTGTCCATTCTGTTCCCTCTACTAGAACACTTTTCCTTCCCATTCTTCAGCCTGAATATTCATTATACAGGTCTCAGTTAACATGTCTTTCTTAGGGCCAGCCCAGTGGCATAGTGGTTAAATTCGTGTACTCCACTTCGGCAGCCCAGGGTTTGCGAGTTTAGATCCCGGGCACAGACCTACATACTGCTCATCAAGCCATGCTGTGGCAGCATCCCATATACAAAGTAGAGGAAGATTGGCACAGATGTTAGCTCAGGGACCATCTTTCTCAAGCAAAAAGAGGAAGATTGGCAACAAATGTTAGCTCAGGGCCAATCTTCCTCACCAAAAAAAAAAAATTTTTTTTAAATGTCTTTCTTAGAAAGGCCTTCTCTGACCCTCTCTCCAATCTAAGTACCCATATTATTTTCTCTCACAATAACCTAAACTTATTAATATTTATTATCCTTGTACATTAGTAGTGTGTCTGTTTAGGATCTGTCATTCCATCTAGACTGAAAATTCTGAGGGAGGAACCATTTTGGGTTCACTGTGTCCCTAGCACTGGCACAGGGCCTGGCATATTGAAAACTCAAAACAATTGTTGAATGAGAAAAAAGAGGAGGTGAGGGTAGGAGTCTAATATTCTATTAGACTGCAAAATGGGCAAAGGCAGATTTTTCTCAGGGTTACTTTTTCCACAAAGGCTCTGTTGTTTTATTTTTTCCTTCTGACCTGTTGCCTTTTGGGATTCACTAGCAACTTAAACCAGACATCAACAAGAATGTGGACAGGGATAAGGATGTGCATAAAGCACAGATGAGGTGGACAAGTTGAGGCCAAATTAGATGAAACCAGAGCTTAGGATTCAGAACCCTCTCCTTCCTCCCGGGAGCTGGATGGACCAGGTGGTGGGAGAGGGGGCTTTGGCAGCAGAGAGTGCTGGGTGGGCCCAGAGTGAATGACACCAATGACTCGGTCCCTCCCCCCACTCCTCCAGTGGGTAACACATAAAAACTAGCATCCAGACAGTCCAGGAGGAGAAAATCAGCACAGAGCACCTCCAGGTGGATTAGGGAAAGGCAATTCTCAACTTGCTTCCCCCTGGGCATCTGCATGTGTCTGTCTGTCTTTTCCTTGGCACTAGTTACTTTTTCTTCCCATCCCATCCCTGCTCCTCCCCACCTCCCCAGCCTCCACCTCTGCCCCCTGGGAGCATCAGCAGCTCTCCTACAGAGCAGGGCTGCCTTTGAGAACTTCTGGAGAAGTACTAGCCGTTGTTTTCCAGGCCTGGAAGAAAGACCCAGTTCTATTGTCTCCTGGGATAAGTCTTCCCCAGCTTCTCCAGACAGGGCTAATTGCTCTCTTCTCTGTTCTTCCAGAGAACATGGAATCTGCCAGTTAGAGAAGTTACTAGTGACAATTCATAGCAAACAGTGCTTACTTACAGTGCTTCCTACCTAACAGGCCCCATGCTAGGCTCTGGGGGTTTGGACATGAAAATGACATTCCATTATATTCTTCTCACTGGTTGCCAATGTCACTGTGGGTGAGCACCTCTGGGACAGGGACTATATTTTATACATTGCTTGGTTTGGTGGTTCTCTACCCCATCAGCCTTAACACCCTAGGAATAGAGCAAACATTTTGTAAGACCGTCTTTACCACTCTGAAATGAATCTTAAGTGATAAAATAACCTACCCACCCATACAATTTTTAAAAGATTTATAACACTCTAACTGTAATATAACAGAAAAATAAAGGGAGAGAAGTTTACAATAAAATGTATTTCAATGGATAAACTATACTTGAAAACATGATAGAAATTTGCACATACTTATAATGAATAGTTTATTGAAGAGACAATATTCAAATGACTACTACTTTTTCTTTATATGGGCTACCTTGAAATAGCTAAATATGTTTATACATGTACAATCCCTGTGAGTACAACAGATATACACACAGCCCGACACAGGCATGTGGTATTGGTGACTTAAATACCAGAGCAGCTTTGCTGTCAGTGAAGTGACTTTCCGAAATGGCAAACAAGCCTTGGTAAACTTCCAAACCAAAAAAAGTACAGTCTTCTTTCATTTCCCATCATAGTTGCATTCCTGGAAAATTCAGTGTATATTAAAATGATGGAAGAAATACTTTCTGCTTAGGTATAAAACCATGTGAGGGGCCGACCCTGTGCCGCAAGCGGTTAAGTGCACGTGCTCAGCTGCGGCAGCCTGGGGTTCGCCGGTTCGGATCCCGGGCACGCACCGACGCATCTCTTGGCAAGCCATGCTGTGGCGGCGTCCCATATAAAGTGGAGGAAGGTGGGCACAGATGTTAGCCCAGGGCCAGTCTTCCTCAGCAAAAAAAAGAGGATTGGCAGATGTTAGCACAGGGGTGATCTTCCTCACAAAAAAATAAAAACAAAAAATAAATAGGTTCTTGGCTCAGCTCATTATAAATGGCCTGATGGTCAATTCCTGAAGGTGAGACTGCCTCCTGCACTGAGGACATCTGACACTCCTGGGCCTGACTACCCATGCCCGTATCACCCTCAAATCCTTGTGGCAACCATAGTGCCCTCTAGGGGCAGTGAGAGCCCCCAGTTTAGCACTACTGTTTCTGGTGCCGGTTTGGGAATGAATGCACAAACTGGAGCAGGTAGAGCAGAGGCGGTGGTGGTGACGGAAAGGCGACCAGGGTAGGATTTCATGTCTGTGACCGAAATGTGCAAATCAAGCAAATGAACTGGGGCCTTTCTTCAAAGGTAGAGATTTTGGTCTGGTAGAGCAAGGGTCGTGCTTTTCAGGAATACCACATTTCAGAGACCAGGGAGGAGGCAGTCGGATTTCACAGTGAGACAGTCTGCAAGGGATTAAGGGGTGAATAAGTGGAAAGGAAATGAAAGAGCAAAGATAATGCCCATCGCATTCAACAACATGAGGAGAACCATAGTACCTACTCCTTAAAGTGGCTGTATGGATGAAATCTGCAAATGCACATAGAATGATGTCTGGGCCAGTTGTAAGCAGTCCATGTTAATATGCCCGACAAAGGACTACACATTTTCCATTGTCCTATTTAGTTCTCAAATCAAATCTGTGTGTACTTTTTTGTGTGTGTGTGAGGAAGATCAGCCCTGAGCTAACACCCATGCCAATCCTCCTCTTTTTGCTGAGGAAGACTGGCCCTAGGCTAACATCCATGCCCATCTTCCTCCACTTTACGCAGGATGCCACCACAGCATGGCCTGACAAGCAGTGCATCGGTGTGCGCCCGGGATCCGAACCCCGGCCGCCAGCAGCAGAGCGTGCACACTTAACCGCTACGCCACGGGGCCAGCCCCTGTGTGTACTTTTATTATCCCCATTTTGCATACAAAAGAAACTTAAGTTTAGAAATGTTAAGAAAACATGTGCTGAACATACCAGTAAAGGAAGACAAGTTACCTGCTGAGAGGGAACAGAGCTGGGAGTCAAAGATAGAAAACAAAAGTGTTGCTAGTAACAGTAAAGTCCAGGCTACCACTACGTCAAATGCTAAAAGTAGATCCAGGCCATTACTAGTCCACCATCCTCCTGGAACAGGGACACTAGATGTCAAATGAACAATAAAATAGCTACCATTTACTTAGCTTCCACTACGAACCAGGTTCAGTCGGAGGCACTCTACTCCATTCCACTTGTTTTCTACTCTCGAGCTAAGAGAGAGGCATCATTAACTCATTTTCCCAATCAGGACACTCAAGCTTAAAGAGAAAGTGCCTGCCTGAGGTAGGTTCTTCTGGAATGAGGATGCAGGAGCAGTGGCAAGTGGCTACATCAGAGCTGATAGCCAGCAAGGAGGACAGGGAGGAAAGATGAAGCGAGACTACCTCAACTCCGACCAACTGCAGAGACCTGGAAGCCTCCTGGACAAGGGGAGCCATTCTCAAGACAAGGAGCAGTCACTGCCACCTCTGGAGAGGAGTGACACCCAGTCCCCTGGGGGGATGTCTGAGGATGGAGCCATGTTTTTGTGCAGGCCTGTTGCAGGGTGAGGGAAGAACAGAAGAGGGAATGAGAATGGTCATCTCAGCCCTGTGGGAAATCCAGTATTATCTTCAAGCACCGTCTGAATGTCTGTGGCATCCTGACACAGCTTTGAACCTCATTCCTTCCTTATCCCCCAGGCTTACTCCCTCTCTCCCTCAGACCTGAGGCTGGCAGCTGGCCCTGCCCTGGACACAGTCTCCTGCAACCAGGAAAGCCACAGCAGCCCACCTGGGATCTGCAGCCTCTAAGGACTCTCAATCTACAAGTTCTCTGGCTTCTACTGAGGGTATGCTGGAGACAAACAGCACAGGGAAGGGCTATGCATTTCGGCTCTGAGTTCCCACCCCTCACCCCCCATGGTTAAATGGGAGAAATGAGACTTGAGTCCAATGACTCCCTCTTTCAAGAAATTCTTTCCTGAGCCAGCCCTGATGGCCTAGTGGTTAAAGTTTGGTGCACTCCGCTTTGGTGGCCCAACTTTGGCTCCCGGGCACAGAACCACACCACTCGTCTATCAGTAGCTATGCTGTGGCAGCGGCTCACATAGAAGAACTAGAAAGACTTACAACTAGAATATACAATATGTACTGGGGTTTTGGGGAGTTAAAGAAAAAGAGGAAGATTGGCAACAGATGTTAGCTCAGGGTGAATCTTTCCCAGCAAAAAAAAAAAAAAGATTCCTACACTCATGAAGCTTACATTTAAAAAAAAAAAAAAAAATTCTTTCCTCTCACCTGTCTCACTGCTCCTTCGTGGTCCCCTAGGAGGGTCTGTCTTTCCTTCAACTGTCCCATAAATGATGTGTTTCCCTAGGCTTCTTCTCTTCACTGTCGCCAGATGATTACATCTACTCCTGTGAGTGGGTGGTGCTTCTCTGGGCCTTTTGCAGGGCTGGCTGCCACAAGCTAGCATCTCTCAAGACTATCCTCATAACCCAGAAAAGTGGGAATTGCTCCAGGATCCTGAAGAGGGTTGGGTATTTTCTTCCTCTGCATGAAGAAGACTATGGCCCCCCTTTGCTGCACACCAGGCAACTGCCCCATTGCCTCCGCAGCATCCATCAGCTCTGAGGCCATCCCATTTCCAACCTCAGAGCTGACCACCTCCACCCCTACTCCCATCCTCAGAGACCACACACACACCAGGCTGCTGCAGGTAACTTTAATAAGGCACGGGCTGACTCTGACTTCTTGGACTTAAAGGTCAAAGAGGAAGGGCATCACATCTGGAAGAAAACAAGAGAGTCAAAGGAATCTATCTGCCCTTTGCAGCTGCTGTTCCCTAAGCCTGGAAAGCTCTCTCCCAGCAGACGATCTACTTCCCCGACTCTCTCAAGGCCCAAATGCCACCTGGTCTCCAGGAAAGAAAAAGCCCTCTTTGCACATAACCTCTCATACCATGCTTCTCACATCATGTGGTCACCATTTCCCTAGGCTGCTGGGCTGTGAGTAGGGCCAATTGCACCTTAGTTGTTTGTCCATCAACTCCCTGTACTCAAGTCCCATGCTCATGTGTGTGGGGTCCCACATCAGGCAGGCACCACCCCCAGGTCTCAGATTACTGCTATCCTCTCCCCTTCCTACAGAAGGTGTCCCCCATGGTGTCCCCCCTTCCTTGCACACTCAGGATCTTCAGTTCTCCTCTCCTCAGCCCCACACGTGACAGGGCCTCACACCTGGCTGGCTCATGCACCGCTGGATACTTTCCAGCCGAGTGGAGGCCAAGGCACGGGCCTCCTCTGCAAAGCGTCGGTGTCCCTCTGCAGTCAACTTCCAGAGGCAGGATCGAGGCCGTGTGCAGGCCCCACCCTGCATGCTGACTGGCACTTTCTCAAAGCTGTCTCGGAAACAGAGATTGTGACGGACAGTATTCTTCCAGCCTTCCGGAGCCGTCCGAAAAAAGGGGAAATGTTGTCTGTGGACAGGGAGGAATGGTAAGGAAAGGCATGATTTCTTTCAGAGATGCCCTACCATTGAGAATGTTCTCCCCCAGGGACCAGGAGCCTCAGCCGTTCTCTCAAGGTGGAGAATGGCAAGCTGGCCTAGAACTGCTCTTTGCTGATTGAGCACATGGCAAAACCTCCAGCTGGTGCATTGCTTGTACAAACCCTCGTCTTTCAAACCCAGTTTACTGCCCCCATTCCCAGGCTCATTTTCCTCCCTCCCTCTGAGGGCTCAGGACTTTGACTTGCAATAGGAACAGAGGAGAAATCAGGACAACCAACTCCTGTAAGAGGAATCCTGGTCAAGGAGGGACACCACTTGAGGATTTATATTCTGAGACTCTTCTGATATAGGGAAGGACTGAGAAACTCTCTCAAACTCATATGTATATGACTATCAAAGCTAAATGTAAATCCCTTCTCAACTGGGCTCCCCTGGCCCCCGGGTGCACAGGGAGTTGTGCCACATGGTACAATCCAAAGGGAAAGCATGTGAGAAACTATTGGGGAAACCAGATTCTATACTGGATATAATCTTCAGAGTGAAGGGGGAAGAATTTATGACCCAGGTGGATTTGTGTCTTAAAGAACTAAGATATAAAACAGTTGAGTTGTTTAGATGTGAGAGGGGGTGAGGGTAGATATCTTCCTGTACTTGCGATGTGTGGACACACATTCGGTGACAACCCAGAACCAGTGCCTGGGAAAGGAGAACTGGGAATACACTTATCCTCTCAGACCCAGATTGGGGAACCGAGGCAGCAGCCCAGGGCCTGGGGCGGACTGGAAGGTGTCAGACCAAGGGCCCTGACCCCCACCCTTCCCCCCCTCATAGGGCCCCCTGGGCACATACCGCGTGAAACTGTAGATCTGTTGCACGTTGAGGCCACAGGGGGAACTGTTTCTTAATGCCAGTGCAATTAGGTGGAAGTAATTGAGAGGGGGCCGGGACCAGAGCCTCCCCTCCTGGCTGTTGGCTTGCCGAAGCCTCCGACTCTGGAGGGGGGCCCTTTTGTGAGGGGACGGGAGAGCCACAGAGGAGCTGTCATCCTGGTTCTCAGCCTCCTCCTCTTCTGTGAGCTAGAGGAGCACAGAGTAGGAACTGGTCCTGACTCCACGGCCTCTACTCCAGGGGTGCAACTGGCAGGAAGGGGTAGTGGTCTAGGGCCACCATCTGGGCTTCTCCCCAACCCAAGGTCACAGTGAATTTCTGAACCCATTAACCCTTTGTTATTCCTAAGAAAACAGAACTCTCTGATGTATCATCCCTGTGCCCACCCTGCCTGCAGCCCAAGTCTGGCCCACAACCCCAGAAATCCCTACCTCCCAGTTGCTGGGGGAAGAAGCAAACCGTTTCCGAGGGGACAACTGCTCGCTGGAGGAAGGTGGCAGTGACTCCGCCACTGTGGCCTCTGAGCAGTTGGTAAAGTCTTCTTTTGAGGGCGACAGAGGGGTGGGGAGTGTGCTTGTCAGATCTTCCCCCTTACTAGGTTCTGGGACCTCCAGCTTTCCAGGGGGAAACACGATGTTGGGGTTTACCCACATCCACAGGTTGGGCTCAATACTTGGACCTGTGCATACAAAAAGGAGATTGTGTGCCATAGCTCACTGGCTTTGGGTGTCCAGCCCAGGCCACAGGGCCATATAAGAGAACTCATGCCCCTCTACTTACCATCTTTATCAGGGTTGGGTTTTTTTTCCAGAGGTAGTTTTAGTGGCTCAATTATTTGGAGTCTATATCTGGCAACTGGCAAAAAGAAAGAAGAGGGTCAAAACATCCTAGGATTTCCAATGTGGTCTCAGGATCCTGGGCCTAGAAGCTTCTGTGGGAGATGGCTGTGGGCCCTGCCTGGGGAGTTATGACACCATATTTTACTGATTTTCTCCTTAGCTCTCCGGCCTTTTCATTCTCCTCTGCATTCTTCTCTTCTCGTTCCACATATACTGTCCCTGAATGATCTCATGAATGCCTGTGGCTTCAGTCACCATCTATAAACATAGGGCTTCCCAATCTTTACCTCTTGCCCAGACTTCTTTGCTAGCCCTTAAGGATAACTGCCTACGAGATGGGTTTACTGTGTGTGTTTACTTGGAATAACCCACAGGAACTCTGAACGACATTTTTTTTTTTTTTTATAATTTTATTTGTTTCTTTCTTTTCCCCCCAAAGCCCCAGTAGATAGTTGTATGTCATAGCTACACATCCTTCTAGTTGCTGTACGTGGGACACGGCCTCAGTGTGGCCGCAGAAGCGGTGCGTAGGTGCACGCCTGGGATCCGAACCCGGGCCGCCAGCAGCGGAGCACGTGCACTTACACCGCTAAGCCACGGGGCCGGCCCATGAACGACATTTCTAAAACTAAACTCCATCTTCCTGCTCTTCCTCCTGGATTCCTTGTCTCAGCAAGAGGCACCACCATCTAAACAGTTGTTCAGGCCAGAAACCTGGAAATCTTTCTTGACTCTTCTCTTTCCCGTCCAGCCACACCCAATCAGTCACCAAGTCCTATCATCCTAGTCCAAGCCATAACCTAAATGGTCTATTTATCCTCTTTTCTTTATCATATAGCAGTTTGAGTGATCTTCCTAAAATGTTAATCCAATCTTGTCACAGTCTGTGTAAAACTTTGATGGCTTTCCATTGCCCTTGGGCCAAATCTAAATTCCTTGAGACAGTCTTCAAGGCCCGGGCTCCTCATCAGTGTTGAGTCATTCCTCCCAGGCTCTCCACCCATCTCCAACAGACCACACTCTAGATCCTAGGCCTTCTCACAAGCTGTTTCCTTTGCCAGAAACACTCTTCCCTCTTCCTGCTGGCCTAGTTAATTGCTACTCACCCATCAGGTCTCTGTTTAAACATCTTTCTAAAGCAGGCCTTCTCTGACCACCTGTCTAAACACTCCCATAGCACACATTTTGTAATTACTTGCTTCAAGTCCATTTGCAGGTCTGTCTTATTTACTGCCTGGCACACGGGAGGAGGTCAACTTAACTGGACAAATGAATACGTGGTGGGCTAAGAGTAAATCAGGTATAAGAGTTATCTGCTTGGTACTATGCTGGCTCCTTGGGGTTAAGGGGAACTATTTCTGTCCCCCTCATTGTTCCCATGAGTGTCATCATATTACAGAAGAATCTAGGATTTTGTCTGGAAAATGATGATATACTTATTGGAGAGCTCAGTAATTAGAAAGGATGTCCATTACATCACTAATGTTCAACACAGTATTCGAGGGCCGGGCCCGTGGCTTGGTGGTTAAGTGCTCGCGCTCCGCTGCTGGTGGCCGGGGTTCGGATCCCGGGTGAGCACCGACGCACTGCTTCTCCGGCCATGCTGAGGCCATGTCCCACGTACAGCAACTAGAGGGATGTGCATCTATGACATACAACTATCTACTGGGGCTTTGGGGTCAAAAAAAAAAAGAGTGGAGAGAGCATCATCTTAAAAAAAAAAACAGTATTCGATAAAGAAAAAAGGAACACAAGACATAAAGTTGGAAAGAAAAAAGCAAAACTCATTATTTACAGAGAAAAATGATTAACACAGAAAAACCATAAAAAATCTATATACAAATTATTAAAACCAGTAAGAGTCCAGCAAGTTTGCTGGATATAAGAGCAACACACTAATCAACACTGTTCCTCTACGCCAGCATTAAGAAACTGGAAAATACTTTGTGTTTTAAAAACGGTACTGTTCACAATACCAACCAAAATTATAAAGTACCTAGGAGTTAACCCACCAAAGAACAGACTAGACCTTTAGGGAAAAAAGATGTAATCACTACTTAAGGACATAAAGAAAGATCTAAATAAACAAAGACATATATATTATAAAGATGCCAATTACCTTCAGGTTAACCTATACATTTTATGCAAATATTTTACTACATAAAAATTTAATAATTTCTGCATAGTAAAAATCACAGGAAAAAAAAAATCAAGACAATAAAATAAGCCAGAAAAAAATTTTAACTCATAAAGTTCTCATTTCTAATAGATAGATAGCTCCTACAAATCAATAAGTAAAAGGCTAACACAAACCTGTCAATGGGCAAAAGATATGAATCAGTATTCACAAGGAAGGGACACCTGACTGACAAGATGCTCAGCCTTACTAGTAATAAGAACATGAGGGGGTCCAGGGCAGGTCGCCCCAAGATGCGCCACTCTGGTATGCGGATTATTTCAAGCTGAAGACAATAAAGGCTCAGAAGACTCAGAAAGAAACTTTGACCTCCCCCTCTACTAACTGCCTAAAAGGATTTAAGACAGAAAGCCTGTCCCCAGGATAGGCCATCACCATAGATAACTCTGGGTATGGATGACTGGAAGGGTCCTTGCTAAACCCATTCTTATCAAAGTTCTGTTTACCAAACATTTACATTTGTAAGGGAAATCTCCATTTGTAAAGGTATCTCCCTTTCTGTACCTGGAAGAAGGGGGGATGACCTCATCTCTAGAAACTTATCAATGTGGAAGGCGAGGCTTTAGATCTGCATAATAACCTTACTCTTGTTTACTGTGCTTTTCTGATAAACTTCCATGACTGACTCTCCCCACCCTCAACATCCTCTTTCGTCTTTAGCTGAAGATAGTATTTAAGACAAGAACCTCTGCCATTTTGTCGAGTTACCCAATGTTTCTGGGTCTCTCCCATATATACATGTTATAAAGCTTTGTTTCATTTTCTCTGTTATTCTGTCTCATGTCAATTTTATTCATACCCCTGCCAGAAAGGACCCAGAGTGGGTAGAGGGTAGTCTTCCTCCCCTACAAAAAATAAAATAATGAGGTAACACTTTACATCTGACAAGATTTATAAAACTGACAAGAATTACAAAAACAGATAATACCAAGTGCTGGCAAAGAAGCAGGGAAATAGAATCCTTTATCCCATTGCTGATCTGCATAGCAACTGGTGCTGCCATCATGAAGAATAATCAGGCAGGACTATAATTTACTATACCTTACTGTCTACTCCTGAGTGTGTATATTCAAGTTAATATAGGGACTTATATCCTAATCTTCATTGTTACTGTCATCTCCCAAACTCTCGGTCACTCCCCCTCATTTAGAGGAGTTTAGCTCCTGGCTCCTGTCACTAACACTACTCCTGCCTTAAATCTTGGCTAGTTCAATAGATACATAGATGATTCTCCTCATAACCTGGGTTCTCAGTTTCTTGAACTCTTCTCCAAAGATTTTATCTTCCATCCTACTTTAGATAGTCTTTTTCACTGTCATAACCGAAACCAGTATGCAAACTCTCCATTTTGTGCTCTCCAACCTCTCTCATTTTTGCACCACATAAAAATGCATCACCTCCCATCTTTCCAGCTAACTCCCTCTCAACACCAACTATCCTTTGATACCACCAATATCACCAATCCATTGATCTATGGCTTTGGAGCACTTGCTCGGTAGAGCTGGATTTAATCAGGGTTGTGGTTTGGCCAAGCAAGTGCTCCAAAGCTATAGAGGGTCAAAGGAATTGATGGTGAATGCAAGTGCATGAGCATATCTGACCATGGGATTGCAAGTTAGTTAAAGAAGAGAGGACATCCAGTGATTGAGAGCAGTGAAAGGGTGACAGGATCAACAGATTGACGGTCTCAGTGGGATCAAAGGATAGTGCCTCTGTCTGTCTCCCTCCCTCCCTCTCTGGTACAGTTGCCTTCTCAAGGACAATGTTCCAATAATACTCTCCTCTCTTTCCTGTGTTATTAATTTTGTCTCTATTGGTTCACTCTCATTAGCATTCGTTAATTCTCTCATCTTATTAAAAACACCAACTTCTTTTGCCCCACTTTCTGTGCCAGGCCACTACTCCATATTTTTGCTTTCCTTTGAGGCAGAACTTCTTGGAAGAATTGTCTATACTTTGTCTCCACTTCCCCTCCTTCTACTCTTAAACCCTTGCCAATCAGGCTTTGGCCTCCACCACTCCACCAAAACCACTATCATCTGCTTTGCTGAATCCAATTGTCAGTCTACCTCTTACTGGTTTTCTCAGCAGCATTCCTCTCATCTGACCACGCCTTCCTTGAAACACTTTCTTGATTTGGTTTCCAGGAGAACACACTCTCTTAGTTTTCATGCTCAATGGTCATTTCCTCAGTTTTTGCCATTTATCTATCTTCGCTCTAATCTCTTTACAATGGACTGCCCCCAGGGCTCATCCTTAGTCCTTCTCTGTCTTCTCTATTCTCACTCCTTAAATGCCATCTATATACCAAAGACTGTCAAAATTTATATCTACAATCCACACCTCACTCCAGAACTCCAGACTTATATATCCACTTGTTTACTCAACATGTCTACTTGGATATCTAAAAACTATCTCAAACTCAGCATGTCCAGAACAGAATTCCTGATCTTCATCCCTAAACTTGTCCTACCAGAAGCTTCCCCCATCTCAGTACAAGGCAACTCCATCCTTCCACTTGATCAAAAACTCAGAGAAGTCATCCTCTAATTTCTCTTTCTTACACCACACATCAAACCCATCAGCAAATCCAGCTAGTTCTACCTTCTCACTACATCCTCTGCTACCACCCTAGAGGTCCACTGGACCATCATCTCTTGTCTGGATTGTAAGCAGCCTCCTAACTAGTCTCTCAGCTTCTAGGCTCCTAGTCTCTCTACATTTACAGCAGCCACAGTGATCTTTTCAGAATATAGATCATGCAGGATTGGCTCCATAAATTTCAGGGCCCAGTGCAAAATGAAAATGTGGAGCTCTTTGTTCAAAAGTTATTAAAAGTCTCAAGACAGTGATGGTAGAGCATTAAACCAAGTATAGGCACCCTATGCAACTGTACAGCAGGCTGCATACTCATGACGCTGAAGATCATGTCACTCCTCTGCTCCAACTCTTTTAACCATGCTGCTTCTTACTTAAAGTCAAGCCCAACATCCTTAAAGTGGATCTTCCTGATCTCTGCTCCACACCCTCTAATCTCTTTATTTACTTTAATCCAGCCTCACTGGCCTCTTTACTGTTCCTCAAACACTCCAGGCATATTCCTTCCTTAGGGCTTTTGCACTGGCTATTTCTTCTGCCTGGGAAACATTTCCCCTAAATATCCTCTTGGCTCACTATCTCACCTCCTTCAGCCCTCTGCTCAAATATATGTTCCCAGTGAAGTGCAACCTGATGACCCTACTTAAAACTATAGCTGCCACCACCTCCTCCCCCAACCCATTCCAGAAACCTCTTACTGTCTCCTCTTTCTCCTATCTCAGTTATCACCTTATAACATATTTTTTATGTGAGTTGTCTGTCTGCCCCCAGTAGAATGCAAGCTCCACGCAGCCTTTTCAGTTTTGTTCATTATGCTTCACGAGTGTCTAGAACAGTGCCTGGCAAATTGCAGGTGCTCAATAAATATTTCTTGAATCAGTGAAGATATAGGAACGTGCATCAGCACTACTTATGGTGGCAAAGAGCAGGAGGCAATCTAGGTCTCCATTAGTAAGGAGAATTAAAAGGCAAAAGGAAGTATATGCAGATGATAGAATACTAAACATCAGTCAGAAATGATGAACCAGATCTGCCTTTAGCAACCAGAATAGCTCTCAAAAACAATGTGAGTAGGGGAAAAAAGCTGAGCATTATGTAAATTAAGGTCACCTCTGAATACAAAATAATGCTAAATAGTTTTCAAAGATACACTTAGCTAAAGACATTGCATGGATTAGGGTAAATACATGGGCGTGTGGGAGGTGATGGAAGTGAGGGTGGAGGAGGAAGGGGAAAAATGAGTTACTCCAAGTACCTTGCCAAACAGATGGCAATGAAGTACCATGAATGTAGGTGATTACCTCAGCTCTCTGCACTTGAGGGCCAAAGAAAAAATTTTAAAGACCACAAGTCAACCATTCAGTCAGCAAATATTGAGCACCTCTAGGTGTCAGGCAATGTATTAACAGGTGGGGATAGAGCCTCGAACAAAATTGATAACTAAATTTTTTAAAAATGAGTAAAATATGTAGTGTGCCAAACAGCGCCAGGCGCCATGGAGGAAAAGCCGAGAAGAGGCCTAGAAAGTTCTGGGTCGGAGCTGGGCGGGTTGGGTCAAGAAGAAGGCCGCTGGGTTTGGGCAGGACCGCTGCCCTCTGTGAGCTTGCAGTCCAGGCGGCGGCCCAATTGCCACTCGGCGAGGAGGGGGTGGGGGAGGGGGCTCCGGGACTCAGCAAAGGGGGCGCAGGACCCCGAAGCTCTACGCCGCCAACCAGGCTCAGCCAGGGAAAGGAGGAGGTCGAAGGCTGGGGGGCCCACTGGCCTGGGCGCTCCCGCGAGCTCCCCCACCCCCCACCGCGCCGGCACGCCCCCCCCCCTCCGGCCCCCCTCCTTCCCCGGGACTCACGGTTCTGCTGCACTAAGGGCAGGTGCGCTGTGGTGAAGGCCAGAAAGGACTCTTTCTCCATGTCCCAGTCCAGCAGTCCCGGGACCTGGCCATGGAGGCTGGCCCAGAAGTCGAGGTGTCGAAGTTTCAGGTCCACCTTTAGGGGGAGGAGAGCCCGGCAGGGGGTGGGAGAGTCGGAGAGACTGAGGCTGAGGCCTCAGAGGCACGTCCTCAAATACCCGGGTCTGATTGACTTAGTTGGAGGCAGCTCAGGTGTGGAGAGTCCCTATTTGACGCCTTGAAGCTCCTCTGGCCTCGGCTGACTACTCTATACGACGACGTCTTTCCTCAACCCCCTTCCTGCGCTTTCATTTTGAGGTCTGGGGACCTTGGGGGTCCGGAAGGGGGTATCCCAGCTCCTCTTGCCCCTCTATATTTGCACAAAGCTCTTCTTTTAGGTAGTCAATTAGTCTACCTTTTAAGAATGATCCCCTGAGAGTATTAATAGCTACTTTCTAGAAGTTCTGATCGATTTTACCGTTTATCTAAGATCGCATCTGTGGTGGTACATGGTGGAGATACGATTGAAGGGTGATTTTTAAATTTTGTTTTTAATGATTTCAAATTTACAGAAAAATCCCAAGGATACTATAAAGAATTCCTGTATACCTAAATCCTGTAATTCACCAATTACACCAATTATTAACATTTTATCACATTTTAATTTTTTTCTCCATATGTATAAAACATGTATTCTTTTTCCTGAACTATGTGAGAGTAGTTTGCAGACATCATGTCCCTTTACCCATAAATACTTAAGTGTGTATTTCCTAAAAAGAAGGATATTGGCTTAGATAACCAGAAAATCAGAAATGGGAAAATCATTAAAATAAAAAATTTAACGTTGATTCAATACTATATTTAACGTACAGATCCTATTCAGATTTCATCAATTGTCCCAATAATGTTGTTCATATAAATTTGTTTTCTGGTCTAGGATCCAATTCGGGATCATACAGCATAGTTATATATTTTATTATTTTTGTGTGTGTGTGAGGAAGACTGGCCCTGAGCTAACATTTGTTGCCAATCTTCCTCTTTTTTGCTGAGGAAGATTGGCGCTGAGCTAACATCTGTGCCCATCTTCCTCTATTTTCTATGTGGGATGCTACCACAGCACGGCTTGATGAGTGGTATCTTGGTCCACACCTGGGATCTGAACCCGCCAACCCTAGGCTGCTGAAGCTGACAAACATAACCACTGTGGGGCACTGGGCTGGCGCCAACGCAGTGTATTTAATTTTCATATCTCTTTTAATCTGGAGAGTTTCTCAGCCTTTGTAATCTTTCATAACATTTAACATTTTTTGAAGAGTACAGGCCATTTATTTTGTAGAATGTGTTTTAGTTTAGATTTGTCTGATGTTTCCTTATAATTAGACTTAGATTATGCATTTTTGGCAAAAATACTACAGATATGATGTTATTAGTCCTTCTTAGTACATCGCCTCAAGAGGCACATGATGTCAATTTGTCTCATTATTAGTGATGTTAACTTCAATCACTTGGTTTAGTGGTGTCCACCAGGTTTCTCTACTGTAAAGTTACCTTTATTTTTCTTTTGTAATTAGTAAGCAATCTGTAGGGAGATACTTTGATCTGAAATCCTGTTCCTCATCAAATTTGGACCCACTAATTCTAGCATCTATTTATGATTCTTGCCTGAATCAATCATTACTATGATGGGAGTAAAATGACTTTTCTAAATTGATCATTACTTTTCCATTTATTTCGTTGGCATTCTATTGTGAGGAAGAGCATTTCCTTATCCCATACTTGTTTGTTTGTTTATTATCAGTATGGACTCAAAGGATTCTTATTTTGTAGAGTGGATTATAATTCATTACTATCATTATTTGTTTTAATCCTCAAATTGTCCCAGATTTGGCCAGTGGGTGAGGCAGCCCCCTCTGGTTCCTTTGTGCGTCCTGAGTTCCCCATTAGAGCCCATCCACGCTGTACTGTGTTGCCTGGTGCTTATCTACTAGACCAGAAACTTGGAGAATACTTGGTGCATAGGAGACCCCCGATAAGTGTTGTAACTACATTGAAAACGACAGCCTCCTTTTTAAAAGTTTGCTGGGACTCTACCTTTAATACCAATAATTTTGATGATAATTTCCCTAATTGTAAAAATAATACACATTTGGGGCCAGCCCTGGGGGCACAGTGGTTAAGTTAGCATGCTCAGTGGCCTGGCATTCACAGGTTCGAATCCCAGGTACGGACATATGCACCACTCATCAAGCCATGTGTGGCGGTGTCCCACATAAAAAATAGAGGAAGATGGGCATAGATATTAGCTCAGGGCTAATCTTCCTCAGCAAAAAGAAGAGGATTGGCAACAGATATTAGCTCAGAGCCAATCTGCCTCACCAAAATAATAATAATAATACATGTTTGATGCAGAAAACTTGAAAGTATAGAAAGCACAGAGGAAAAAACAATAAAAAAAATCATTCTTTGTATTAACCAGAGATAATTGATTACATTTTGATGTATATCCTTCCAGTCTTTTTCCTTATGAGTGTTTCATTTTTGTTTTGTAAAAAAAAAGTTACTGTAATGCAACCACCCCTTTCAAATTAGTGTACCATTTAAGAATGTTTATATCATATAAATCATGTATCTGATAAGGGATTAACATCCAGAATATATAGAGAACTCCTACAACCCATCAAAAAAACCAAACAACCCAATTTAAAAATGGACAAAGGACTTGCATAGACATTGCTCCAAAGAAGATATACAAATGTCCAATAAGCACATGAAAAGATGCTCAACATTATTAATCATTAAAGTGCAAATCAGGGCCGGCCCCGTGGCTTGGCGGTTAAGTGCGTGCGCTCCGCTGCTGGCGGCCCCGGTTTGGAGCCCGGGATTGCACCGACGTACCGCTTCTCCGGCCATGCTGAGGCCGCGTCCCACGTACAGCAACTGGAAGGATGTGCAGCTATGACAGACAACTATCTACTGGGGCGTTGGGGGAAAAATAAATAAATAAAATCTTTAAAAAAAAAAAAAAGTGCAAATCAAAACCACAATGAGATACCACTTCATATCCATTGGGATGGTTATTATGAAAACAAACAAACAAAACACAGAAAGTACCAAGTGTTGGGCCGGCCCTGTGGCTTAGCGGTTAAGTGCGTGCGCTCCACTACTGGTGGCCCGGGGTTCGGATCCCGGGCGCGCACCGATGCACTGCATCTCTGGCCATGCTGAGGCCGTGTCCCACATACAGCAACTAGAAGAATGTGCAACTATGACATACAACTATCTGCTGGGGCTTTGGGGGAAAAAAAAAAGGAGTAGGATTGGCAATAGATGTTAGCTCAGAGCCGGTCTTCCTCAGCAAAAAGAGATTGTTATCTCAGGGCTGATCTTCTTCACAAAAAAAAAAAAAAGAAAGTAACAAGTGGTGACTAGGACGCGGAGAAATTGGAAGCCTCGTGCATTGCTGGTGGGAATGTAAAATGGTGCAGCCCCTCAAAAAATTAAACGTAGAATTACCGTATGACCTAGCCATCCCACTTCTGGGCAAATACCCAAAAGAACTGAAGTCAGAGACTTGAACAGAGATTTGTACACCTACATTCATAGCAGCATTATTCATAATAGCTAAAAAGTGGAAACAATCCAAATGTCCATTAGTGGGTGTATGGATAAACAAAATGTGGTCTATACATACAATGGAATATTATTTAGCCTTAAAAAGGAATGAAATTCTAATACATGCTACACCATGGATGAATCTTAAAAACATTATGCTAAGTGAAATAAGCCAGACACAAAAGGACAAATTTTGTACAATTGTACTTTTATGAGATACCTAGAATAGCCAAATTCATAGAGACAGAAAGTAGAATGATGGTTGCCAAGGCGGGTGAGGGGAATAGGGAGTTATTGTTTAATGGGTACAGAATTTCTGTTTGGGATGATGAAAAAGTTCTGGAGATGGATAGTGGTGGTGGTTGCACAACAATGTCAATGAACTTAATGCCACTGAACATACACTTAAAAATGGTTAAAAGTAAATTTTATGTTATGTTTATTTTACCACAATTAAAAAGATGTTTATGTCAATAATCTCCAAATGTTGCTGCACAATGGAATCTCCTGGGGATCTTTAAAAAATATTAATGCCTGGCTCCTACCCCCAGTCATTCTGATTCTGATATGGGGTATGGCCTGGAGGTTGGGATTTTTAATAGCTCCCTAGATGACTCCAATGTACAGCACAGTTGGGCTCCCAGTTAGATGCTCTTCCAACAGCACAAGAAGGTTGGGCTCCTAAACCTTTCTTGGCTGGTACAGTTGGCGAGGGGGAGTGGAGTATAGTCCAAACCATTCTCTCTGCAGGGCACGTTCTCCCTGACCCTCTCACCTGACTTGGGGCCTCAGCTCAGTCAGGCCCACCCAAGCAAGGGAGGGTCCCAGTGTTCACCTCCTCTTTCATTTTTCATAGCACTTTTCACTTTTCTAATTTAATTTATTTACTTGTTCACAGTTTTGGGAGTCTGTTTCTTCCACTAAGTTCCATAAGCGAGGAGCAATGTCTTTTCAAGTTTATTCCTAACACCTGGCACATCATAAATGCTTAGTTAATGTTTGTGGAATGAATAAATATTGTTGTCCTTCTCTTCCATTGCCTCCCTCTCCCCAGCTCTTGGGTTACTCTAGAAAGGGATCATTAAGACCATTGTTCTAGCATCTTCTAACTCTGAGTCATTTTTTATTGTTTTTGCAGAGTTTTTGGCACTTTCCCAGCCCCCTCTTTCTGTTCAGGGGCTTGTTCGTTTGTTCGTTCACTCACTTATTCAAGTATTTATTGAGTACCTACTGTGTCCCAGGCACTGCAGAGCAAAGGTACTGTAGGCCCTTGGGAGCAAAGCGACTGTTCTCAGGGAACATACAGTCTGGTGGGGGAGACAATTGAATAGTCACATAAACATATAATTATAAACCATAGTAATGCTATGAAATACTGTGAAGGGATAGAGGAACCCAACTTAATGGGATGGAGATTAGAGAAGGCTTCCCTGGATAAACTGGGTTAACTATGCAAAGCGGAGGAGAGTGGCAGTGGGGGCAGTTGCAAGAGCAGCCTGGGCTTATGGAATAGTCTGGGCAAAGGCCCTGAGGCAAGAGGGAACACAGGACCTGGGAGGGAACGTGGTGAGAACTGAGGGGCAGTTAGGGGAGAGACCAGGGCTGGCCTCAAGGTCGCCTTAAAGATTTTGGGCTTTATCCTAATAGCAATTCAAAGATCCCTGATCCTTGTAAGGAATATATACTGGAGAGGACAAAAGTGAATGAAGTTGAGCACTCCTGCTCTTTTCCCTTTACCAGAATGCACCACTCTTGTCCCCCTCCACCCAGAGTTCTTCCCTTCTACTCTTTCCTCCCAGGGCCCCTTTAGCCTATTCTCCATTCCCCCCACCTCCCAGCACCCTGTCTGTGGGTCTCACCCTAGTAGGCCTCTGTCTTTTCCTGGTCAGAGCCTCTGCTCTTTTCCCCAGCACTTCCTCTTGCTCTGCCAGCCCCACATGGTGCACCAGCCTCAGCCTCAGCAACCCCCAACTCCCCACCCCTGCCCCTCGCCCCACCCCCCGCCCCCCACCCCCCGGTGGCCTGCTGTGGACGGTGCAAAACCCACAGCCCAGGTGTCTGAGAACTCTGACTCCTGGGTTCTTATCTCATCCGGCCCCTTCCTGCCTCCTGGGAAAAGCAAGTCTAGGGTTCTGGGGCAGAGAAGGGACCTGCAGCCTGGACGTAGACTCTATAGGTCCACGCCACAGTGGAGCCCACTGAAGCGAAACACACACAGCAACACGGCAGCAGACTTTATTGCAGGGACTTAGTTCACCGAGGGAGGGCTGAATTGTTGTTGGGGGCGGGTGGTTAAAGAGGTGAAATGGGAGGAGAATCAGTTCTGACAGCAGTGGGTGAAGGGAATAACAGAGAGTGTTGGGGGAAGGGGAGGGTTAGGGGACAAAGAGAGAGACAGAGGGCGGAAAGGGCTTCAGGGGAGAGGAGGCAGGGAGAGGACGTGAAGGCACCGAAGGAGCCAAAGCCCGGTGACTGAGGCCTGGGAGCAGACAGTCTTTTCAGGAGAGGAGGCAGGAGCAAAAGGTGAAGCCGTGGGCCGGGGACATGGACAGTGCCCTGGACTTCCTGGAGGAGCCCACTGCCCGGTGCAGACCTCCTCACTTTCGGGCACCCAGTGCCAGGGTGATGATGAAGCCCACGACCAGCAGGAACATGGCAACAGAGAGCAGCACTGTGATGACCACCATGCCCCCTGTCCGGGCCATTTCCAGCCCAATGGATTCCATCTTCCTTCCTGTCAGAAGAGAGAGGGGGAGGGCTTTGTGGGCATGAGGGGCCCCTATCCTGCCCAAGGCTCTCAGCCTAGCCCCTCGTCCAGCCATCCAACCAGCCAACCCTTCATCCATTTATTCATCCATCCAACCAATGCATCATCCGAGGGATCCAAACATCCATCCAATAAACATTTATGAAGCATCTCCTACATCACTCCCCGAGGATACAGAAATTAATCGGACGCTCTCCTTGCCCACAAACAACCTTTAGTTTAGCAGTGCGGGCAGATGAGTCAACAGGCAGTTAAAGCGCTAGGAGAGAGGTCAGCAAAGGAGCTGGGGGGCAGCTGGGGGATGGGGGGGAGGGGCCAAGGAAGGTTTCAGGGGCCCTGAGATGTTACTTACGAGGGAGTGTGGACATTGGGATCTCTCTGCTGGACTCAGTGGATGCCCCCTTAGTCACTAGGTAGGAAATGCTTTTGAGGTGGGGTTTGGGAGAAAGCGAGGAGAGAATCCTCAGTGAGTATCTGGGCCTTGGGAGAAGAGGGCGCACAGGCCTCCCCCTTGGCAGCTGTGCCTCCCATTGTGCCCTCCTCCAGGAGGCCCATCCTTGACCCCTGTAGCTGTGCCCTCCTTTCTCCACCCTGCTAACCACATCCCACCACCACCAAAGGTCAGGACCCAGCTTCTCTTCCTGTCCTCCCTCCCGTGGGGGCCCCGGGCCTGGATCTGGTACCTACTAGTATTTGGTTCCTGGCACCAGGTTTGTCACCTGGTATGCACTGAGCCGGGTGACCGTGAAGCCAGCCCCACTGTCCACCACATTCACCAGCTCCCTGCGCCCACGGCATGGAGGCACCACAAAGCTAGATTTCACCACTGGGCAGGAAATTGGGGATAAAAGGCAGGGTTCAGTTTCTGGAAGCCTCAAGGAGAAAGGGCAGCATTTAGAGTGTGGACGGCCCAGGAAAGGGTGGATAGGAAGGCATGCATGGGAGAAGGGAAGTTGGAGGTGTCCTGGGAAGGGGTCTCTGGGGATTGGGGGATGCCTTGGGAGTGGGTTGCAGACCTTTGCTGTCATTAGCTCTCCGGACCATCAGTGTGGCGTTGCCCCCTGTGAGGTGACAGGGGGGCAAGGCAACTAGCAGGCTCTCTGTTAGCGCCGGGGACAGCAGACCAGAGATGCTTGAGATGTTGAAGTCTGCTGTGGGGCCAGGAGGGAGTACAGAGAAGGATCAATCCCCCTCCTGCCGTCAGATCTGGCCCAGCCCCCAGGGGCCATTTCTAAGGACACAGAGTCCTTCTCCCCTTCCGCTGTGCAGTCCGTTGGCAGAAAACAGGACTTTGCTGATCTGACCACCAGGTGGCAGGCTTGGGCTGCAGAAGCCGGATACTCCACCAAGCCGCCAGACCCTGGGTGCCAAAAGGGGGCAGCGCCCAACCGCACCCCTACCTGCAGCTTTGGGACCTTCCCCACACCTCTCTGCCTCCTGGGTCTGGGAGAGGACCAGGAGTGTGCCCTGGGCTCAGTGACTGATGCCTGGTCACTGTTATCACCTGTCCCCCAACCCCCAACTGGCCAGACCAGGTCCTCTTTCAGAGCCCTGGAAGACACAGTGCCTGCTTTCCAGGCCCCCAAGCCCTTACCCACCCTTGCCAGAAATGGCAGAGACCTGCAGCTCCTGGGGCCAGGAGAGACAGCAGAACCAGGATCAAGGGCAAGGTCCGGATGGGCAGCGGGGCTGCCATAGCTGGGCTGGGAGCAGGAACAGATGATAGCAGGATGTGGCTTCCTGAGGCAAGTGAGGCCCTGCCCGTGGGGTGGCTGGTTTTGTCCTGAGGGTGGGAGGGACCGGAGGGGAATCCTGTCCAACCTGCCCCTCGGGCCCTATAGCCTTAGGGGTGGCCCCTAGACAGGTTTTTCAGGATGGAGAACTGGCCCTCAGGCCAGGACGGGGATGCTCTGGCTGGATCTTAGTGGCTTAGTCAGCTGCAGAGGGTCAGGGTAACTAAGGTGGGGGGTGAAAATCTCCCCTTCTTCTGGGACTTCCACGTGTAAGGGCAGGAGTGATCCTGCCTGCACGTCGTGCATCTGGAGCCCAGCCCATAGAGGACGGCTCCCCCCAGCTGGTGGAGGTCTTCCCAGGAGGGCAGCAAGTTCTGAGGTTGCCCTGGTGTGTAGGAAGAGGAGAGACCCTGAGGGGCTGGGCAAGAATGGGAGACAAACTGACACGGGTAGTAGGGGGCGGGGGCAGCAGAGTCAGGGGTTCCAATTCTTGGCGTCCACTGAGGCCCAGGTACTGCTGCTGTGGGAGAGGCAGAAGGGAGTTGTGCCAGGGAGTCTATAAGGATTTGGATTCTTCTGGAGAGTGGGGCCAAGGGATGCCAGGAAAGACTTCTGGAGAGACCAGAGAGGTGGGCACTGACCCTGTCCAGGGGGTGGGGATTGGGCAGTCAGCCTTGGTCAGCAGCCACTGAACTGTTTGAGAATAAAGAATAGAAAGACACTTGCTAGGAGAAAATGAAAAAGAGACACAAGCTCTCTGACTGCATCCTCACCCCTGTGCTCAGTCAGACCCAAGTAGAGGAGATGCTGTGAACCAGAGCGGAGAGATGAGGAGAAAGCACCTCCCCCGGGCGCTGGGCAGGGGCTTCACAGGCTTTTACATACTTCTTACAGCCGTCCTAGGTGGCAGATATTATTGGCTCCCTTTTATAGATATGGAAACTGAGACTCTGAGAGGTAGAGTCACTTGTGGAAAGTGAAACGCCTTGTCAAGGGAGGTCATAACTTCTACAGGGGCCTGAGGGCCCCACCGAATGTCACATATGTCTTTTGCTCCATGAATCATTCTATCTTCCCCAGTCCCAGAGAAGGTCCAGGGTCCTGGTAGGGAAGTGAGGGGCTAGTGGGGTCATGTCCTTACCCCCATGGTGGGAAGGGTAGGCTCAAAGCCTGGGGTGTGAGCAGGAGGTGAGAGTAAAGATGGAACTCATGGAGCCAAGCAGAGAGTAGGAGGGTCTCAGACCAGTGCTTCTCCAAATTTAATGTGCATATGAATCATCAGGGATCTGGTTAAGATGTGGTTTCTGATTCAGTGGGTCTGAGGTGAAGTCTGAAATTCTGCATTTCTAATGAGCTTCCAGGTAATGTTGATTGATGCTAGTCGGAGAGGCCCACACTTTGAGTTGCCAGATGTTCTCCCCCCCCGCCCCCCACTGGCTTCTCTTTGCTGGAGACCAGGGACAGGTGTTTCCCCAGTCTCCCAGGACAGGCTGCCTTTGGGTGAAGAATTGAATTCTGTCTTTCCTGTCCCTTGGCTTTTGTCCCCTTTTAGATCAGATCCTACCATCATTCTACAAACTGAAAGAGAATCTTTTTCACATTGAGGAGAACTTTGGAGAGAGGGAGCAGATTAAACGGTGGAATTCCAGCGGTGAGGGGATCTTCCTGGTGCTCTTCAAATTCCATCACTAACCCAGAGGATGTTTACACTTGGGCTTGGGAGGTATGTCTTCCCATTTCAGTCACAAATCAGAAAGCAGAAAGGAGAAGAGGTTAGGTTTATTACAGGGCGGATTGTGTTGGGTCCACACCTAAGCCCCCAATTCCGTTTGAAATTTGAGTGGGACAGAGCGGAGTAGGGGAAGACAGAGCTCTGACCAGATTTTAAAGGGATAAGAGGGCCCTGTGCCTTTAAGTCCTCCCTTCTCCCTCCAATGGCCCCCCCTTCCCCACCCTTGGCCCTCCCCAGGTTTCTGGAGGAGCTAAGAGTTGCGTCTTCTCCCTCCCTGCCCTGCCGAGCTGCTCACTGGCTGCTCTGGAGGCTGTGCTTTGCGGTCTCCATGGAAACCATTAGTTGCTAAGCAACTGGAGCATCATCTGTGCTGAGCTCTCGCATCTAATTATCCCATCACAGCGGCTGAGAAGGGTTTGGGGAGCTGAGAGGAGGGGGAGGCCGAGCACAGGAGCAAGAGGATAACTCTTTTAGCAGAGCAGATTCATTGACAACGCTGAAGTCATTTAAAGCCACAGCACCCTGTTCCTCTGCAAGATTTCCTCATGGCTTGGAGTAAGGGAACCAGAGCCACAAATGCCTTGAGTCTCTTTCTTGGGCCCACTCTTCTAGACTGTCTCCCCTTTGGATTCTCAATTCTAAACTCTCTCAAGTTCCCTCCACTGCCTCCTTCCTTCTAAATCCCCTATTCAAGTCAACAGACATTTAAGTACCAGCTGTCCACGGAACCGCGCTATTGATCAGGGATATAAAGGTAAAATAAGTTTCTGCCGTCAAGGAGCTCCTAATCTCTCTGGTCTGCCCAGACTAGAAGATTAGCTCCTAAAACAGACCCACTCTTTCTGAACTATGGTACTTTTTTTTCCTTTAACTATGGTAGTTTTGCAAGCAGAAGAGCTCGGATCAAAACCCAGGTCTATCTGATACACCTATCGTTCTCTTTCCACAGTGCCACTCTTCTCCTTCCCAGTCAATCTGAAAAACATGTCCACTTGGCTCCACGGGCATGTCAACCTCTGATGGGGACTCTTGTCCTCCCATTGATGAATGATACCATATGACTTTAGGTGAGTCACTTCGAACCTCAATTTTCTCACCTGTAAAATGGGAAGACTCACTCCTTCCCATTTATCTAGCAAGATATGACAGGTATAAAAATGCTTTATAATAAAGGTGCAGAAGGAATGCTGGAGATCATTGTCATAATCTGTAGGAGAAAACTGGGGGAAACTCTGGGGCCTTGGACCTAGAGCTCACAAGATGATGGTCTGATAGGAAATGGAAGAGCCTCTATCCTTGAAATCTGAGGCTGGAAAAGACTGTTAAAATAAGAATCTCAGTCATTTAGGGTTGGAAAAGACCTACATGCTCCATTGTTTTCCCTAATGTTGCCTGTGATATAATCACTTACCCCAAATGTGCTTCCAGCATTGTGACCTTGGCCAAGTTACCTACCTAACTACTCTGAGCTGTAGTTTCCTCTTCCGTAGAAAGAGTATAAAATCTGTCTCCCTGAGATATTGTGACTATCACTCAAACTAATTTATTTAAGAGTGCCTAACGTGGTATCTGGCTCAATAAATATTAATTTAAGCAATCCATCTTATCCTCTCCTTTTTATTAACCCTTAGTGTAGATGAAAACTAGAGACTCAGAGGCAATAAATGACTTTCCCAAGGTCACAGAGCTAGTAGGGAATGAGGTGGGATAGTATTCAGAATTTGCTTTTCCAGCTGTGTCATTGAGGCAAAGGGAGATGGTTGGGCAGGAAAGGCAGTCCAAGGGGGAAAAGTGACTGGGATTGGCCCAGCTGTTCCCTGTATAGCAAGCATGCACGGGTGTACCAGGCACACAGGAACTGCCTGCTCACTGTTTTTTTTTTTTGAGGAAGATTGGCCGGGCACTAAGAAGTTGCCAATCTTCCTCTTTTTTCTTTCTTCTCCCCAAAGCCCCAGTACATAGATGTGTACCACAGTTGTAGAGTTGTAGCTCTTCTATATGGGATGCTGCCTCAGCATGGCTTGATGAGCGGTGAGTAGGCCCACGTCCAGGATCTGAACCGGCGCACTCCAGGCCGCAGAAGTGGAACGAGCAAACTTAACCACTACGCCACTGGGTGGCCCCTGCCTGCTCACTCATTTATTCATTCAGTAAACATTTGTTGAACAACTCCTCTGTGGTGGGTACCATGTGTAGGTGGTGTACAGAGATGACAAGACACGATTCCTGCTCTCAAGTTGCTGAGTTTTGAAGAATGAATCAGAGTTAACCTGGCTGAAATATGGAAGGAGATATTCCAAAAAGAGGGAGCAGCATATTAAAAGGCTCAGAGACGTGAACTATCCTGATACCTTCTGGGAACTACAAATGGTACATCTTGGCTAGAACGAAGTATTCAAAGATGGGCATGATGAGAGCTCTAGCTACCAGCCGGGTCACCAGGGGCTTTGTAGGTTGTGCTATGGAGCTTGGTTTTTGCCCTGAAGATAACAGAAAGCTTTTGAGGAGTTTTAATTGTGTAAAGGTCATTCTAGAAACAGTGTGAATGGATTGGCAGCAGGTAATGGATTGGCACATTGTATCAGTGTTGGTCTATGTGACCAATAGAATATAGCAGAAGCAATGTCATAAAAGGCATTGCGCCTTCCTCCTTGCTCTCTCTTGAATTGCTCCCTCTGGAGGACATGGGAACACCTCTATGGAGAGGTCCACATGGCAAGGGATTGAGGCCCTCTGCCAACATCCAGAGAGGAACTGAGGCCTCCACCCAATAGCCATGTGAATGAGCAAGTTTGGAAGCAGATCCTTCAGCCCCAGTCAAGCCTCCAGATGACTGTGGCCCAGGTCAACATCTCCACTGCAACTTCATGAGACATTTGAGCCAGAACCACCCAGCTAAGTCTTTCCCAGATTCCTGATTCTCAGAATAAATGTTTGTTTTTATAAACCACGAAGTTTTCGGGCAAGTTGTTATACAAAAATAGATAACTAATACAAATATCTTGAAAAATTCAGATGAAAATGATATTGAGTATATGAGTCTAAAGCACAGAGTAGAGGTATGGGATAAAGAGAGGGAAGGTGGGCAATGGTTAAAATCACGAATGTGAAAGAGAGTCCTCGAAGAGAGTAGTAGAAGGGAAGAAGATAGCCAAGGACAGGATACTGGGACACACAGTATTTAAATGACAGATGGAGGGAGAGGAGCTGATGAAGGGAGGAATGAGGATTGGAAGTAAAACCAGGAGGGAGTAGACGGAGTTTCAAAAAGGAGGTGTCAAATGGTATAAAGGTCAGAATTGAAAGTAAGGACTAAAAAATGTCCACTGGGCTTAGCATCTTGAGGGTTATGCATATCCTTAGGAGCAGCTTCCTGCAGGTGAGGAAGGCAGAAGCCAGACTGTAAGAGAGCAGAGATAACTGGGAGAAAGAAGAGTTAGAACTGTGTAGACTGCCCTTTGAAGAAGCTTGGCTGGGAAGGGAAGGAGACGGTTAGATAACTGGAGGGGAATTGGGGGCAGAGGAAAGGCTCCTCTGTTTTGTTTTTAAAGTTAAAGATGCAGGAGAGAGGGAGGTATAATTGAGGGAGAGGCTTCTGGAGGAGGGATAAAATGGGATTCAGATCAGAGGTGGAGGCAATAGCCTTTGGCCATAGGAACCATACTTTCCAGCAGAGAGAAGAATTGGGCAGTGATGCAGAGAAATGCTATGCTTTTGGTGGGGTGGGGTTGGGTAGAAAAGGCTGGGGGATGGAAGAAGTAAGTTAAGAGAGCTTCCTCCTGAAGGCCTCTGCTTTCTCTGGGAAGTAGGAAACCCACGAGGGAGAAGGGTTTGGGGCTGAAGAGGGGTGAGAACTTGAAGCAGCTGTTGTGGGGAGAGGAGGATGCAGCTGCAAAGAGCCTTGAGGAAGGCTGTGTGTGGTGATGACGGCCCAGCTGAGCTTGGGGATCACTGGTCTCTTCAGGGGCACTGACTGTAGTAGTCAGCGTTCTCCAGAGACACAGAACCAACAGGATGTGTATATATAGAGAGATTTATTTTAAGGAATTGGCTCATGTGATTGTGGAGGCTTGGCAAGTCCAAAAATCTGATGGAGGAGGCCAGCAGGCTGGAGACACAGGAAAAGAGTTGCCGTTTGAGTCGAAAGGTGGTCTGCTGGCAGAATTCCTTCTTTCTTGGTGGGGAGAGGGGGAAGGTCAGTCTTTGTTCTATTAGGGCCTTCAACTGATTGGATGAGGCCCACCCGTATTATGAGGTAATCTGCTTTACTCAAAGTCCACTGATGTAAACATTAATCTCATCTAAAAAACACCATCACAGAAATATCCAGGATAATGTTTGACCAAATATCTGGGCACCATGGCCCAGTCAAGTTGACACATATTTAACCATCACACTGACCTTGACATTTGGGGAGTTTTTCAAATTACTCAACAGCTTCAGTGTAGAAGTGATAAAATTGTCAGGTTGTACCAACACAGGGTTAGGGTTTTTAAGGCATGGAAAGTTGAGGATGTTGGCAAGAGCGAAGGGATGGAGAATAAGATCTAGGCTAGACATGAAAAGAAGTGATAGACGTGAGGGGAGCACTGAGCAGTGGGGGTGTTGAGTGAGGTCCAGGTACAACAAAGAAGTGAGAGCAGTGGGCAAGCAGGGGAGTGTGGACGGGGCAGGACGTGGAGTGGCGGCCTTCTAGGGGCTGCTGAGAGAGAAAGCCAAGGTCCTCACTGCAGCTGGATGGAGGCAAATGTTCCGAGGCCAGACAGGAGCTGCAGACCCAGGTGTCTCCAGGGCCCAGGCAGATAACAAAAGTAGTGGTGGCATAGTGGTTAAGTTCATGTGCTCAGCTTTGGTGGCCCGGGGTTCGCTGGTTCAGATCCCAGGTGTGGACCTACACACCACTCATCAAGCTCATCACCCAGCACCCAGTATGTGGGCAGCATCCCACATACAAAATAGAGGAAGATTGGCACAGATGTTAGCTCAGGGACAATCTTCCTCAGCAAAAAGAGGAAGATTGGCAACAGATGTTAGGTCGGGGCCAATCTTCATTAGGAAAAAAAAGGAAAAAAAACCTTAAAAAAAAAAGTAGTAAAACAAGGTGGGTGAAACTGGAACCAACTGGAGAGAGTATAGCAGCATGAGCTCTGTCTAAAGTGGCCACCCATGCAGCTCTGGAGGAGCTGTGTCGTGGAAAGAGGGACCTTGTTTTTTCAAGAGAAGCCAAAAATCTGAATTTTTAGGTAAAATGTTCTTATTTTCAAAATTTAAACTAATATACATTATAAAACTGCACTTTGAAGCCACACAATATACACCTTCAAGGCCAGCTTTGCCATCAGGGTCCCCAGGTTGTGTCTTCTGGGACGGGGTGTTGGAAGGGGAGTAGGTGTTTTGCTAGTGAGCAAAGAGGAAGGATATTTGAAGCTGAGGGGAGAGAGCCAGGAGAGCTGTAGAAGCAGCAAGGGGTTCAGTGCAGCCAGAGAGTGGAGCCCTGGGAGGGAGGGATTGCAGTGGAAAGGGTGGGTGCCCAAGTGAAGGAGCAGTTGCCCTGCACAGACCTGTTTCCCACAGACAGGAGGAACTTCTGACAGGGTTTAAACAGGGAAGTGGCATAATTTGGTTTGGTTGTAGAAAGATTACAGAAAGAGTAGGTGGAGGCTCGATTGTGGGGTCATTAAGCCTCTCCTTAGGCCTGAAGAATCCATACAAGAAACCATGATGGGCCGAATTCACATGAATTAATTTATTCAATAAACGCTTATTAAATGCCTTTGCACCAGTCACTGTGCTAACTGCTGGACCTTCAGAGGTGCTGGACATTCAGGGAAGATGCTGCTCTCCCTGAAATTATGGTCTGGTGGGAGATAATAAAGAGTCCACTACTACACTGCATTAGAATTTTAGTAGAAGTAATAATAACAGTGATTACTTGTTGAGAGCTTACTGCATACCAGGCATTGTGCTAAGTCCTTTGTATATATATATATATATATATATATTTTTTTTTGCTGAGGAAGATTTGCCCCGAGCTAACATCTGTGCCAATCTTCCTCTATTTTTTTTTTTTTTTAAGATTTTATTTATTTATTTTTTTCCCCCCAAAGCCCCAGTAGATAGTTGTGTGTCATAGCTGCACATCCTTCTAGTTGCTGTATGTGGGATGCGGCCTCAGCATGGCCAGAGAAGCAGCGCGTCGGTGCGAGCCCGGGATCCGAACCCAGGTCGCCAGCAGTGGAGCGCACTCACTTAACCACTAAGCCACGGGGCCGGCCCCCCTCTATTTTTTTTAGTATGTGGGCTGCCAGCACAGCATGACCGCTAACAGAGCAATGCAGGTCTGCGCCTGGGAACTGAATCCAGGCTGCCGAAGCAAAGCGCACTGAACTTAACCGCTGGCCACCAGGTCTGGCCCTATTTTTTCTTGTTTCATCCTCATAACAATATCTGTGAAGTGAGTACTGTTATTATCTTCATTTTATTAATGAGGAAATGAAGCTCAGAGAAGTTAAATGATTTGCCAAAGAGGCTCCTCACCAAAGGGGCAACTTACATGGGCTTGGGCAGTCCCAAAGGGCTTCCTGGAGGAAGTGGTGAATAAGCAAAGACCTGAAAGTTGAGTAGGAGTTAGCAGGGTGAAGGCAGAGAGAGAGGTGGAGAGGGGAGATTGTTCTAGACTGAGACAACTGCAAGGGACCAAGGGTAGAGAATGGGCCCACTGGAGGTTTGGAGAGGAATTTGGGGAAATCACTGGAGAACTAGCTGGGACCAGATGAAGAGCTTTGCAAGCCCCTTTAAGGAACTGAAATTTTTATCCTAAGGATAAAAGGAAGCCCTTGAAGAGGTTTTTTAAAATTTTTTTGTTTATTGCATTAACATTGGTTTATAACATTGTCTAAATTTCAGGTGTACATCATTATACTTCTATTTCTGCATAGATTACATCATGTTCACCACCCAAATACTAATTACAACCCATCACCACACACGTGTGCCGAATTATCCTTGAAGAGTTTTAAACTGGCGAGTGTCATGATCAAATTTGTATCTTATAAAGGTGATCTTAGCTGCAATGTAGAGATTGTGTTGGGTAAATAGCTGGGAGACATTTTAGATGTCTCTTGACATGCTGTTGAGATAAGATCTAAGCAAAAGATGATAAAAGAGGAGATTCTGGGGTGATGGTTTGGCTTGGAGGATTACGGACACAGGTGGAGAGCAGAGTTAAGGATGCTTCCCAGGTCCTGGCTTGGGCAGCTGGGTGGACGATGGTGCTGGCACTAGCTGAGGTGTGCAGCAGGGGTAGGAGGAGCAGATTTGTGGGGAGAAGGTGGAGCTGTCTCAGTTGTGAACTTGCTGAGTTGAGGTGCCTGAAGGACACTCAGGTGGAGGTATGTGGAAGGTGGTTGGATGTTGGCGGTTCTGGAGCTCAGAAGGTTGTCCGCACAGGGGTGACAGCTGCAGCCTTGGAGAGCCCTGGAGAGTAAGAAGACAAGGTCAAGGACAGCGCCTGGGACACACCAACATAGATGGGCAAAGAAAAAGAGGAGCCTGCAAAGTAGACGGAGAAGCTTCCCGGAAAGAAAAAAGAAAAGAACCAGCTGGGAGTGGTATCCCAGGTACCCAAAGAAGAACACTTCCAGGAGGCATGTTTTGCAGCAAACGGGTCCTCAGGGAATTGAAGAGATGTGAAATGTGCTCCTTGGATTTGGCAATTAGGAATCACTGGAGGGGCCGGCCCGGTGGCACAAGCGGTTAAGTGTGCGCACTCCACTGCGGCGGCCCGGGGTTCGCCGGTTCAGATCCCGGGCGCTCACCGACGCACTGCTTGGCAAGCCATGCTGTGGCGGCGTCCCATATAAAGTGGAGGAAGATGGGCATGGATGTTAGCCCAGGGACAGTCTTCCTCAGCAAAAAAAAAGAGGAGGATTGGCAGATGTTAGCTCAGGGCTGGTCTCCTCACAAAAAAAAAAAAGGAATCACTGGAGATCTCTTCAAACTGGGAGAACATGTAAATGAGAGCACTGAGCTGGGCAAGTGGGAGTTGAAGGACTGAAGGTCTGCGTGGAGTTGGCTCTAGGATGCAGTGAAGGACTAAGAGACCCAACAGCCTGGGGAGGGCAGATGTGAAGGAGAAGGAAAGGGAAGGGTCTTTCCTGCTCCCCACCCCCCAAGCCTTACAGTTCCTTACACCATTTTGCCTCAGACCGGGTCCCCCCCCCCTCAGTTGTTTGTAGGAACCTCTGATGGGCACAGAGAAGGAGGGTCAGGAGGCGCTTCCTGGGATATGGGTGGAATGTGGAGGAGAAGGTGTGAACTGAAGCAACTGAAGTGAGCTGATCTGGATCAGCCTTCCCTTCAGGCCTGAGGAGAAAGCAGCTCTATTCCCCTCTCTCACCCTTTACAGGGGTGTGGTGCAGAGACCTGGGATATCAAGCCCAGCAGACAAGGGATCCAACAGAATTGTGACCTTTAGCCTCTCTTGGGGACCAGCCATTTCTGACACCCCCACCCCCACCCACAGGAACTTCCGGGTTAGCACGTAGCTCAAGCCAGTCCCCAAAGAGAACAGGCAGATGTTTTAAGGTAGCCGCTTGGAGGAACAGCAAAGTATGATGGGAAAGGGTCAGAATCCTTTGGAATCCCATCGCATCCTCCAGGCGGGGAGGGGTCATCTTGGCACAGCTGCCCAGGCCACAGCCCTGAACCCTGCCTTCTCCCACCTCCTCAGGCCCTGTTTGAGATGCGCATCAGATCCGGTGCCCTTTGCAAAACTGTTATTTGTACAGAAGCCCGAGGGAGGAGGAGGGGAGCCGCTCCCTCCTCTCTCCCCCCTCCAGCCACTTCCACTTGCAGGGGCCTGCAATCAAATACCAACCCCCGTCCTTCTCACTCACTAGCTCGGAGACTTGTGAACTGAGCACTGGCGGTTCCCCAGCTCCCCACGTGGCGGTACTAGGAGTTTCTCCTCCCTCTCCCGGAAATGGCCCGGCCTCTGAGCTTCCCCCCACCCCCACGGTCTCTGCACCTCAGCCCTTCTTCCCCACTCCCGCAGCCCTGAGCTCAGAGCACCCCTGCACCTCACACTTAGCCCTGAGTCTCGCTGGCTATGGCCTCTTTGCCTCGAGTCTCCCGGATTCTCTCTCTCTAAGAATGGAGTAGGGAACTGGAACTAGTCCGTCGCCCAGCAGCCCCCATCCTGCGCAACCTGTCCTAAAGGCGCAGGAGAAGCCGGGGAGTGGGAAACAGGCTCTGCAAGGTAGGCAGAGGGCTCGGAGGCGAGTAATGGATTTGGAAAAGCTGGGCCAGGGCGATACCCAGCTCTGACTGCTGCTCTCCAGCCTGGGACCTTGATCTTCTGAGGACCTTAGAAGCGGTTTCCTGTCTGTAAATGGGGGTGGTAAACCTACCTCCCCGGGTTGTGTGAGGACTAAATGAACAAGGCATGAGGTGCCCAACGCAGTATTTGACACATAGTAGGTTCTTAAAACAAGTGCCCTTCCCTCTCTTCACTTTGGGGCTCTGACGAAGAGGTGGAAGGAGAGAAACTAGGGCGGATGGAGAGAGCTCTCCCAGAGCCCAGGAGGCACATTGTGGGTGGGGGTACAGCTCTGTTCTGTTCCACCCAGGGTGGGGAGGAGGGGAGGGAGAGCCAGAGCCCCGGGCCCCTCCAGTGCTTCTGTTCTCACAGCACCCCTTGGTCTGACTTTGGGGAGACCTCTGGGAAAGGTATTCCTCTGGGGTAGAAGGAGGTCTGGTGGGGAGGGCCTGGTGTGGGGGGACTGCCTCTGGGTCCGGAACAACCCCCTCCCCACTCCCCCAACTCATAATCCGATTTATATTCCTACTCCCTCCTCTGGACCCGTCACCATAGCAACAGTTTTCTCAGTTGCACTTCATCAGTTTCTCAGCAAATCTTTTTTTTCTGCCCCCTCCTTCAATTTCTCTTTTTCTCCTCCAACAGTCTGCATTTCTACAAACTCATGGTGTTCACCTTTCTCTTTATCTCTCGGCTTCTCTGTTTCTTTCTTGTTCTCCGTTTGTCCCTGCCTGCTTCTATTCACATCTGTCTTTCTGCAGCTTCCCTCCTGTCTCTCCCGTTTCAAGTCCATGATTGTGGCAACAAGCTAGAGTCTGTTGGCTACACAAGAACTTGTGTTCCTTCTGATATCAGGGCCGAGAAGTGGAGAGTCCTGGAGGGACAGGATTTGGGTCCTAGTGGCCCCTGGACAGAGGTCAGTGATGTAAGGGTGGATGTAAGGTCACCTTCATCTGTTCAGCTCTGATCAGGGGGCAGGGAACAGTGGGGAGAGAACACAGTATTGGCCAGTTTCTTCTCCAGTCCTCAGTCAGAATTGGTGTGGCTCTGGGGGGGTCCTGCAGGGCTCTGTCCTTGGTTTACTTCCCAACTCACCCTCAGAGACCTCACCCAATACCTACAACTACCACTGGCATGGGTGCTTCGCAGACACCTAACTTTGGCTCTGACTTCTGTCTCTCCAAAGTTCCAGTCAAATCTCTCCACCTGCTCACTGGTCACAGCCACTAGGATGTCCTATTCTCACGCCTAACTCTACAACTCTCAACATGAACCCGCCTTCCCCAAACCATCACCCCTCTTTGTACTTCCCCTTCACTACCCAGGGTGAAAGCCTGGGCACTCTCTGTGACTCCTCTCTCTCTGTCATCCTCCATATCCAGTTAGAGTCCTAGGTGTATCAATTCTCCTTTTGAAACATCATCCATATCCGCTTCTATCCCTTTGCCCTCTCATATACACCACCCTAGACCAAGTGCCCAGCCAGTCATTCTAGGCCCTCACCAGAGCCGCACTTCCCACGCGGACTTCTCCCTCAGGCCTCCTATAAATGTAGTCTCCTCTCAGAAACCAAACCTGTCTTCAACATGGCTTTCTTCTCATCCTCCTTCCCCCTCCTTCTTTTTCTTCGTAATTTATTGAGCACCTGTTATGTGTTAGGCTCTTCATCTATGTCATCTCATTTAATGATCACAATAAAGTAGGTGTTGTCCCATTTTACAGGAGAAGAAATTGATGCTCAGAGTAGTTAAAGTGATTTTCCCAAAGTTCTACAGCTAGTAAGCAATAGAGCTGGGACTCACATCTAGATCTGTAGAGTCTGAAGTTAGGGTTTTGTTTTGTTTTTTGGTATACCAGCCTGCTTCCATATGACTCTTTGACTCACAAACCTTCCAAGGCTTCCTATTTTCTTATTCTTCCATCAGGCTTTTGATGCTCATTATGACCTGACCCCATCCTACCTACAAACCCATGTTTCTTGCTTCTCCTCAATGTAACATAGATTGGTATCAACCAGGAGGACATTTGTGTGCTTCAGGGTTTTGTTTTCATCTCTGTCCTGTTAAATATTTTTATTAACAGCTTATATGAAAATATAGTATCACATTTCACAGATATAAGCCTGGAGGAATAATAAACACTTTGAAAGACAGGATAAGGATCCAAAAATCGTCTCCATGTATAGAATGGCAGGCAGACCTAAAAAGATGAAATGATCAGAGATCTATGTAAGACCTCAGCAACGCACAATGGACCAGACATGGCTTAGAAGCAGTTCAGGTAAAATAGAATCAGGGGGTTTAGTAAGTTCAGTCTGAGTCATCAGTGTAATATGGTTGCCAAAAGTGAATCCAATCTTAAGCCATATTAATAGAGATATAGCATTTGGAAGAAAGGAGAGGATTGATAGTCCTGCTTTACTCTAAGTTGGCCAGGTGTCATCATGAGAGTAACTGTTGGTGAACTGGGAATGTTTAGGCTAGACAGGAGGAGAAGAGTCAGGAGTTATTAAAGCTCAAATACATGAAGAACTATCATGGGGAGGAAGAATTAGAATTTACATTGTGTGACCCCAGGAGGTCATGCATGGACTAATAAATGGAGACCACTGGGTGACGGAAATGAACTGAAAGGAAGGAAAAAACAGATGTTCATAAATGGAATGGGCTGCCTTGGGAGGCAGTAAGCTCCCCAACTGCTCGCCAGGGATGTTGGCAGGGAGTTGAGCACCACAAAAATCTGAACTAGGTATTTGGTCTTTGAAACCCTTTCCCACCAAGATCTGATTCCTCCTGCTTTTGTTCTTTTTGTGCCCCTCACCGAGCCCTCTGTGCTCCCCTATATCTGAGGTCAGTTTCCTCTTTCTCCACCAGGTCTACCTAAGGATGCAACATACAGTGATTGCATCGAGTCCATGTCTTTTAATTTTTTTTTTTTTTTTTTTTTTTGTGAGGGAGATCAGCCCTGAGCTAACATCCGTGCTAATCCTCCTCTTTTTGCTGAGGAAGACCAGCTCTGAGCTAGCATCTATTGCCAATCCTCCTCCTTTTTTTCCCCAAAGCCCCAGTAGATAGTTGTATGTCATAGTTGCACAGCCTTCTAGTTGCTGTATGTGGGACGCGGCCTCAGCATGGCCGGAGAAGCGGTGCGTCGGTGCGCACCCAGGATCCGAACCCAGGGCCGCCAGTAGCGGAGCGCCCGCACTTAACCCCTAAGCCACGGGGCCGGCCCATGTCTTTTAATTATTTAGCATCTTTTTTGTTCTTTAATTGTCTCCATTTTATAAGCTCCTTGAAGGCAGGTGCCTGTATTATCTGTTACTAAAAACTTATTAATCATTGACTGTTCTCAGCCTCCCTCTGCCCCGCCTCCCCTCACTCCCAAGATAATTTTATCCCTCACCTGTTGTTGGAACGCTTGTCTTGGCCTGCTCAGTTCAAGGACTTTTGTGATACAGAACTGGGAGAATAGGAGGTGAGAGATAGGACTAGAGAGGCAGGAGAAGGGCAACTTTCTTGTGTGTTAGGGAGAACCTGGGTAACAGGTGAAGGAAAATAATGAAGCCTGAGAGGCTAAGCCAATCCATGTAATGAGGAGATGACAGTGGGCTAAGCAAGACAGAAAAGGTCTGTTGACTACAGAGGACAGAGAGAGGCAGAGAGAGGGGCAGGTTTAGGATTTGCAGAGAGTGACTCCTGCAAGGAGTAGCAGAATAGAAGAGGAAAGGGAATTTAACAAGGTGCTGTAGGTTATGAATTGGATCACCTTCAAGAGATACAAGTAAAAATTGGGATTCCTTTTTGAAATTATTTTTGGTATTTGGTATTTGGGGTGTGGGACCTCAGAATGTATTCAGGTAACATATTCTGTAACTTTCACAGGATCCAGCATGGTGCCAGGGTGTAGGTGCCCCATTAGGCAGCACCCCAGTCCCTACAGATAGAGCAGATGTGGTCCTGAGGATATGGGATCCTGCAAAAAGACTGAAACATTAAGCTTCTTCCCTTACCTCAGAGTTCTGTCTTTTTAAAAAACCTCCTAATCTGGGATTTCAAGTTACAAATGCCCTAGGAATTAGAATCTGTTACAGGTCTTGACAGATGGAGAAATGAGGCCCAGGGAAGTTCATCAGCTGTTCGAAGTCACAGAGCAGGTTTTAGGCCTGGCTGGGAATGGGAATATGCCTGGCCCAGGGCTTTGTCCACAATTCAGGGATGCCTTTTCAGATTGGCCCAGAGAGCTACATGCATATAAACAGGGTCACGATGTGAGAAAAAAGGGGGGTCTGGAGACTGGGAGTTCTGAGCACCCCTCCCTCTCTTTGGAGGCCTGCACCAGGCTTTGGGGGACATCCAGATAAGGAGGCCAAGCCTGCCTTCCCAGATCTTATGGCCTCACAGGGAAATGAGCCAGACACAGGAAGAAGTCCAATGGAAAGTTGGAAGCAAGTGCTGCCGTGGTGTCGTGGAGTCTGGACAGGGAATTAGGAGACCTGGGCACCTCTTCCAGCTATCACTCACCAGCCACGTGATTTCAGGCAAGTCCTTTCACCACTCTGGGCCTCAGTCTCCTCACCTGTGAATATTCCATCTCTTAAAAAATCAAAGCCCTATAGTGCTACATATAAGAGTAAATTAATGCAGTAACTAAATATATTCTGTTGAGTGTTGTCCCCCAAGGCTTGCCCCTCCCAGCACAATCTTGGAAAGGCTCTTGCCTTCAGTTGATGGCAAGAATTCAACGTTCCCAGGACTCAGAACTGCCAGGCAACTTGGGCAGTGGGGAGTAGGGGGCGACTTGTATGCCTTTCTCTGGGGCCTCTGATAGCCTCTCCTGGGCTTATGAACTCTGTCCTCCCTCCCCAAGCAGACCAGAGCTCTGTGAGTGTTTTTCTCTCAGTAAATCAAGCCTGCTATGTAATTGTTATCTTTCCTGATAAAGAAGAGCCTGGAGATAAACTCGTCCAACCCTCTTGTTTTACATTTGAAGAAACTAAGGCTCAGAGACAGGGTATGACTAGGCCAAGGTCACATACTCTTGACTCTCAGGCCAGTCTTCCTTCTTTGGGGGACTTGGAGAATTTATTAGAAATGGGTGGTTTGGGAATGCAGCCTTAGAGATCTCTCATAACATCTGGTGAGATCCCTTGCTGGGATCTTGTTCTATCATTAGACCTCCAGTGAGATGAACTGTCTGCCTGGACAGAACCACACCTCAGGCTGCAGTGAGTCTCAGCTCAGATGTTGCTCCCTGCAGGAAACTTCTCCAGGGGCCCAAGTCCAGGGTAGGTGTCTCTCATGTGCTTCCCAAGCCTTCATGACACTGGCTTGAAATCACCTGTTCACTTGTTGTCTGTGAGGGCAAGACCACACCTGTCTTGCTCACCAACATATACCTATTGTTTAGTCCAGCAAGTGGCACATAGTAGGTCCTCGATAAATATTTGTTGAATGAAGAAGTGGTGGGGTTGGTCAGAGGATTCCTGGAGGAAAAGGCAAATGTTGAGTCGCATCACAGCCTGCCAGGAGGACTCAGTCATCCCTGGTTGGGTGAACTGCCTGTGCACAAGGAAGTCTTCGCTAGAGGATAATGGGAAACGAGGTGATGGAGGGAAGTAAGGCGATGGAGGGAAGTAAGGCAATTGAAAAAAAAGAAAGGTCATGGCCTTTGCTAACCTGGGAGGGCTTCTGGGTAGAGGGGAGGAAGGGTCTCAGCCCTGCTGGGGATAAGAGGAAGTGGTTGTGAGCACCTAGGATCCCTCAAGAGGGGTCTTTTTATGAGGAGAAACCCAGAGGGCAGTTTGGCTGGAGGAGAGGGAAGCTGAAGGGGAACCGGGTAGCTAGTAGGAGCTTTAAGCCTGGCTAGAGGTTTGAATTTGCTGCTGGGGTCTGGAGGGAGTGGGAGTTCTGTGAAGGCCTGGGGCACAGAAAGGAAAGAAGGTGAGGAGCAGCTTCTTTCTACTGACCCTCTCTCTCTCTCTCTCTCTCTTTTTTTTTTTGTGAGGAAGACTAGCCCTGAGCTAACATCTGTTGCCAATCCTCCTCTTTTTGCTGAGGAAGACTGGCCCTGGGCTAACATCTGTGCCCATCTTATATGGGATGCCACCAGAGCATGGCTTGACAAGCGGTGGGTCGGGTGCGCCCTCAGGATCCAAACCTGCGACCCCGGGCCACCGAAGTAGAGTGCGCAGAGTGCGCGCGCTTAACCGCTGTGCCACCGGGCCAGCCCCATACTGACTCTCTCTATGAGGTTAAGAGCCAGAGAGGACAGGGCCTTTGTCTTCTGTTCTTTCCTTTCCTCCTCCAAGTGTCTGAGCACCTGGGACCCACAAGCAGAGTCCCCAGGGCAAGGATCTGGAAGTGGCTGAGGCAGCCTGCTGAGTGGGGATGGCATGGCAGGGATTGTGGGAGCTCCCTCGTTCCACCAGCCTTCCCAGAGGATTCTCTTTCCCTCCAAAGGTGCTATTCCTGAAGGAGGAGTACTCTAGCTGTCTCCCAAGTCCGTCTTCCACCAATCCCCACCAGAGCACAGCGTTTGCCAGCAGACCGCTAAGCCAGATCCAGCCACCAGGGGGCGAAAAAGCAGGTCGGCGTCCCTCCACTTCCCCACCCACACACACCTGAAGGCCAAGATGGGCGGTGCCTCACCTGGCTCTAGAGCCTGGTAGCTCCGTTAACCCCTTCCTGCCTAGTCTGAGGTTCTTCCCTCAGGCAGTCATTCATAGCAGAATTGCGGGTCAAATCTGATGGTGGAGGGTGTGTTGCCTAGGAGAGGGGCTACGGTGGAAGTGAAGTCAGAGTTTCCTGTTACTCAGGCCCTTGTCCTAGCTGGAGCTGGGGGAGGCTAGCATTCCCTGTCTCAGTTGGGTAGCTACCCCCACTGATGGGTGAAGGAGCAGCCTGGAGGCAAGAGAGGCATGGGCAGTGGTCACCTGCACTGGGCCTCACAGGCGGGATGTAGAGGAGACTGCTGAGGCCACCACAGAACCCAGACTTCCGGGTTCCCTGCAGCCTTGTATCTGTCAAGGGCCTTTGCAACAACTAGTGGGTCGGGTGGTGGGGGAGGCTGGCTAAAGAGTGGAGGGGGAGACACGGAGGATTGGGGCTGGGGGGAGGGTAGACAGTTAAGACTTGGCAAGAGAGGGGACTGGATTACGCAGCTCTCAGGTGCCCGGGTTTGTGTGTCCCTCCTCGAGTACCAGGCAGCCTTCCAGAGCTCTGACCAGCCCAAGTTCCCAGATTGGGTTCCGGACCACAAGGTGTTAAGCTGTGGGTGGGAGTGGGGTCGGGAGTCCCTCCCTTCTTCCCTCCCTCACAGCGTCACCACCTCGGAGTCCACCCGGCTGGCAAGCAAGGAGTTAAGTCTGCCCGCAATCTGCAAGACTGGAGCCAGGGAAGGGAAGGAGGGGGAAGAGGAGGGGGTAGAGAAGGAGAAGGGGGAAGTAGACTGCAGGGAGACAGCGCCAGGAACCCCCTCCCCAGGGACCTGGCCCCTGGGCCCCCAGCCCCAAAAGAGGCCCTGCCCTCCCCGGGGTCGTGCTCTCTTCCCCCGCCCTGCCCCCGCCCTCCAGCTTTGTGTCCCCAGGAGGGTGGGCTGCAGGATTTCCAGCCAAGCCTTGGCTGCCTGCTCAGTTTTTCCAAACCCTCCAGTCGGGGAAGGCGGGAGCCCTGTCAGGATAAGAGTCCCTCCCCCACTGCCCTTGCCGGCCCCCTCGCCCAGCCTCCCTTTTCTTGCCCTCGCACCTTTTCCAAACTCCTTTCCCTTTCCGACCGTGGCCCCAGCGCCCCCTATCCCCACCTTTATTGGCTCCCAAGTTCCAAGTTCAGATTGGAGGGGCCAGGTGGGTCCCACAATCCTGGAGTGGCGCTGGTGAAGCCACACTCCGCAGACCGACCCTGAGACCTGCTGGGCGCCAGCCGGACTCCCAGCCTGGCGTCCGCCCCATCCCAGGACATGGCCCCAGGGCCACCAGGGAAGATGGCCCAGGGGTGTCCCGCTTCGGTATGGAGGCGGTGCTGGGGGGCGCCGGCAGAGCTTGGCAGCAGGCTCTGTGCGGCTGGTGCCAGGCTGTGGGGCAGGCTTCGAGGAGGGGGCAAAGTGTTCCGAGCGCTGGCACGGTTCTGTCCAGCAGGTCTATTATATAATAATCACCATCTATCAGGAAGCCAGGCAGTTGGAGTGAGTGGGGAAGCCAGGATGCCCGGATCCGCTCCTCCTTCAGGGCCCTTGAAGGCGTCTCCACCAAGATGGGGGGATGTGGGTGCAGCCCAGAAGTGAAATGATGTGGGGGTCGAGGGGCAAGTGAGGGGCGCTGGGCAGTCCGAAAGCGAATCCGCAAACCCCGCCCCCAGAACTCTGACTGACAGTGCCCTGAGCCAATGATTGAAGTTACTGTGGGGCTCACAGTTAACCCTTTCTTGGGTCTTGAGTTGCTTTAGGGGATTGAGTCCTTTTCCAGAAACATTTCTCCAGTTCTGAATCCCTCCCACCAGCACGAGGTCGGTGAGGAGTACCAGCTGGAGGACCCTTTCGTCCTAGTCATCCCAGGAAGTACTCTCAGATTATCAGCAGTCCTAGTGCCGCACCCCCACCCCCATCCAACCCCAAAGTAAATTGCATTACAAGACGTGGTTGTGTGTGTACACCCTGCGGTTCTAGAAACAGGTCCGCGTGGCGCTGGCACACCCACACTACGCCAAGAACAGGCACCCTCACACACCTATACCCATGCCAGCACTTCCACCGACATTCACACCTGTGACACTTCTCGTGACATAGTGACACACAGATAAACGAAACACAGTGGTTCCCCGAGTTCGTCAGTAGAGGGAGCCGCTCGATGCCAGCAACTGGCCGCCGGCCTCTCTCCCCATCTCCTCGTTCACTCCGGGGTTCCACCCAGAACTCGTGGCTGCCCGGAGCTCAGCTCCGCATCCCAACCTGGAACCTACTCTGGGGGAATGAGTCACAGCCCCACCCAGGGGAGCGCGCTACATGGCTGCTCCACAGGACATGCCGTCCACGCTTGAACTTACTGTGTACCACGTCTAAGAGACCCCTTGCAGCACGGCCACCACTCACTCTTACAAACATTGCTTTCTGGACCTACTATGAACCGGGCATTGTGCCAAACGAATCATAACAAGCCCATGTGGCTTGTCATGTATGTAACGGGAAGACTGATCCACGTAAAGGAGGTGGACTCTTCATTCTAACAAGCACCCTGTTTGAGAAATGGCCCTCTTGCCTTGTGACTCATATTATACCTGCAACACCCTAGAGAGGGGGGAGGAAATTAAAGCTTACTTCCATGGGTCAGGTACTGTGCTAGGCTCTGAGATCTTTCACACTAGAGCTTAGCCTCTCTGGGCTTCAGTTTTCTTTTCCTTTAAGTGGGAATAATATGTACCTCATAGGGTTGAGGAGATTCAACCCCTAACCCAGCTCGGTGCTTGGCACAGCTGTTAGTAGGCACTTGGGGAAGTTTTGTTGATTGGATCAAAGCATGATCAAGAGATATTGTGTATGAAAATGCTTTCTACACTGATGTGCGGCACCCACAGGGGTTATTGTGTTATCTTTTTTCAGGGTTTGCCCCCTCTCTCCACCTGTGTCTCCCCAGACCTTGCCCATGCCCAGCTGCTGGCACCATCAACCCATCAAGTGAGTATTTACAGTACTGAAGCCCTACTCTGAACCCAGCACTGAGTGCTATGGGAATACAGAGGCATAGGAGGCATGGTCTGGGCCCTCAAGAATCTTTTGGGGCAACCAGACATATACAGGAGAAACAAGATAAAACATGTAAGTAGGTACTCAGCTGAGTGGCATAGATGTAATAGGTGGTCAGAAGAGAGGGAGGTCAGTGAGGGCTAGAGCTCTCTGGGGACCATCTGTGAGGAGGGGCAGGGGAGAGAGCAGAGGAGCCAAATAGCAGGAGCAAATGGGCTGGTTAGTGCCCTTCCTTCCTGAAGCAGTCAATGCTTATTACCTGTGGGTATTAATTCTGGGTGGGCGGGGGCAGTGGAATACGGGGAAAGTGCCCTGGGATAAGGAGACCCAAATTCTAGGCCTGGGCTTATCACTTTCTAGCGGTGTAACCCCAAGTACATCCTTAACTAATGCAAGCCTCCCTTTCCTCACCAGTGTCATGGGGCCATAACATCTTTCTCATAGCTTTGTGGTAAACATTGAAATAATACATGTGAAATTCTTTTAAAGTGATTTACAATTTCTTCTTCATTGCATCTACCCTCCTATAGCGTCTTGGGTGTGTGTGTGCGTGTGTAGCACTCTGAGGTTAGGAGAGAGTTCTTTTGAGAAGACAAAGGTTTCACTTCCACAAACATTTTCTTAGCATCCACTTTGCACTGCTGAAGGTTGAGGTGAAAAAATTCAGTCTATGTCAAGGACCTCATGGTCTCCTAGGAAAGAGAGATGAATAAACAGATGCTCAGTGCATAATGAATGTGAATGGGTACACTGAAGAGGAGACCCAGTGCTGTGTGTGTGTGTGTGTGTGTGTGTGTGTGTGTGTGTGTGTGTGTGTTGAGGGTTGAGGGAATCCAGGCAACTCCCACTCCTTCCAATCAGTGTAGACAGGAGGGTAGGTTGTCAAACCTCTCCCTAGCCTGGGATGTTGTTGGCGCGTCTGCTCCCAAGTCTTCAGGAATGGGGAGGAGAGAAGGATAGAAGCCCCCTCCCCGCCCCCGGGCCAACCTGCCTCCTGCTAGCCGGCCGGGCGCCTTACCGAGTCAGACCACTGGGAGGCTGGGGGAGCCGGGCTGGGCGAGGAGGCGAGCGAGATGGGGGAGCTCTTATTTTGACAGGGGCCTCTCCGGGCTCTGGTATGAAGGCAGAAGGAGGCAGCCAGAGAGCCCCGATGCTTATTCAGGCTGGGGAGAGGAGCCGAGTGGAGGGGCGAGCGAGGCTCCGGCAGCGCAGGGGAGCCCGGAGAGGCGGCGGCGCGCGGCGGAGCCAGTGGCCGGACATGCCCCAGACCCGGGGCCGCTGCACCACAGCCGCCGCCCGGAGCCAGCCGGCCGGACGCCCACACGCCTGGGTCCCCCGGCGCAGCGCCACCCGGGGGCTGCGACCCGGACCCTTGGCGTCCGACCAACAATAAGCGCCCAGACAGCCCCCTCCCCGCCCCGCGCCCGCCGTCCCCGCGGGCCTCGGGGAAAGTGAAAGGAGGAGGCGAAGGAAGGAAGGAAGGAAGAAAGGAAGGAAGGAAGGAAGGAAGGAAGGAAGGAAGGAAGGAAGGAAAGAAGGAAGGAAGGAAGGAAGGGAGGAGGAGCAGGAGCTCGAGCCGTGAGGTTCGGGTCCGAGACCCCAGCCCCGAGCCCCGGGCCCGGCGGGTGTGCGCGCTCTCCCGCCGCTGCCCGGCACCCACGACCATGCTCCGCGGTTGGGAGGCAGGAACCCAGGCGCTCAGCGATCCCCGGATACCTCCCGGGCCGGGCTGGTATTGAGATCAAGGCGTCCAGGATCAAAAGATCACCGCCTGCCCGCCCCGCTCCGCACTTCCAACTGGCGAGCAGGAGGACCCTAGTCCACCCACCGACCCTGACCTGGTCATGGCGTCCAGCTCCGGCCTGGCGTGAGGACCCCCGACCGGCGCGAGGTGAGGGGTGGGCTGGGGCTGAGGGCGAAAGTCATGCCAAGGCCAGCAGAGGCGCGAGGAGGGAGATCCAGTTTGAATTGGGAGGGGGAACACAGTCTGTCTCTTGCCCTCTGGCACGCACCCCCAGGCTGTTTAAGGGGTGGGGGCGCCCCCAGGGTTAGTGGAGGCTACTCTCAGGCTCCCAATCAGGTTGGCAGCCCCAGAGCACAGGGGGAAGGGGTTAGGGGCAGCCTGGGGACCCTGCCACCTTAGCACAGAGAACAAGGCCGGCCTTGGGCCAGCTGGAGCAGCAACCCTGCCCTGGGGGCTTCTGGGAAATGTAGTCCCCCTCCCAGGCTCGCCAACCCCTTGGGTCTCAGCACCCTAGCACTCCTCCCCTGGCTGATGGGAGCCTCCAGAAGGAGGTGCATTGGGATTGAGGATTGCTGGGGGTCACCCTCTGCTCCCAGGCACTGCCTAGAAGCAGCAGGGGCTGTGACTGGAGGAGTCTCCCCTGCCAAGGATTCTTAATGGTGTGGGCTTGGCTGGGGGGTGGGGCAGTCACACAGTTCCTTGGAGGTGTCCCTGCACTGCTCAGGGGACATGGCCCCTGTCTTGGTCTGAAGGAGCCCATTGGGGAGGAATGTGGAGAAGGGAAGTGAGGCTTAGGGCTTCTTGCTTGGCTGGGGTATGTCCTATCCCAGGGTTGCTGAAATTTGGTTTCAGGAGAGCCTGAGGTCTACTCTTCCTTTCTCCCTCTTGGGAGCTGAGAAGGAGAGTGTCCCTCATAGTCTGGGAATCTGGAGGGTGTCTTTCTGGAGCAGCGAAGCCAGGATCAGCTTCTGTCTGTCTGTCCAGCTTCCTTCCTTCCGGGTTTTTCTGACACCCCCTCCTCCCTCCTCCTTCTGTCTGTCTGCTGCTTGGGGTGTGTGTCTGTGTCTGGGGGAGCCTCTGCTGCGGCAGGAAAAGTGTTGCTCTGGGAGAGGTGAGCTGGGCATGTGACTGAGCCCTGGGAAAGGGGCTTGGAGGCCCCCTTGATCTTTGGCCTGGGTTTCCTGTTTTACATAGGAAAGCTGTCTTCGCACTGTATCTGCTGTAACCCTACAGATGCCTTTGGGCAGCTCTCTGAGTGAGACTTCCAGGGTGGGTGGGCTTCCACTCCTCTTCTTCTCCCTCCTCCTCAGCCTCTCCAGGGAGTAGCCACTTCTTTTGGCTGGGGCTGCCTGGCTCCTCTGCTGCCTCCCCAGCTCGGGCTTGACTGCCTTCTCTGGGTCAGGACCACAATTTCATGGCCCCAGGGGAAAAGCACGTTCAGGCCCTGTCTTTCTGGTGTCAGCCTGAGGTGCCTGCTGATAGAAGCCTCAGGACAGGGTGAGAATGAGAGAGGAAGGTGAGGGGCAGGGGGAGTCTGGTGCCAGGAAGGAAGGTGCTTCCTCCCCGAGGTGATCAGGCTCCTTGGCCTTGGAGAACCAGGCCTGAAGGCCAGCCTTCTGGCCACCTCCCTCTAGAGGTTCTCTGCTTACCTGTGTTGCTTCTGATTGGGGATAGGAGGGAGTTAATGTTGGAAAGGGTGCTGGGGAGAGGTAGAATACCTCTAATCTTGGATCCAGAGTAACTCTTGTGCTTGGGGTAGCAGGGGCCCATGGCTGAAGATAGGTTCTGGAGGTCCATATGGAGGTTCAAAATGAGTCTCTAATTACTGGGGCTGAGGGTCAACGTGGGAAGAGATTACAGCATCCTGGAACAGGATCAGTGGTTCGTGGAAATCGAGGACTAGCACAACAGTGGTGATGAGAGACCTAGGGAACTTGCTTACTGAATCTGTGTTGGGCATCCACGACTCTGTTTGGGTAGTTCCTGCCTCCCAACTTCTGGGTACCTGAGAGCCCTGGGTTGGGAACTCTACTTCCACGAATAGACAGGGCAGTAGCCTTCTGGGCAGAGGCCTAGTGGGTGGCAGTGTCGACTCAGCAAGGGCTGGAATGCCTGGCACCTGCTTTAGATTAAAGGAGATGCCTGCAAAGGGGGGCTGCCTGCCTGTGGGGGGAGTGGCTGGGATAGAGCTCCATGGAGCCCAGGAGTAGGGTGGAAGGAAAGAACCAGGGTTGCGGGCAGCAGCAGCTCTGGCAGGAGTGGAGGGAGCCAGCAGTCATCTAGCTCTGCAGCCCCTCCTCCAGGGAGTCTAAGACAGGAGCTGGGGGCACCCCCACACTGCCTCTGGCGCCACAGGCTGAAGTTCTGTCCCAGCGCCCAGGGGGGCAGCTTCGGGGAGCCAGGGTGTCTGCGTGTTCAGTATTCCAGGACTGGAAGAGGCCTGCAAGGAGGTGGAGGCACTTTGGGGTTCTTGTTGCCCTGAGGCCCTGTGTCCTCTTCCTGGGACTCCTTGTTGCTGGTAGTGAGGCACCCCAAGAGCCTGGGCACCCAGGGGTGATGGAGAAATGGCATCCCTTTCTTGTGCCAGGAGCCCTGGGCACTGCCCTGGTGCTGACCTGGGGGAGGAGGCAGAGGGGGATGGCACCGTGGGAAAGTGGGCAGCCGTGGGAGCCAAGCGGGTACAGGCTGGGTGCCGCAGGCAGGGAGCCTCTGCCAGGCCCGCTCTCCCTGGGGTGGGGCTGGCTGTTCCAGGGACTGGCTCAACCTGTTGAGCACCTGGCTGCTCTAGCTTGGCATCTGTACCCCTGCCTGCCAGCCCTGCCAGCTGCCCATCTTTAGCCACACTATGGGGGCTGCCCCCAGGGATCTGGGAAAAGGAGGCTCTGACTGGCCAAGGGGCCAGGATGGGGCTGGTAGAGGCTCCTCCAGGGAAGGCTAAGTTTCCCCAGGTTACATCCTCTAACTACCAGAGCTGGAGCTAGAGCTAGTTGGAGGGCCAAGTAGCCAGAGGCTAGGAGGGGCTAGGTGAAGAAGGCCACAGCTTTAGAGCTCTTGAGGTGCTGCAAGTCACTTGGATGTGCAGCCCTGGAAGCAGCCTGGAGTTACAGCCTGGAATTTCCTCTGCTGGGTGCCAGGGCCAGGCCTCCAGAGCCCCACCCCCAGCCTGGCCTGACCTCCCCTCCCTGGGAGAGAACTGCCGACTTTCCCTGGAGGTTGGGGGAGGGGCAGTAAGGGCATTCTGCTGCCCTGGGAGGAGACGGGTGACTTCCTGGGTGTGGGGTTATGTTGTACTGTCTCAGTCTCCCCAATGGCCCCCGCTCCCCATGGAGAGGGGGATGTCCTGGGGTCCCAGGAAGATGTCCTGCACTCTGCTCCTAGTGTAGGGAGTCCTGGGTCCCATGGAAGATCCCTGACCCCTGCAGGCCTTTGCTGTCCTCCTATACCCTCTGACCCTTTAGCTTTAGGTCCACCTTGGCGCTCTGCTAGCATGTGGGGAAGGGGAGCCAGGGTGCCACTCTGTAGGGAAAAAGGTGATCACCACTGCCCATAAGTGGGGGGAGGGGGCACAGGCAGGGTCCCCCTTCCTCTCTGTCCTGAAGGGAAGGGCGGTCTCCCCTGCCTTCTCACTTTTCCAGTCTGGGGCAGAAGCAGAGGCCTCTCCTTCTTTGCCTCCTTTCCACCCCAGGCCCTCCCTGCTTGGCCCTGGGCCGCCTGGCCCTCCTAACCTTGGTGTCTCTTCTAGTTCCCCTTCCCCAGGGGCTGGGACTCCCTCTGTCCAACCCCCTCCTCCAGTGGGCTGGTGGCCCTACACTGCCCTGTCTTCCCCCTCCCCCTCACTCTGCACCCCCTAGCCTCAACTGGGAATGGCCCTTGAATCCAGCATTTCCAGCATTTCGAAACCAGGATTGTTTTGAAATCCCTGAGTACTTCTCCACCCCCCTCTGACTCCCCTCCTCCCCACTAGCCCAGAATTGATGCTGTGCGTTGCCAGAGTGTGTGTGTGTGTAAGTTTGTGTGCTAGCACGTGGCCATGTGCGTACTACTGTGAGAGTGTATGTGTATGTGTGTGTGTATCCCAGTGTGGGTGTATCTTCTGTCTGTCAGCAGTTCTGTGTGACTGGCCGATGTTCTTTGTATTTCCTGAGCTTTCCTGGGCTGCCTCTGCGAGTTTGGGAGCCTCTATGGGTCTTAAGGAGCCATTCTTGGGGAGTTTGGGGTTATTTTTAGGGGGTATCTTGGATGTGTGTCTTTGGGAGCTTTGTTGGTTTGTGTCTCAGTTGCATGTGTCTGGGAGTATCTCTGAGGAGTGTGTGCGCCCTGAGTTGTGTCTCTTTGATGAGTACTTGTGCCTGTGTGTGCACATGCGTGCGCTCCGCTTCTGTTCCCGCCTCTCTCCTCCTCCCTCGGAACATGTCTGGGGTGTGTAGTCACAGGTCTCTCCGCAGCTCCCTGGGACATGGAGTCCTTTGTCCTTTGATAGGGAGGTTTCCTGGAGTGAGGCCAAGGCTTCTGGCAGTTCTGTGGTCCTTGGAGAGAAAGTGGTGGAGTGGGGAGACTTGGAGATAAACAGTCCCCAGGGTCGGCTCTCTTCTTCTGCCCCTCATGGACACCCAGCACCTTGAGAGATCCCAACACTACCAGTCCACCCTCTTCTTGTCCTGATGATACAATGGTGGCTGTCATAGGGAGGCCCTGCTCGCTCTAAAGGAAAGGGCTGGGGAAAGGGAGTCAACCCTCCGCCCCTGGGGACACTTGCTTCATTGGGAACAAGAAACAGCCAGCCACATTAGACCTGGGAGCTTGATGGCTCATTTAAGATTCAGAAATGTTGACTTCTCTAGACAGCAAAACCAGACAAGACTGTCATATTTCCAGCCTGAGTAGAAGACAGAGGGGCCTGGAATCCTAAGGGGGTGATGTACCACCCCAGAAACATGAGGCGCTTGGAGTGGGGCCAGCTGCCATTGTAGCCTTGATCCTGGGAAGTCCTTGATGTTTAATCTCATTCCTTCCTTCTGCAGTTAGACGATGTTCTACAGGAGGGGAGGTTGCCAAGGGGGCTTTTTTTTTTTTTTGGCCAAAGCAAAAGTGGTGATAGCAAAGTTATGTCTGCATGGGGTGTGGGCACTGGAACCCCTGATATCTCCCTATGACTCAATTTCCCATCCTGGGATCTTAGGCTATAATTGAATGCTTTCCTCTAGAAGCACTTTTGGCAATCAGTGAGGAAGAAAATGGCTGGGGCAGGGGCTGTTTGTTTCAGTCAAGGGCCTGAGGAGACAGCAGCAGGAGATGGGCAGAAGGATAAGCTGTCCCTTTTACATCCCCTCCCCCCAATGGCCTCTGGTCCCAGGATGCAGTGGGAGCGAGGGAGGGAAGGGTAGAGGCACAGGTTGGTACAGTGCTCAGTGACCCAGCAGGGGGAGGGCCTTGGCAAGGAATTTTCAGTTTGTTTCTCAATCTCTGTGTCTGAGACACGCACACACACGTCACTGCAGACACCTTCAGGAGATGAGCCTAGAAAAGTCACCCAGGTGGCGGTAGGGCAGGGCAGTACCAGATGGGGCCATGTGAAACCAGTCTCATTCTGGCAGATGCCCAGTGCTTGCCCCCTAGAACTGAAAGTTGAGCCTAACCGGAGGTCCCCTTCCCAACTCCCCCATCCTGGGCCTGGGAGCAACACAGGCTGGAGAGGGTTAAGTCTGGTTGGCAGGGACACCCCCCCCCCCCCAAGTGCAGTGAGCGAGAGAGGGAGGGGTGGTTAGCAGCTTGCTCTAGTTGGCGTCTCTCCCAGAATTCTTCGGAAAAGAACTCCCCTTTGACCCCCAGTACAAACTGAGCCCAGCCACCAGCCTCCCTCCCGCCTGCCTGCCTGTGGGAGCGTCCCCCAGCCCCCTTCTACTGAACTGCTAAGCCTGATTCTCTCACCCCAGGCCTTCCCAACCAGGCTGTGCCCCCAGGGCTTTGCGTCTTTGAGGGGACCAAGGGTGTAGCCAAGGAGACCACACAGGTACATAGGACCCACGCCATTCTTTTCCCTGACAGTATAACCCTGGGGGTGGCTGGTGCTGGAAGCTGGGGTCCTCAGGCCTCCCCATGTAACCCTCCCCCCAAGGTCCTCAGGCCAGGTCGTGGGAGTCATCTGCCCCTCCTCTCTCCCTGTGGGGCCCAGCTCTGAGGGAGCTCTAGGCATCTTCCAGTGCCTTCTCCTTTCCCGCTTCCAGGATAGGGAGGGGGAGCAGTGTGGTGGGGCAGCTGGGTCAGGCCTGGCTCCCAGCCAATCCACAGAAGTCCTGGAGGGGGGGTGGTGTCCGAGTAGCTCAGAGACTTCCTGGAGCTGCAAGCTGTGTGTATGTGTGTCCATGTTTATGTGGTGTGCCTGTTGGGGGTGGGGCTGGGACTATGGGAGGGACAGGGGCATAGATTGCTGGCCTGGGGCTTCCAGTTGTGACCCTCTCTCCACAGGGAACCCCCATCCCAGACCACACCCTTGAGCCTGAGCCCGACACACATTATTCCTGAGGTGAGAGGTCTGTGTGCTTGTGTGTGTCTCCACAGCCTCCTTGCTGATCTGTCTGCCGTAGCTCCTGCTTGCCTTTTTGTCTTGGGGCCCCTCCTCCTGGCTTTCTGCCCCCATTCCTCTTTTCATTCTCCTCCCCCCCAAGAGGGAGGGCTAACAGCCTTACAACCTGGAACCTGGTAGGGAGTGGGGATGGGGCGGGGCGAGAAGGGTTAAAGGGCCACTCAAGTGAAAGTCCCAGCCTTCTTAGCAGATCCTTTCCCTGGGGTGGGAGGTGGGGAGCTCCTGCCCAGTTACCCCTGGAGGACAAGTACGATTTCCTGGTCATCCCAAGTGCTTGCTCCCCCTTGACAGGGGCTTTGGCCTCAGCTGTGGTTTCTGCCCTGGCCCCTAAACACACACACACACACACACACACCCACCCACCCACCCAAACACACAGGCTCTCTCCCTACTGCCACCCCCCTCCTTCCCTCCCTCCCCTCCTTACTTACTTAGCAACAGCTCCCTGAATTCACAACAAACACACCCCGTAGGCTCCTGGTCTGACTAGGGAAAGCTAGAGAAAGCTGAGGACAGGGAGGAGGCACTTCTAGACTGTCCTCAAGGGAGAGGGGCTTCTAATCCCCCTCCCCCCCTGGAGGCCACTACCCCTCAAGGACAGGGTAGAAGTGGTCATGCTTTCAACTCAGACAATGAAAAAAGTGGGGAGCAGTGACAGGTGTCGCTGAGCAGGTAGGGGGGCAGGGCCTGACTCCACCCCTCACTAGTGAGTCCCACTTGACCTTTGACCCCCACCTGGGAAGTGGGAGGGGCAGCAGACTCCTCTCCAGCCCTTGGGCCTCTCTCAGCAGGGGCCCTGTGCTGCTGTCATGGTAACTTGCCTTACTCCCTCTCCTGACTCTTAGGGACTAGGATGGGTGAGGATATAACAGATTGGGGTGGGCGGGGCTGGGGGGCGCGGCCCCATAACTTTGCTCCCAGAGCACCAGCCTGGCTGGGGGCACCCATGTTAAGGGGGTGGGGCATGGTGCCCTCTTTTTGATCTCTTCCCTGGGCGGGAACTATGGCCTCTAGCTAGGACCTGGTACACATCAGGCACGGAGAGAGTGTGTGCAGAATGAGTGAGGGAAGCACCCCTTCTTTTGTCATAGCGCAGAGGGCTGATACCAGGGTGAATCTGTCTTGTGAAATGGTTGAGAATCCAATTGCTGGAGTGTCTAGGTTCAAATCCTGAGTCTTCTAATTATGGACTGTGTGTGCCTTAGGCAAGTTACTTAACTTCCCTGTGCCTCAGTTTTCTTTTTTTTTTCTGTTTTTTTTTTTTTTTTTTTGTGAGGAGATCAACCCTGAGCTAACATCCAATGCCAATCTTCCTCTTTTTTGCTGAGGAAGATTGGCCCTGGGCTAACATCTTCCTGTGTCCATCTTCCTCCACTTTATATGGGACGCCATCACAGCATGGCTTGACAAGCGGTGCATTGGTACGCGCCCGGGATCTGAACCCGCAAACCCCGGGGCCGCTGAAGCAGAGTGCGCGCACTTACGCTCTGTGCCACCGGGCTGGCCCCCAAGCCTCAGTTTTCTTATCTGTAATGTGGGGATAATAAAAGTACTTTCTTGTAGAGTTGTTCTGAGGATTAAATTAGATAATGCCTGTGAAGCATCCAGGACAGCTCATGGTACAGAGTAAATGCTCAATAAATGTTAGAGTTCCTCCTCATTATTATTAGTCATAGCTCTTCACAGGAACTCTTGACCTCCCAGGGGCTTTAGCAGGGGAAGAATGATGGGGGTGGGAGGAGTGTGGGGGTCGGGAAGAGACAATCTTTCCAGCACTACAGACTCCTAGATTCTAATACCCTTCCAGGCCCACCTTCTTGCTGCCTCAGTGTTCCTGCTGTTGGTGCTGGCTGACATCTTGATTGCAAGTTTGCCAAATAGCCATGGGCCTGGCAAGGGACCTGGAGGACTTAGGATGTGTCTCCCTCCCTGTCTCCCAGCACTTCTCAGGGCTGAGTCCTCCCTCCCCCAGGCTGTTAGCTCAGATCAGCTTCAGCGCCCTCCCACCATCTCATCCCCTGCTGCTCTGTTCCTTCGCCAGGCTGAACAAGACATTCTGTCCTTAAAGAGCTTCAATGGCCTCCTCCTCTCCTTCCTGGCCTGAGGGGTCAGGGACCTTCCTTGGGGAGAAAAGTGGCAGTGTGGAGCTGTGATGTAGATGGCAGCTGTTAGGCCTGCCTCAGGGCCCGGGGTCCGCTGGATTCCCTACACTTTGCCTGGGCATTTTCCCTGAGTGTGGCAGGGCAGTGCCCAGGCGTGTGATATGTATAGAAGCCCACATGGGCATGCTTGGCACCTGCTGCACACAGATGGGCAGGGAGGAGGCATCCTGAAGCCCAGAGGAGGGGTGGGGTCATATTAGCATCCATGGCGTCCAGAGGACACCCCCAGAATCCTTTCCTGGGCCACCTGGGTGACAGTGGGCAGTGCTGGAAAAAGTTCTGCTTCAGCCCTGCGTGCCCTGGGGCAGGGCAGGGGAGAATGCTGAGTGAGGCAGGTGAGCAGGGCTCCTAAAGGCCCTGGGATCAGAGTGGGATGGGGGAGGGGCTGAGGCTTGGAACTTCTGGGTGAGGAGCCCAGGAGTGGGCAGCAGGGATAGGATGTCCACAATGAGGGAGCTGTGCAGACAGGTGGTTTGGATCTTCTGGGGAGTGAATGAATGTCCGGATCTCAGGAGAAAGTTGATTCGATGTGGCAGAAGTGCCTGGGACACCAGAGCTCCTAGGTCTGAGGCCTGGGCTTGGCTAGCACATACGTTCTCTGGCCTGGTACCAGGAGGGGAGGGCTGGAGCACCTGGCTCTACTCGCCACTTCCTTCTGGAACCAGAGGGGACCCCTCCCTTCCATGGGTCTGGGAGTGAGGGCTCAGAGTTGGCCTGGGCCATGCCCCCCTGCTGGGCTGGCCATGCCTCCTGTGCCCAGCCCCTGGGGCCTGTTCCTTGGGCAGGCTGGGGCTATTTTTGGGATTGGGCTGGGGCTCTGGGGCTGGTTTCAGATGTTCCAATGTGAACAGGAGAAAATGGGAACAGATGGCTGGAGGGTTCCAATCAGCGGGTCCTGCTGGGAGCAGGTTATTTTTAGGGCGTTATTAACCCTTTTGGGGCCAGTGGAGCCACCCTGAGGGGGAAGCCCTCTCTGGTTGAGAAGAGAACAGGTCTTCTCCCCGGACCTCTACTTTCCAGAACTGCGTGTCCCATTTGCTCTTTTTCCCCTCTCAGACCCTCTACTCTTTAAAGAGGTCTGTGGCAGGAAAGTGGGCTCCAGGTTCCTTCTATCCCAAACCCTGCAGGGAGACTGCCCAGAGGTCAGGCAGGGAGGGGTGCCTGGTGGAGGGGCGCCTGCAGGCCACTGTTGAAGGGAAACCCCACTTCGCTTGCCTCTTGGGGATTTGAGACACAGACCTGAGGCTAAGAGAGTAGAGAACTGCTCTCCCCCGAGTTCACGCTCTGGGTTTGTGTATGTTGGGAAACCCAGTGATGCCCAGGGGAGTGCAAGCCGAGGGAGGAGAGCAGAGGGAGAGCCAAGTCGTTGTGCTTGGTACCACTAATATGATGCCCATGGATATCTATTATCATCATTCCCTTGGATACTCCAAGGGCAAATATCTGGACAATGCCCACCTTTACCAAATGCCTATGTATTTGGGTGCCATGCAGGGAGTAAAGAAGGGGACATCATGGCCAGAGGTGGTATGTTGAGGATGTCATAGGCATTCTGTTAGATAGTTTCACTGAAGTATCTCACTCTATAAATTTATCCTCATTTTGCAGATGAGGAAACTGAGGCCCAGAGGGACGAAGGGATGGACAAGGTCCTGTGGCTCAGAAGGGGCAAGATGTGATTGGCACCCTGTCTGCCTGACTGCAAACCCATTTCTCATTCTACTGCATCACTCACACATTGCCTGCCAGTGTCCCAACCCCACAGGGCAAGGCTGCCAGGGCACCAGACCTCCTTGGGGAGCAGGTTTTTGGAAGGAGTGTAGGAATGGAGGCCTGGGGGCAGGGGACCCTGCCTGTCATTGCTCTCACAATCCCCTAAGCCCTTCTTGCCTGAGGGTGCCAGGACTGACACCAGAAACCCCATTTGGCCTTCCTGTCTTCCCTGCAGGAGGATCACAGGCATACATCCTGTCTCGTCAGCCCCCACCCCCACCCTGTCCTGGCCTACATGCCCCTGCTTCCTGTAGGGTCATGGCAGTCTGGGTGTCAACGTGGGCAGAGCTCGAGGCCCTCCAGGTGCTGTTGGTGCCAAGAGTTTGGGCCAGGCAGGCGAGGTGAGGGGGCTGGGAGGATGTCTCCGCTGCTGGCAGTACCTGGGGGAGAGAGCAGAGTGGAGGGCAGGCGGCGTTGGGTGAGGTCCCGCCCCGTGGTGCGCTGGCTGTGCCAGCAGTCTGCCCGCACTCCACTCCTCCCACAATGGCCCCATTGTTCCCAGCCGCCAGGCAGTTTGGAGGAGGTTCCTAGGCCACCCCTAACCCGCCCCCCCCCCCCAAACAGGGGCCAGATTAACCCCTTAGAGGACAGAGGCCAGGTGAGGGCCCACAGGGAGCTCCCTGCCCATTCCTCCCTTTTGGGAATCCAGGCTTGGGAAATCACCTTCTACCCACGTGTACCCAACAACAGGGCACCTCCAGAGATTGGGGTCTCCCACAGGGTAGGCAGTAGCATCTAGACCCTCTCCCACCCCCACTGTGGTGCAGGTGCCAGGGGGCAGGAAGTGCCAGTGGGGTGGCAGGCGGAGACCAGATATATTTGGGCCGGTGGGGCTAATTCCAGCCACCACCGCCTGCCCTACTGGCTCCTGAGCTCCTTTCCTTCCTGTGAAACCAGAGCTGGGTTGGGCCTAGCTCAGGATTTCGGTGGATTTAAAGAGGCAGCACCATCCCTGCCAGCCCCACTTCCTCTCCCCCTCCCCAGGTAGGGTCTGGGGCAGAGAGAGGACTGGAAAGCTTCTTGCTCCTCCCCTGCCCTGGGCTAACCCCTGCCCCTTGTTCCAGTGGGGGTACCAGGCGCTTGGCACTCCTCTCTCCCAGAGCTTTGGGCGGGTGGGGTGGGCGGGGGTGGGCTGTGGTTTCCTGTGTTGGCTGTTTGTGCCTGGCCCAGAGTGCCCGCCGCCTGCCTGGCTTCCTGCCCTGTCTTGTTTCCTTGTGCCCCCCACCCTCTTCTCCCCTCCCTCCTGTGGGAGGGAGTAGCCAGGGATTGGGCAGCACCTTGGGGGCACCCCACTGCCAGGAGATGACCACTTCCCAAGGCCTGGCCACACTGGCACTGGCTGAAGGAGCCAAGTGAGGTGACCTCAGGCTTGTCCAGCCAATGCCACTTGTCCCTTTAGCCTTCAGAAGGGACAGTGGGCCCTAGAATGGGCAGAATCTCCCCCAGAAGCACCCTGTTCAAAGACCCCAGACTAGAAAGGTCTGGGGCCAGGAGTTTCCATGTCCCTGCAGAGTTGGGGTTGCCTGACATTATCCTGGGGCTGCAGGTGGGGTGGGGCTGGAAACTCCCAGACAAAAATGGTTGATTTGCATGGTCTCCTTTAGCAGGAGGTGGGGGGAAGTGGGGTGAGCTGCTAGGAACCAGGCTGAGAGGGGAAGGCCCCCAAGCCTGGAAGTCCCCACACAGAGGGTCCTAGAGCAATACCTTGTTTCTTGAACAGACTTCCTGCTGGGCTATGAATCCTTGACCTCCCCACCCAGCTGAGTCACCACCTCAGGAAGAGGAAGTGACCTGGGTGGTAGAGGAGAGTTTCTGGGGACCGAGGAGTCCTGACTTGGGAGAAAGGGGACTTGGGAGCCTGTTGTCTTGGGAGCTGTGTTTCCCTGAGCCAGAGGCCAAGGACCCCACCCCTATTGCTTCCAGCAGGTCCTGTCCTTTCAGCCATTACAGAGGGTCCTAGCAAAATTTCCTCTCCAAAGGTGTCTGCCCACTGCATGTGGAAGTGCCAGCCCTCCCAGCAGTTTTCTCATTGCCTCTTTTAGGTGGTTCTGAGCTAGGCAAGGAGACTGATGGACAGGCTGGTGAACCAAGCAGAGGCTCCGAAGGTGGGGGCAACTGGAAATAGGCAGGTTGCCACTGGTGTGTGAATGCCCATTGTATCTGTGGCAGTTCTGTGTTGAGCAAGGAGCTAGTATGTCACACCTGGAGGCCCTGGACATCCATGGAAGCCTTGCTGGTCTCCCTCCCAGCTGGGGTCAGGCCCACTGTCACCCTTAGGCCACTAGCTCTCCCACCCCCAAGTTGCATGGGGAGGGCAAAAGATCTCAGGCTAATTGTCTCCACAGCCTCCTGGGCTCTGTTCTCTCCGGTATGCTCCTGGCCTTTCTTTTAGGTGACTCGCACCTGCTCCCTGTTTGTGAGCACATGTCACCACTCCCCACCCTACCCCCTAAGAGGGAGCCACAGCCACGTGTTCCCAGAGCCCCTTTCCTTTCACCCATCTCAGGGGCTCCTAGCCTGGTGCTGGGAAGCCCTCTTCACCCACCGTTTGTTTAGAAACTGCACCCACCAGGACTCAGCCCTCCTGCCTCCCATCCTTCCAGGTCTCTTCTGGGGCTGTGTGTAGAGGAGGAGGGGTCTCTGGGAGCTGGGGCCAATTCCTGAGGGATAGATGGGGGGAGGTGTGAGATGGGAAAGTTCTGACTCATCCGTGCTTGACTCAGCTTGCCTTGCGGCTGGGTGGGAGCAAGGGGGGTGGAGTCCTTGAGGGGAGGGCAACTCCAAGATTCTTCTGTGGAGGAATCTTGGCCTGACTGGGACACTCAGGAGGACTCATTTTCCCCTTCCCAAATTATCACAGATGCCAATATTTGAAGCTGTAAACATAGGAGGTAGTGGGTGGCCATTGCCCTGCCCCTGCCCCCTACAGGGGGCTAGGCTCCAAGGCAGGCACGTGGGTAGCCCACCTATCTAGTGCAGGCTTGGATGAGCAGAGGTAACTGGGAGGGGAGGACACTGCAGTGTAGATTTCTTCTACAGGCAGGAATGTGGTCTTGGTGCTGCCACGTACTGGTCACATGACCCAGGGCAAGTCACTTTCTTTTCCCAGGCCTCAGTTTCCTCATTATGAAATGGGGGTAATAATACTGTCCGGGTAGGTGGTAGGTAGTTTTGAGGATCAGTGAGGTGGTGAAGGTGGGAGCCTAAGACCCCTGTCAGCCACAGGCCTGCCCCTAAGCCCAGGGGCCCCTCCAGCTCTTCCCGCCTCAGCTCCAGCCCTTGTGATGCAGAGATGGGGGCTGGCAGCAGGCTGCTTCCCAGCCAGGCCCTGGACTTTGGAACCTTCCCCTGAGGAGCCTCCCTCCCCAGAGACAGAGCTGGAGCAGGGAAGGCCAATGTTCCCCGGGGTTAAGTTAGGGCTAGACTCCCACAGGGTCACTGGTGGGGGCCCCTTCACCCGCAGGTCCCAGCCCAGCCTCCAGCAGCGGGCAGGGAGCAGCGGGGTGTGCACCGGTGTCAGGCTGGGCCTGTCACTAGGACAAGGCTCTTGCCCCAAGACTCCTCTCCTCCTCCACGCCTTACCGGGATCGGCTGGGGGGGTGGGTAGGGCAGGGGGCGGTTGGGCGAGGCTTCTGTGTTTAAGTCTGTTGGTGGTGGTCTATCTATGGCCCTGTGTGTGTGTTTCTCTGTGACTACCAGGCTCAACTTTCTATGGCTCCCTAGTGGCCAGGCCTCAGTCTTTTCATCTGTTCAATGAGTCCGCGCGCTCCCTCTCTGCCCTCTGGCAGCCCCGGTGTCCGCGGGTGCCCCGGGCTGTTTCCGTCGCTCCGGCTCGGGCCAGCGCCTGCCGGGCCCGCCAGCGCACCTCCGCGGGGCCGCCGTGAGCGCGCCTCTAGTTTCCTGGGCTCCGTGCGTGTCTTTGTCTCCCCGTCCACGTGTGGGCTGTGAGTGTGTGTGAGTCCGAGCTCGGGGGCTGGGGGTCTCCGAGCCCGGCCCGGCGGGCCCCTGCGGCGCGCCCAGCCCCTCGCGCCCTGGGCGGTGTGTGTGTCGGGCGGCGCGCCGCGGTCCCGCCGGCTCCCGCTCCCTCGCCTGCCAGCTCGGTGGCTCTCTCGCTCGCTCGCTCTGCCTCTCCGCTTGGGCTCTGCCGAGGGGGGCGGGGTGGGGTGCAGGGGCGGGGGAGGGGAGGCTCCTGCATTCTTGCGGTCGGGGAGGAATCCGAGCCAGCGTTACTGGTCTCCAGAAGAGCCCAGCTGCAGCCCCGGGGCCCCGCCAGGCCTCTCGCTGCCCGCCCGGGCCTGCTGGGATGGGCACGGGCTAGGCCTCGAGCTGGGGGCGGGGCGAGGCATGGCCCCCACCCCCGGGCCCCTCCACGCCGGGGGCGCCCCGGGGCGGGGCGCAGCAATGGGAGCGGGCATGAGGGTTCCCCACCCTGGGTGAGGGGCGTGCCTGGGAGCGGGAGTCCCCCAGGGGGCCAGAGCAGACCTCACAGCCGCCCCCCGCGGGCGCCTTTGCAACTATCCTTTTAGTGAACTCTGCCTCTGCGGCCCGGGGGCCTCGCTAGAGACTGCAAGCTCCCTGAGGGTAAGGTGCGGGAGGGATGGCGATAGGACCGGCCTCTCAGATGAGACCCCACCTAGTAGTCCTTCCTTTCCATTCCCACCCTACCCTATCCAGTTCCCTAGTCCCAGGGCTGTCGGGTCATCCCTTCTCCCCTCCCCTTCCTACACCCCCTCCCCAAGTCACAAGTTTTCTCTTTGGGGCTTGTTGCTGCAGTCCGTGCTCCAGTACCGAGTACCTGGCTGGGCCCTGGGCACGCACAGGGGCCGTAGCCCCACTGTGTGTGGGAGCCATGAGGATCCTGGCTAACAAGACAAGGTGTGTGGGTGTCGTGGAGGGCGGGATGTGTGTGTGTGGAGTGCGGGGAAGGGAAGGGCCCCGTGGTGATGGGGCTGAGCTGTGCTGGCTTGGAGAGCGAGCCTCTCTGGGCACCTGGCTTCCAGGCCACCGGTGGGCTAAAGGGGTGTCAGAATGGGAAGGCCTGCCCCAGCCTTAGTGCCTGAGGACAGAGGGGAATGGCAACCAGCTATGCCTGCTATTCTAGTCCCTTCCAGCCCTTTCCTCTTAAAAACAGCTTGAGCAGACCCCGGCCCACCTTACTGTCAGCCCTCTGTCAGGCCCACCGTCTGGCCCACTGCTGCCCTCTGGGCTCAGTCTAGCTGAGGGTGGGAGCTGGAGAGAGGGGCGGTGCCTGACTCCCTCCCCTTCCCCAGGAGAAGCCGGCAGACAGGGCCAGGCAGCAGCAGCAGGACAGCAGAGCTGAAATAAATCTGAGCTGGTGTGGAATGAGGGGGGATAAATATCCTCTCCCGTGATGTGATCTTTCCAGCGGCTATTAATAGGTCTCCGGGGAGGGGGAGGCGGTGGGGGGAGCGGGCTGGAGCTTAAAGGGCCCGCAGCCTGGGCTGCCGGAATCCTTGGCTTCGAGCTGCACTCCAGTTTGTTCAACACACCACTCCCCTCCCCCTTCCTCCTGCTCCTGCCTGCCCGCCAGGCCTGCCGGTAGACCCTCTCCAGGCTTGCCGCCCCTGCTCTGGGAGTTGTCTGGACCAGTGGGTACCACTCTGATGTGCTTTTCCGCACTTCCACAAGGGAATGGGGCTGGGACATGAGCAGAGACCCTCAGGTCCTGTGCCCCTTCCGTACTGGTGTTGGGACACATGGAAGTTGAGGTTGGGGACCTTGGAAGGAGTTTGGAGACAGAAAACCCTAGAAGAGAGGATGCCTAAGTGTTGGTCAGGTGCTAGTAGAGGCAGGTTGCCATGGAGGCTTGCAGTCTGAAGGATGCTGGGGTTGGGGGGTTGGTGGATTCTGCCAAAACAAGGCCCCTGGTTTTCATTTGAATTGTGGGGACTGGGGAGTTGAAGGGGGTTGCCTCATCTTTGCTCCCCAAGGTAGAGAAGGGCATCAGCTCTTGTCTGAGGAGCCGTGGCGGGAGGTAGGGAATAGTTGGTGGTCTTAAGATGCCGCTCAACCCCCACCTCCCCCACCATTAGGTGAAGCTGGATGGGGCAGTTAAAATCCAGGCATGCTAAGCCCCTAGCAAGAATAACTTTTCATGTCTCTTCCACCTTCTCCCAGGTTACCCCACCCCAGGAGGAGAGAAGCTCCAGGGAGCCCGCCGCTGTCCCCTCGCGGCCACTGCCCCCCTGCCCCAGCCAAGCCAATGCACCCAGAAAATAAGTTGACCAATCATGGCAAGACAGGGAATGGCGGGGCCCAATCCCAGCACCAGAATGTGAACCAAGGACCCACCTGCAACCTGGGCTCGAAGGGCGTGGGGGCGGGGAACCATGGGGCCAAGGCCAACCAGATCTCACCTAGCAACTCAAGTCTGAAGAACCCCCAGGCAGGGGTGCCCCCTTTCAGCTCGCTCAAGGGCAAAGTGAAGAGGGAGCGGAGTGTCTCTGTGGACTCTGGAGAGCAGCGAGAGGCTGGGACCCCGTCCCTGGATTCAGAGGCCAAAGGTACCCCGTTTCCTGATCCCCACGACCCCAGCATCTTACACAGTCCAAGGCTCAAACTTACTGGGAGACCATCTTTGTGTCCCCCTTGCCTAATCATCTTCCCTTGCTCCTCTCCAGCATTTGTCGCAGGAGCCCTTTCTCTTACTCCCATTCTCTCTGCCAACCTGGTCATTCTCTCAGGATTGGTTGGGGTTGGCCAGGGTAGGGATTTCTCATCCTTAGGTGCCACCCATGGAGGGGCCACACAGAGTGATGGGGCTTACGGTCAGTCTCATTCCTCTCCTGCTTTCCCACCAGAGCCCCCAGAGCTGGAGAGGGAGGTGCTCTGGGGTAAGGAGCAGACCCACACACCTCCCAGGAACCTCCTGGTATCCGGGCTGGTGGGAGCTGTTGAGCAGGCACTGGGGCCTGCAAGAGTAGCAGCGGCTTCCCCCTCCCGCCCCCCCCAGCCCTAATTAGAACCAGTTGTGGTTGGGGATTATGCTGTGCTTGGTGCTGGGTGGGGGAGGGGAGACAGGCAGCAGGGCTATAGAGAGAAATCAGAAACAAATGGTGGTGTGGTGGGGGCCAAGGGCTGGCAAAGTGCCCACAGTGGCCTGGGCAGTGCCCTCTGGGGTGGGACATCTGGGAGAATGGTCCTGGGAGGGACCCTGGGTGTGGGAGGACAAGGCCTCTGGATACTCGCTCTGACCCCTGCCTGCCTCCGTCCTGCCTGGGCAGAGGTGGCACCCCGGAGTAAGCGGCGTTGTGTGCTGGAGCGGAAGCAGCCATACAGTGGGGACGAATGGTGCTCAGGACCGGACAGCGAGGAGGACGACAAGCCCATTGGGGCCACCCACAGTGAGTGCCCATCGATGCCAGGATGCTGTGGCCCATGGTGTCCCCAGGGGATGGCTGCCCTGAGGGAGCCTCCTACTCCTTGCCTAGGGCCTTAGAGGGCTGAGCCTGGGCAAGGAGCAAGGGTCAGGAGCCCAGGCTCCTTCTCTCCCATCCCACCTCTCAGACTCAGGCCCTCCCTGCACTGTGACAGCCAGCCCTTGCCTTTCAGGTGCTCAGTGGCCCCCCCTCTCCCTAGGGACCCAGGTGGGGTGGGTGAACCTCAGGTGGCCTTTCCCGGCCACACCAGCTACACCTCCTCCCATGAATTCCTGGCCTATGCTGCCACCTACTGGCCAGTGGAGGGAGGGCGGCGAGGATCCAGCATCACTGGGAGCCTGACAGTTGGCTCTGCAGTGCAAAGCCATGCTAAGCCTGGGTGTGAGCTGACACTGGCTGTCTCTGGCGCCCTTCCCCTAACCTCAAATTGACTCCTGGCAGGTGCCGGGAGGCCGTCATCAGGACGAGGAGTGGGTGTGTGTGGACACCCACTCCTCTCCTTCTTTTGATCAGTGTGCATGTGGGCCTTGCACAAGTGATGGGGAGAACCAGATACGCCCTTGCCCTTGGGAAGCCCGTACACATTTATTTGGTGCTTTCCCTCAAAGCTGACATATGTCTGGGGGGAGAAACAACTTAATGCATAAGGAACTAGCCAGAGAATGTTAAGTTGGGAACTTCTTGAAGGCCGGGACCATTAAAAGAAGGAATAAAAAAATATGCTGGCTACTTTGCTGCTTTGTCTTATTTAATCCTTACAACAACCCTGTGAGGTAGGTATTATTGCCGTGCCCAGTGCGGAGGAGGAAACAGACTCAGCAGATGTTTGTGGAATGAGCGCACCATGTCCGTGGAGGTGGTGCATGGGATCCAATACTGAAGCCTCTGCAGCTGGCTGGGACTTTAAAGGTCATCTCGTCCCAGGTCCCTGCCAGGGGACTGACTGGCCATCCATGAGCCCCTGGCTGAACCCTTTAGTGATAGTTGGGGGTGCTCGCTGCCTCCCAGGACAGACCCCCCCCCCGCCCCCCGCTGTATACTTTTATAACATTAGACTGCACCATTGTAGAAACATTGGCAGACGTGGGGAAATACAAAAAAGAAATTGCTAACTTCCCATACTCAATACGAAGGCAATCATTGTGATTGTGTTGGTTGTCCTGCCGTAGCTTCTCAAAGAGTCCTCAATTGTGGGGCAGTATAACAGAGGTGAATAGCACAGACTCTGGTCAGACCACCTTGGTTTGTATCCTGGGTCTTCCACTTATTATTTGTGTAAATTTGGGGAAGGGCCTCGGTTTCCTTATCTATAAAAATAATATTTACCTGTGTGAGGAGTTAATACATGTAACACACTTAGAACAGTGTTAGCTTTTATTATTGTTCTTATTGTACTAGAAAGTTCCTCATTGAAATAAAGCCTGCCTCCCTCCCCATAACTTGTACCCAGGAGTCCTAACTCTGTGTGCTGAGGATGCTCCTTCCTCTTCCCCAGGGCAGCCCTCACACATTGAGGTTGGCTCTGAAGTGCCCCTCAAACTTTTGGCTCTGTTATTCTATGTACAATTGGAGAGACAGGGGCCAGAGCAGGGACACTAGGAGGTAGGAGTGTGAGAGAAGATTTATGCGAGGAGGGGAGCCTCATCCTGGGCCCCGGGGGAAGGTGGCCGCTGCCCTGGCTCAAGGCAGGCAACTTCAGGCAGTTCACCTCATACACCTACTGTCTGCAGGCCAGGCACTTAGACTTGGTTTTCCTGACATGGGAATGGGTCCATCCACTCCCCTAAATGCATTAATAACCAATTGTAGATCTTTTCTAGGGGAGGACTTAGAGTCAGGTTTGTGACTGTAGAAAAAAACCTGTCTTGGTGCTGAGGGTGGCCAGTCTACCCTGGGAGTGAACCTAGTATGTCAGCCTTTTCTAATTCTCTCTGTTTTCCAAACAGTTTTTTAGTTTGTAAGATAATTCTGAACTTGCTGTGAAAATAGATTTCCCTGACCTGTCCGCTGTGCAGGGCGGGAGTTCGTGTTTCCATTTTACAGGTGAAGGAACTGAGGCGTAGAGGGACACAGTGTCTTGTTCATAAGGTCACAAAATCAGTTAGTGGTGGGGCTAGAATGAAAACCACTCATCGTTTGAATCATCAATTTGTGAAACCTCTTTGCCATCTCCCCTCACCTGGTCAGTGTGTGAACACACACACACACAGACCATAGTGCGAGGGGTCAGAGCAGGGCTAAGAGCAGGGCTTTGCAGTCCCTGCCTGGGTCAAGCGCTGGCTTTGCACTGACTGGCTGTGTCACCTTGGGTGAGTAACCTCATCCCTCTGAGGCTCGGTTTCCTCCCCTGTAAAATGGAGTGTATGACACCTCCTCCCAGGGATGCGGTGATCAGATGAAATTGCATCCATAAGTGTCCATCGGAATGCCAGGCACGTGGGACCCTGTTTGTCACGATCACATTTTCCCTCTCCCTCCTCTCCACATAGCCACCGTGATTTCCATCCTGGTCAGAGACTGTTTAGGGCAAGTAAGTGTGGAAACCATGCTACTGAAAACACCAGATTGTGGCGGCAAGTGGCCCTGTGGGCACGAACTGTAAAGCAGTGAGGCTCTCTGTCCCTGGGCATCTCTGGGAGGGGGCCATAGGGGGTGCCTGGTTCTCCTTTCTGAATCTGGGCTGCTTAAGCTCTTTTCCTCCCTTCTCTCATGCAGGTTGTAATGTAGCAGACCCAGCCATGGCGGCCCCACAGCTGGGTCCCAGCCAAGCCGCCCAACTGCCCCTCAGTGAGAGCAGTGCACCAGGCCCCCCGCACGGGCCTCCACCAGGCCTTCGGCCTGATGCCCCCGGAGGTGGGGGCGGAGGTGTCCCTGGAAAGCCTCCTTCACAGTTCGTCTATGTCTTCACCACCCACCTGGCCAACACGTAAGTGCCTCAGGGGAGGCCAAGCCTGCTCCTCTACCCAGCATCCCTCAGCCTGGGGTCCTGAGTGAGCGTGTGCAGGGGGCCAGGGTTGGGTTGGATTGGGTGAGGGCGAGGGCGAGGGCTCCCTCCTGCCCACCTCTCTGAGCTGTTTGTGCCTAATCCTCTGGTGCAGGGCCGCAGAGGCAGTGCTCCAGGGCCGGGCCGACTCCATCCTTGCCTACCATCAGCAGAATGTGCCCCGGGCCAAGCTTGACCAGGTGAGTGTGGAGCCCAGCCCAGGCGTGGTGCCTCTGTGAACGGCTGAGTTGGCTGGTGCGTCCCCTTACCTGTCTCACTCTCTGCCTGTGTTCTCTTGTAGGCCCCTAAAGTGCCACCCACCCCAGAACCGCTACCCCTGAGCACACCATCAGCAGGCACCCCGCAGTCCCAGCCAGCTCCACTGCCGCCGCCACCACCCCCTGCCCCTGGCAGTGCCCCCCCTGCTCTGCCTTCGGAGGGGCCTCCTGAGGACGCCAATCAGGACCTGACGCCCAACTCAGTGGGAGCTGCCAGCACAGGTGGTGGGACGGGGGGCACCCACCCTAACACCCCTACGGCTGCCACCACCACCAACCCACTGCCTCCTGGAGGAGACCCCAGCAGTGCCCCTGGCCCTGCCCTGCTGGGGGAGACAGCCCTCTCAGGAAATGGGCAGCGGAGCCTGGTGGGCTCTGAGGGTCTGTCTAAGGAGCAGCTGGAGCATCGGGAGCGTTCCCTCCAGACCCTGCGAGACATTGAGCGGCTGTTGCTCCGCAGCGGGGAGACCGAGCCCTTCCTCAAGGGGCCCCCGGGAGGAGCAGGTGAGGGGGGACCACCAGCACAAGCCCCTCCTGCCCCCCAGCAGCCACCCGCACCCCCTCCTGGCGGGCTGAAGAAGTACGAGGAGCCCTTGCAGTCCATGATTTCGCAGACACAGAGCCTAGGGGGCCCCCCGCTGGAGCATGAAGTGCCTGGGCACCCCCCGGGCGGGGACATGGGACAGCAGATGAACCTGATGATGCAGAGGCTGGGCCAGGACAGCCTGACGCCTGAGCAGGTGGCCTGGCGCAAGCTACAGGAAGAGTACTATGAGGAGAAACGGCGGAAGGAGGAGCAGATTGGGCTGCATGGGGGCCGCCCTCTGCAGGACATGATGGGCATGGGGGGCATGATGGTGAGGGGGCCACCCCCTCCCTATCATAGCAAGCCTGGGGATCAGTGGCCACCTGGAATGGGTGCACAGCTGCGGGGGCCCATGGATGTCCAAGATCCCATGCAGCTCCGGGGTGGACCTCCCTTCCCTGGCCCTCGTTTCCCAGGCAGCCAGATGCAGCGGGTGCCTGGGTTTGGAGGCATGCAGGGTATACCCATGGAGGTGCCCATGAATGCCATGCAGAGGCCTGTGAGGCCAGGCATGGGCTGGACCGAAGACTTGCCCCCCATGGGAGGGCCCAGCAATTTTGCCCAGAATGCCGTGCCCTACCCAGGTGGGCAAGGTGAAGCAGAGCGGTTCATGACTCCTCGGGTTCGAGAAGAGCTGCTGCGGCACCAGCTGCTGGAGAAGCGGTCGATGGGCATGCAGCGCCCCCTCAGCATGGCAGGCAGTGGCCTGGGGCAGGGCATGGAGATGGAACGGATGATGCAGGCGCACCGGCAGATAGATCCGGCCATGTTCTCCGGGCAAATAGCTAGTGGCGAGGGCCTGGCAGGCACTCCTATGGGCATGGAGTTCGGTGGAGGTCGGGGCCTCCTGAGTCCCCCAATGGGGCAGTCTGGGCTGAGGGAGGTGGACCCACCCATGGGGCCAGGCAACCTCAACATGAACATGAATGTGAACATGAACATGAACATGAACCTGAATGTGCAGATGACCCCACAGCAGCAGATGCTGATGTCGCAGAAGATGCGGGGCCCTGGGGACATGATGGGGCCGCAGGGCCTCAGTCCTGAGGAGATGGCCCGGGTGCGGGCCCAGAACAGCAGTGGCATGATGGGCGGCCAGCAGAAGATGCTTATGCCTTCACAGTTTCCTAACCAGGGCCAGCAGGGGTTCTCTGGGGGCCAGGGACCCTACCAAGCCATGCCCCAGGACATGGGCAATACCCAGGACATGTTCAGCCCTGACCAGAGCTCAATGCCCATGGGCAGTGTGGGTACCACTCGGCTCAGCCACATGCCTCTGCCCCCTGCATCCAATCCTCCTCCCGGGTCTGTGCATTCGGCCCCAAGCCGGGGGCTGGGCCGACGGCCTTCAGACCTCACCATCAGTATTAATCAGATGGGCTCGCCAGGCATGGGGCACCTGAAGTCGCCCACCCTTAGCCAGGTGCATTCACCCCTGGTCACCTCGCCCTCCGCCAACCTCAAGTCACCCCAGACTCCCTCACAGATGGTGCCCTTGCCTTCGGCCAACCCACCAGGACCTCTCAAGTCGCCCCAGGTCCTCAGCTCCTCCCTCAGTGTCCGTTCGCCCACTGGCTCACCCAGCAGGCTCAAGTCTCCCTCTATGGCGGTGCCTTCTCCAGGTTGGGTTGCCTCACCCAAGACAGCCATGCCCAGCCCTGGGGTCCCCCAGAACAAACAGCCGCCTCTCAACATGAACTCTTCCACCACCCTGGGCAATATGGAACAGGGTGAGTCAGCTGGGCCGGGCAAGGGGGCATTGGACTCTGGCACTGGGAGCCTGCCAGGTGGGTGTGTTCATGCTGGGGCAGGGGCGTGAGTTAAGGCATCGGTACTGGGACCCAGAGGTGGATGGCTCTGCCTGAGGGGCAGATGTTGGCAGCTGTGAGTGGGCTCTCGCTGGATCACCATGTTAATCTCCCAGGCATTTTAAGGGGGCACACTTGGGGTCTCCTCACTGCCCAGGGCCCTGAGGTTGCAGAAGTTGCTTGAAGATGGGTGGGCTGTAGTGATAATGAGGGGCCTGTGCTGAGTGGGACATCTGAGTAGAGGTGTGTCTGGAGGAGTCAGATGGAGATTTGGGGGCTGACCTTTTCCTAAACCCCCAATGTGACCAGCCCAATTCATCTTCCCCACCCAGTCACCCCATGCTTTCTCTGTCTCCCCCGTTCTGTAGGTGCCCTGCCGCCTAGCGGCCCCCGGAGCAGCTCCTCAGCACCTCCCGCCAACCCTCCCAGCAGCCTCATGAACCCCAGCCTGCCATTCACTTCCTCCCCAGACCCCACGCCTTCCCAGAACCCCCTGTCACTGATGATGTCCCAGATGTCCAAGTACGCCATGCCCAGCTCCACCCCGCTCTACCACAATGCCATCAAGACCATCGCCACCTCAGACGACGAGCTGCTGCCCGACCGGCCCCTGCTCGCCCCACCACCACCACCGCAGGGCTCCGGGCCAGGTGCGAGGACAGGAAGGGGGCCACAGGGAGAAGAGCTGATGTGCGCACCGGGAATGGGAAGAGTTGCCATGGCCAGCAATTGCCCCTGTGGTCATGCTGGCGTTTATATGCTTCCAAAGGGCCCTGGGAGTGGGGGTGTGATATCCCGGGACACAGTTCCCACCTGTAGTCATTGAGTGAAACCCAGCCCAGGGCACTCGAGTGGTCTTTTGAACATCCAATGATGTGTCCATGGCAAACTGGGCCAGAACTTGGGTCTCTTGATTTCTAACCTAAGTGCCTCAAGTCCCTTCCCTTGCAGCCAGAAGAGGCCACTGGTGAAAGCCCTCACCCCTGGCACCAGCCTGGCTGGGGAATGGGGAAGGACTCAGTTCTGCACCCTCCCCCAGCTGGGTGCACACAATTCCTGACTCCCTTTCCCTCTTTCCCTGCAGGGATCAGCAATAACCAGCCCAACCAGATGCACCTGAACTCAGCTGCTGCCCAGAGCCCCATGGGCATGAACCTGCCAGGCCAGCAGCCCCTGTCCCATGAGCCCCCGCCTACCATGTTGCCCTCCCCCACCCCTCTGGGCTCCAACATTCCACTGCACCCCAATGCACAGGGGACAGGAGGGCCCCCTCAAAACTCGATGATGATGGCACCAGGGGGCCCAGACTCCCTGAATGCCCCCTGTGGTCCTGTGCCCAGCTCCTCCCAGATGATGCCCTTCCCCCCTCGGCTGCAGCAGCCCCATGGTGCCATGGCCCCCAGTGGGGGTGGGGGTCCTGGCCTGCAGCAGCACTACCCTGCAGGCATGCCCTTGCCCCCAGAGGACCTGCCCAGCCAGCCGCCAGGCCCCTTGCCCCCCCAGCAGCACCTGATGGGCAAAAGCATGGCTGGGCGCATGGGCGATGCATACCCGCCAGGTGTGCTCCCTGGGGTGGCTTCAGTGCTGAACGACCCCGAGCTGAGCGAGGTGATCCGGCCCACCCCGACGGGGATCCCTGAGTTCGACTTGTCGAGGATCATTCCCTCTGAGAAGCCAAGCAGCACCCTTCAGTACTTCCCCAAGAGTGAGAACCAGCCCCCCAAGGCCCAGCCCCCCAATCTGCATCTCATGAACCTGCAAAACATGATGGCGGAGCAGACTCCCTCCCGGCCCCCCAACCTCCCGGGCCAGCAGGGTGTCCAGCGGGGGCTCAACATGTCCATGTGCCACCCGGGACAGATGTCCTTGCTGGGCAGGACAGGTGTGCCCCCACAGCAGGGCATGGTGCCCCACGGCCTGCACCAGGGGGTCATGTCCCCTCCACAAGGCCTCATGACCCAGCAGAATTTCATGCTGATGAAGCAACGGGGCGTGGGGGGCGAGGTCTACAGCCAGCCCCCCCATATGCTCTCCCCACAGGGCTCCCTCATGGGCCCCCCGCCCCAGCAGAACCTCATGGTGTCCCACCCCCTGCGGCAGCGCAGTGTGTCTCTGGACAGCCAGATGGGCTACCTCCCGGCACCGGGCAGCATGGCCAACCTGCCCTTCTAGCAGTCCCCCTTGGGGGCTGGAGCTGGGGCAATATTGCAAATATGATAACCTTAAAAAAGTTTCTTCCCCTCCAGTGTTGGGATGGCCTGGGTCAAGGGGTGGGGTGGAGGGGGTGGGAGGGGGCTTGTGTGGGGGAGTGGCATTTGTGGAAACCAGATGTGCTGGCAGCTTCGGGGGAAGTGGCAGAGTGGGGTGGGGGATTTTGGATTGGGGTTTGTTCCATTTTGGCCACCAGGACTTCCCCCTCCCCCACTCCTCCCAGTCCTATGGAGCCTCTTTTCCCTCTTTCTCTGCTCCCACCCTCATTCAGCTGTGCTTTAGGAGTCCTGTATGGAATCCTTGGGGGAGAGAGGAAGGAGCGGAGACGGCTCCCCGCCCATCCCTTTCCTTTCTGCTGCGTCTCCTGTCTCTTCATTGCTCCTCTTGGTTTTTCTGCTCCTGCCTGTTCTTCCTTCTGTCTCTTCCTGCCTCCGTTCCTCTCCTTGCTGATGTGGCTGACCCCTCTCCCACCCTTCCCTGCAGGCGGCTGGCCAGGTGGGCAGGTGCCAGCCGTAGCTGTAAATAGAGCGCTGCGCTTTTGTGCCGGTTTGTGCGTGTGCTGTATTTCTGTGTTTTGATAGAAGTCACACAAAAAAAGGATAAAAGAAACCCTTCCCCCCTTTTTCAAATTATTGCCCCTTCCATTCCCCTGGACCCAGGGACATGCCATGCAGCACACCTACCCACTGTTTGCTGTGTCTCAGGGTCCATAAAGGATACCATTCCAGTCCCCTCCCCAAATGGTGAAATGACAAAGATACCCCACCCCTAAACTGAGGTCAGACCACCTAGGCTTCTACCTGGAGAGCCCCAGCATGCTGAGACCCCCAGGCCGGCAGCCTGTCTGCTGCTGAGTGATCAGGAGAACAGGTGCACATGTGTGCGTTTGCCCCACACAGGTGACACGGGGCCTTGGCTTCCCAGCTGTGGATGTCTGGGGTCCCCTGCTGCTACATCTTAGCCATAACTTGAAGTCCTTGGTTTCCAGTCTGGGATGAAGGAAAGGAGGAAGAGACGGAGGCTGTGTGGCCCCCTTGAGTGGAGCCATGGAGCAGCGACATGGTGGCCCAGATGGCCCTGTGCGTGCTGCAGTAGCCCTGGGCCAGGTAACCCCTGGGGCCCTGACTCTTCCAGAGGCTGCCACCTACTTCTCCCCAAAGGAGGGTTTGGCCCAGTCAGTCTGTCTCCCTCCAGCCTCCCCCCCTGAGGATGGAATAGAGAAAGTGTTGGACGGAGAGCAGGGGAGCATCCTACCACCTCCTCTCTGCCTGCCACTTACTGGCAAGGTCCCTCTGCCCAGGGCTCAGGGCTCTGTGCCCACCCAGGCGCAGCCACTGCCTCCCCCTCAGTCCCCTGCTCTTCCCCAGAAGAGCTCCCCAATGCCTCTGGTCAGAGCTGAAGCCATACCCGACTGCGTGTTTTGCCCCCCTTGGCCCCAGGAGTAAACACTTCTCCTTTTCTCACTTCCTTTCCTGCCTTGTGAGGTGGCAGGGCAGTTCCCTGGCTGAGGCCTTTTGTGCCCCGCCTCCAGGGCCCAGGGCCATTTCTAGACAAGGTGTCTTCTGCATGGCCCCGTCCCCAGCCTTCCTGACCTTCAGGGCCTGGTCTCACGTTGGCAGCTGTGAAACAAAGGGACTTTGCCCCCACTTCTCCCAGTCTGGTGCTGTCTGTCCTCAGTCCACCGTCAGCCAGGTCCAGTGCTTCCTCCGGGGCTGGCCGCAGGCGCCTGCCTCCCCAGCACCACCCAGGGGCCAGGGCCCAGCCTCTGTTCACGGGCCGCCTGCCCTCCATCCTGCCAGGCTTTGCCTGCCCTGCCTCAACCTGGGCCCTGTGCCTGTGAGCCCCCACCCCTGACCCCAGACTCCCCAAACTGACTGTTTCCTGCCCAGAGGAGAGACGGGTCAGACCGCCAAGGGCCCAATGGCCTCCCCTTCTCTTCTCCCACCTCCGCCATCAGACTAGCTTTCCAAGGTGAACTCCACAGGCCAGCCTACTTCTTCCCTCCATCCATGGCCATACCCCCAGCCATTTTGTACCATTATATAAATATATATATATAAATATAAATATATAAATACAATATGTGAAAACATCTTTTTGGTTTTTATTTTGAAACAATTTTTAGGCTTGTTCCGGGGGTCTCTGTGCTGCCTGTACTGTATTGACCTGTTTTATAGGTGCCTTTTTATTAAAAAGAGAAAATTAAAAATCCAGCCTTTTGCCTTTTTGCTTCCATGTCTGGCTCCTCCACTGCCTAGCTTACCATTGGATGCTTGGAGAAAACGGGGGCTCCAGGGCTTCCCCATTGTTCTGGTGTGAAGACACAATCCCTGGTCACAGCTCTGACTTCCCCTGTGGGAGCCTCCCAGGGAGCTTGGCTGGCTGGCTTGAGTGGGACTGTGCAGCCCAGATGTGCCCTCAGCAAGTGCAAGGGTCCCTGATGTCCCACCCTAGACACACAGAGGCTGGGAAGGAGGGAGGAGAGCCCTCCCCAGGCAGGCGGGCGAGCGCAGAGCCGCTTCCTCTGGTTCCATCTGAGTGCTATCCTCTCGGGGCAGGGCCTGGCTTCCTGGGGCCTGGGGACTTCCCTGCCCAGGCCTGCTTTTCAAACTGTCCAGCCTAAAGGGATGTAGCAGCTCTTGCTGAGGCCTGGAGAGACTGCATGCTCTGGGCTTGGCCTGCAGGCAGGTGGCTGGATGAGATGACCCCCAGACGCCCCTTTCAGTCTGTCTTTCTCCTCAGGGGTTCTCCATCTCCTTCTGACTTTTGTCTAAGTGCTCTGTGTGCTGTGGTCAAGACCCCCTCTGCTGCTCGAGGAGTTTCCCGTGGCTGTGTGCAGGGAGCGGTACCGGGAGGAACGAGTCTGCCTCCTTCCCCATCAGTGCCCAGACCACCAGGGCCCTGGTCTTGCCTCCCCTGGCCCATTCTGGGAGCTCGGCACCCTGGGCAGAGAAGACAGCTGGCTTCGGTTTGTACTTGTCCCTCCTTAGGGCTGGGGAAGGAGAATCTTTTCTTTCCCCTGTTGGGCTCCTCTCTGCTGGCTCCGTCTTAGTTCTTCCTGAGGACACTGCCTGGTCTCTGAGGGCACCTGGAGTCTGTCCTGGGTCTGCGGTCCTCTCAGGGCCCAGTGACAAGGGGCGGGCCCAGTGCTGTTTTGGTCAGAGCCGGAGGCAGCTGCCTGGACCGGGTCAGTCTGAGCTTCCTGCTTGGTCAAGACGCTGCAGGGCTGGTGGCCTGGCTGTGTTTGTTAGGGACTGACACAAGTTAAGGCCACACTCTGTTGCCCGCTGGCCTTACCTCAGCCTTAACCTCCATCGGTCCCCTGGTCCTCAGCTTTTAGCTTCTTTCAGCAGGTGGGGTAGGAGGAGACGTGGGTAGTTGTGGAGGTCAGTGGCCCAAAAGGGGATGGAGTACGTTCTGGGAGGGGACTGACTTTCCCTATTGGCAAGGGCAGAAGTAAAAGTTGTTTCTTGAGCTTTGGATGGTTAACATGAGAGAAGGTGTGAGGCGTCCTCTTGGCCCAAGGTGATGCAGACAGGTACAGGTATCCTTTGCTTTGCCTTTGGGCTGCTTTCTCCTCCCTGGACTCTAGTCTAGCACTTACTCTTAGGTGCTGAGAGAAGAGCTGGCAGGGATGTCCTGGAAAGAGGGGTTGGTTCATCTAGCTGCCCCATATGAGGACACTGGCCAAGATGAGCTCTTAGGATCCCAGCTCCTGTTGGAAGGGGTTCTAGCATCACTGCATCCCCCCAAAGAAAACAGAAACAGAAGGGAGCTGGGAGCTAGAAGGTGGTGAGGGAGGTGGCATTCTCTGACTCAGAGTTACTGCTCTTGCGCCAACTAGGCAAAAACTGGCAGAGGGAGGCGGGGCCGGCACAGCCCAGCTTGGTCAGAAGCCGTGACAGGTCACTCCGGAACTTCACGCCGGCGAAAGTGTAGAGCATGGGATTGAGGCAGCAGTGGGCCAGGCCCAGGAACTCACTCATGGTGATGGCCACAGAGAGATAGCCATTCAGCTCACAGCTATTGCCCATGGCCTTCAGCCTCGCCAGGGTGTCCAGGAAGATGACGATGTGGTAGGGTGACCAGCAGAGAAAGAAGACACTCGTCACCAGGATGGCCACCCTGACTGCCTTCTGTCGCTGAGGGCGTCGCTGGGCCTGGCACAGCCTGTTCACCACCCCTACATAGCACCACCCCATCACCAACATTGGCAGCAGGAATCCTCCGACATGGTAGAGGAAGCGGGAGGTGAACCAGGCATTGGTTTCGGCTTGGTTCTCCTGGGAGAAGGTGCAGCGTGGCAGAGAGTCATTGTGATGGGGTTGGCTGACCTTGGCGAAGAGAAGCTCTGGCAAAGCGAAGAAGAAGCCCGCCAGCCAAATGGTTGCACAGGTGATGTGGATGGAGAGGAGGCGGCGGTGGCGGTAGGCGTGGACGGCATGGACGATGGCCAGGTAGCGGTCCACAGCAATGCAGGCCAGGAGCAGGCTGCTGCAGTAGAAGTTGATCTTGTGCAGAGCAATCACAGTTTTGCAGAGGAAGGTGCCCAGGACCCAGCCTACAGAGCCCTCGGCCACAGCAAAGGGCAGAATGAAGACCAGTAGGAGGTCGGCCACCGCCAGGTGGAACAGGAAGGTCTCAGTGGAGCTGCGTGTTTGCCGGTGCCGCTCCAGGATCACCAGCACCAGGATGTTCCCCATCATACCCAGGAGGAAGATGAGGCCATAGGCCATGGGCATGAACACGGCCTTGAAGGAGCTCAGGAGGGGCCCCTCAACTGTGGAGCAGAGGTGATTTTCCACCGTGGGGGGCTCCGCGCTGTCATTGAAGCTGCCTAATTCCTTGTACTGCAGGGGCAAGGAGACAGAAGGGCAGGGAATTGAGGACCTAGGCTCACTCAAAAGGCTAACTGCTTTTGTCCCTGCACTCCCAATATGTCCCACTGACCCAATCCCAGTTTCCCTTCGTGTGTCCTTGAACAAGTCACTTTGCCTTTTCCAACTGCAGTTTTCGTCTGTAAAAGGGACCAATTCCTCACAGGGTAGTGACGAAGATGAAAGGAGATAGATGGGGAGGACATGCTTCATAAACTCTGAAGGGCTGTGCACCTGTGGGTTATTTTGTGTTTATGTGTCCTCTGGTATGGAAGGCTGCAGGCTTGGGGGCTGGAATCAAGACTTCAATTTTGGGAATGGAGCTGGTTGGGACAAGAAGCCATCTGTTCCAATTCTGAACAGAACAGTGGGCACTAAAACCTAGGATCCCGCTGAGGGGGCGGGTGCTGCGGTGGCCCGCTGGCTTCCTCTTGATTTGTTCCCTATTCCTGACTGTCTTTATTATAACTGAAATTGTGGTAACAGCCTCCTATTTTGTTTAATCAGCACAACAGCCTCAAGGTATGTAATATTTCTATTTTACTGATGTGTCCAGCTAAAGATCAGGTCTGTTTGAACCCACGTTGATCTCACTGCAGAGCCAGTGCTTCCACCACTATGCAGCCCTGCCTAGGCTTCCCTCCCTGCTACTTCCCACCACTGGCAAACTCCCTTCTCTGCTGACAGCAAGGAGAGCTTCAGAAGTGGAAAGCCCAGAGGCAGAAGGAAGTGTAGGGGGAGGCTGTTCCAAGTGAAGGGGATGTGCCAGCTTTGTCTCCGGAAGCTTCCTCCTCCCCAGCCTCCTCCTCCCCACCCCCCCACCCCCCAGCACTCAGGTTGTTTACCCAGCTAACCACAAAGGAAGACACGGTGCCTGTTTTCATACCTTTCACTCACAGCTGTCCCCATGCACCTGCTCCTCCTCATTTCCCAGCTCTGTTCTTCCCACCCCTCCCCAAACCAGATCCCTCCCCACCGCATTTCAAAACCAATTATAACCAACTTATGTGGGTTCAAAAAGACACTTCTACAAATGATGAGGCCCAGGGAGGGAGAGGATGGGAGAGGGTACTCTGCCCCCAGGCTCTGGGTCGTCTCATGCTGCCCTCCTTCCAGGAGAGTGAGGGTCCCTCGCAAGCAGGGAGTTGCACCACCACCCAGAGGCCCCAGTTGTGGGTCCTACACTCACTTTCAGTGGTGGGCAGACCCATTCCCCAATCTGGATCTTTCTTTCTGGTCCCTGGGGTAAGTGGCTTTGGGAGAAGGAGATGGGAGTATACATTAGTGCAATGGGAGAGCCGTCTGCCCACCTCCCACCCCCAACATCCCTCCGCCATCACCTCAGTCCACCCCTTCCTCACCCTAATGCTCAGGACTACTGTCTCTCCACAGGTCCCATTCCCACCAACTTTTGCACTCTTGTCCATCTCTTACACAGAGGACCCTCCAATCCCATCACATCAGTTTCCTGCTTAAAGTCCTTAACTGGTTCCCTGTTACTTATAAACAGTGGTTTTCTTTTCTTTCTGTCTTTATCTTTTTTTTCCTTCAATTTCACATTGAATCGCAAAGCCATTTATAAGAAAAAGTGACGTTTGTGATAAAGTTCATCAGTAGACGATTGGAGTAAGCCAACTCCAGTGCCTTCACACAACAGAAGGCAATGCAGTGCTCAGAAAGAAATGAGGTTCATCTGCATGTTCTCTTAGGGAGAGATGTTTAACACATATTGCTAAATTTCAGAGCCAGTTGCAGGGCGTCCCATACAGCATGATTCCATAGACTTTCGTCACAGGGTTCTCCTGGGGCCAGGGCCGGGGAGGGGGAGGCAGCCTCCAGTCCCCCCTCCTCTCCTTTAAACCAGAGCTCTCCACTTTTGTCTCATGTGGTATTTCACACATAAGCTTTTGTTTAAGAAAATTGTTCTACTTTCGTTTGAAAACCATGGACTTGCAGGGTGAGGTCTAAACTCCCCATTAGACCTCAACCAAAATCCCAACAGAACCTTTAAATTTCTATAAAATGTATATTCCTCTGACCTTCAAACCTCATCTTCTACTTTATCACTTTAGACACCCTACCCTCCAGGTTCATCATTCCACTGGCTGCCTGCCCCCAACACCCCGACACCTTCCTCTCTCCAAAACTTTGCTCAAACCCTTCCTTTTGCTGAGCAGTCCTTTCTTTCCAAGTTTACTATGTAATTCCTATGTCTCCTTCAAGGCCCCACTCAAACCCACCTTCCTACCTCCTTCCTAGCCCTTCCACTTGGAATTGCATTCTCTCTTCGTACATTACGTGTGCCTTTGTTACAGCAGGCAGGGTTGAGATGTCCGTTTCCTCACTAAATGGTGAGCTCCTGGAGGCAGGCCTTCTGTGTCTCCCTACAAGACCACGTGCTTTACACATGATGGACATGAGACAGATGTGTGCTGACCTGCTCTGAGAGCAATTTCCCAGGGAAGGCCAGGGGCGCTTGTATTCCGGGACTTTAGGCAAGTCCTTCTCTGTGCTCAGCGGCGACTCAGACACTGCTTTTTACCCTTCTTCAGTTCCTGCCTCCTCCCAATGCCCTTGACAGCCTAGAGCTTATCTTGGGTTCTCTCTCTGTACTGGGAGCTATTTCCACTATTGTCACTGAAGACAACCATTTGCTCCATCCTGGAATTCAGCAGGAGTTAAAGGGTAAAACAGTGAGATAAGCAGCCTTCATGCAGAGCAAAGCAATTCAGACAGAGGAAGGAGAGATGCAGGGCTTGGGGCAGTCACTGAGGCTGGACTCCACTTTACCTTGGCAGTGTTGGGGGCCTGGCTGTCCCACGGTGCAGTGGAGGGCTTAGGTGCACACAGCCTTTCTGGCCCAGAAGGCCCTTTATGAGAAACACTCAAGTCCTTAGCCTCTAAAGCATCCAAGTTGATTGGTTTATTGCTCATTTAGAGTCAACACAGTGGGACATGTCCCCAGGACCGCAGAGCCCCCATCTCCTGAGAACCCAGGTTTAGAGGAGGGTTGGGTGGGAGGACTGTTTCTTCCTTCTTGCCAAGAGCTATTTGTTTGACAAAGTGGTCAGGCAGAGAGGGGAACATGGGAGGAAGCTGGTCTGAGGGGTGCTGGGAGTTGGCACTACATCTCAGAGGGAGGTGTCAAACAGACATTTTGGGGGCTCGGGAGTGGCACCTGTTAAAGCCACTTCCCACACCCAGGAGATCAGGCACCCCCACCCTTCCCCAAACCATGGAGAGAGGTAATCAAGCAAGGTCAGCTCTGGTCTGGAGTGAAGCTGAGGAATCAGGAATCCTGAATACCGTGGGGAGGGGGGCGCAGAAGGGAGCCCTCTAAAACCCACGCCCAGAGGGAGCACAGTGCAGGAGTCTGGCCGAGTGCTCACTCATTCTTTGACATAAAAAGCTGCGGGAACCCAAGGCCCTCAGCATGCACACACTCTGACGGCAGCATGCACTCTGTATAGACACAGACGTGTGCCCAGGTGGGGCCATGACAGTGTGTGGCATAGGTAGGGACCCAGTGGACAACAGCCTCCACAGGGCCCAGGGACTCACGCCCCAAAGAAGCAAGAAAACACGATGACCAGATGAAGCTGAGCACAGAGCCAGGAATCTAGTAGAAAATTGCTGTGAGCACTGGGGATGGGGCAGTAGGGGCTAGAACATTCTGTGTCCTGGTATTGAGGTCCCAGGAGAAGGGAAGACGGAGGAGGAGATCAAAGTGCTTGGCCCGTGGTGGGATTACAAATGTTCCTCTTCTCCTTCCCTCCATTCCTCCTTCTGCCTGTCTCTTCTTTGCTTTCTCAGGAGCCACTGTAAGACCCAGGCCCCTCCCTGGATAATTAAGGTCTCCGAGCCCCATCTGACTTCTCCAAATGGTGAGGCTGCCTCCCAGCCCTGCTCTGGCCAGTGAGAAGCTCAGCAAACATTTGCTGACTGGTATTCTGTGTCAGCAGGTTGGGCAGGGGGTGTCCAGGGACTTCCTCAGGGGTCTGTCCTGGATCCTCTCCTCTTTTACACTCTCAGCCCTGTCTTGGATGACACAGCTAGGGGACACTTTCAGACAATGCACAGTTCTCCACAACCTGGAACTATGGGCCCGAACTGACCAGATGGATTTGATAGGGAAAAATACAGAGACCTACACTTGGTTTAAAACTTCAACTGTCCAGAGACAAGTTAGGGAAGACCTGGCTTAACGACGATTTATGAGAAAAAGACCCGAGAGTTTGTTGACTGCAAGCTTAAGATGAGTCAACAGGGTGACGTGGCTGCCAGAAGGGCTGCTGTTACCTTATTCTAGGTGAACAGAAACCTGTAGGTGGGCAGCTGGCACCAACTCAGTTTGTTTGGTCTGGACAAGGGTGACCAGTTTGCTGAGGGGTGTGGAAATCCCCGCGGTGGGAGGAAGTCTTCAGGTACTGGGGTGTAGAGTCTAAGGAAGAGAAGACTTGAGTCCGAGAGAGCTGTCTTCTTCAAGGATTGGAAAGAGCCCCCCTGAGCAAGAGGGCAAGATGGGCTTATTGTGTGAGGTTCTAGAGGGCAGGGCAGGAGGAATGGGTCTTTCTCATAGGAGAAAAACCTCTTTTTTTATTTTTTTAAACATTTATTTTGTGTGTGAGGAAGATCAGCCCTGAGCTAACATCCAATGCCAATCCTCCTCTTTTTGCTGAGGAAGATTGGCCCTGGGCTAACATCCGTGCCCATCTTCCTCCGCTTTATATGGGACACCACCACAGCATGGCTTGACAAGCGGTGCATCGGGGTGTGCCCGGGATCCCAACCTGTGAACCCTTGGGCCGCCGAAGCGGAGCACGCACTCTTAACCGCTGCGACACCGGGCCGCCCCAAAAAACATCTTAATAGGCAGAACTGTCCAACAATGGGTTGAGGCCCTTGGGAGGAAGAGGAATGTTTGAGCCCAAGTGTGTGGGAAGGAGGCTGGAAAGGAGGCTGGGCCCTGCCCTCAAATGCCCCTCGCTCACAGCTCCCAGATGCTCGGATTCTCTGGCTGTCACGCCCTGCCCAGGGCTGAGCTGGTTCTCAGCAGGATCTTCATCTAGCTCAGCGCCTAGGTGGGCGCCTCTTGCTTCTCTAGCCTGTCTGTCCTGTAGCCAGTGAATGGCCCCGCCTGATCTTGCTTCTCAGCCGCCAGGAAGGGGGCAGGGCTTCGGAGTGCATGGCTCGTTCAGGCCAAACTCAACTCCAGGACTCAGGGGCCTGAGTCATATTGGCTGCAGGAGGCGTCTGCACACAGATGTGGGTCATCACTCTGGCCATTGGGAGCACAGACAGGCTCCATCTCCTGTATGTCCCTGTCTGGATATTCCCAACCAAGAGTCAGGAGCTGTAAGTGGGGCCAGCCAGGGCGTCTCTCATTCCAGCCTTCAGTGACTTGAGGAGTGCAGGGCTCTAGAGGAATGAGATTGGGCCAAGGGGTGAGGGCAGAGGTCTGTATCCCTTACCTCATTCTTCCTTTAGAGAGCCCACACTCCCTAAAGACCACATGAGACTCTGGCTTGCCATTTGTCACATCTCCCTCCTGTCTCCTCCCCTCCCCTTCGGGAGCAAGCCTCCCCGTCTCCTCTTCTATCTCTATCCAAGAATTTTGGCCTTTAGAAACATGGTACTATTCTGAATGTGGTTCTCTGGGGGAGACTTTAAGCTATCCTTTCCTCTGCACTGAGTATTTAAGTTTAAGGGGGTCCCCACTTGGCACCCCAAATCAATTTGCACTTGGGTGACAGAGTGACACAGCCCGAGGGACAGGTAGACATGCCTCCTAGGTGTGTACAGCAACCTCTTGAAACCATCTCCTGGGTCAGTACTGATTTGAAATATTTTGTCCCATTATTCCTGAAAGAAAACTCATTCTTATGTCCTGATTCTCAGGCCAAATCCATGGCCATTTTTAATGCCATTTTGCCAGAGGAGTGGGATCAGCCAGTCTGTATCCTCAAGGACAAGAGTTCCTGATGTAGACTGTGGTCTGTGTGCGTGAACCCAGATTCACCCCAACACTGCCCCCTCCCCAGGCTGGCCCTGGGTCTCTCCCTGATCCTGGATCCCCTCCCACTAACCCCCACTTGGGGCCTTCTCCACTGGGGTTCCTCTGGGACTTTTGACCTGGTTGGGGTAGGGGGAGGTGGATCCTCCCCTCGCCCAAGGTAAAGCCCAGAAACAGCCTGAGCTGGTTTTGGTTCTTCTTCTTTACGCCTCTTTGATGCAATGAGACAGTGTGATCGGGCGGACAGGTTTTGCAGCCTGTGATGCTCTGATCACACTGAAGTCACGGTTCTTTGGGGGCCGTCACTGGAGAGAGGTTAGGGGAAGCCAGGCCCTGAGGCTGGACCGTCTTCACCCTGCTCTACAGCAGCTTCCCCTCCTGGCTGGTGTGCGGGGTGCAGCTGGAGGTGCAGTTTATGATTGGCCCCTGTAGGTGCCCCAGCCCAGGCCCCGGTTCTGTCAAGAGGAGACTCTACGCACTCAGATGGGTTCCTGTAGATGAGACTTTTCTAGGTCTGCCTAGATCTGCCTTCGCAGCAGGGTTGTCCCAGGCATGCCCACCCCAGCGACCTGACCCCTTGTTCCTGGTACCTAGCCATCTGGATTTTTCTGTTTGGATCCTCCATTCATGGGAGTTACCAGCCGGTCTTAAGAAAATGACCATTTTAAGTGGCTAGAGTTGATCTTAGAATTCAAGAGGAGGAGGGGAAGACAGGATGACCAACACGTGGCTTCTGGCCAAGAGCGCCCAGATATTAACTCAACATTGGAGTGTAGAACCCAGTGTTCTAGGAAAGTGAACCAGTACTTTGTTTTGACAAGGACAAGGTTGGGAATAGGAAGCAAAAGAAATAGAAGCTAGACCAACTTCAGAGAGAAATGATGAACTGAGACCTTCAATACATCACAAATCAATAAATGCTTATTGAGAAGCTACTACTTGCAAGACTCTTCTGCTACTCTGCCATCCCAGGGCCCGTGTGCTGTAAGACACTGTCAGGGAGACCGTCACAACTGCTCAAGGCCCTGCTGTGAGTGGGCAAGGGTAGAGGGAGAGTGTCTGTGCTTCTGAGGGGGCAACAGCCCTAGAAAGAGTGTATAGGAGGTAAGTAAAGGTGGGACGAGGCACTGGGAGCTGGTTGAAGAGGAGCTCCGGAGCCTGGATGGTCCAAGGACTCCTGGGCTCCTGGCTAGACCCTGACTGAAGGGATTCCGGCTTGCTGGGATGCCTGGCCCAACACCACTCATTTGAGGTATGACATGAAGCAAGTCACCAGGTCTCTCTCCCTGGGCTGTAGGTTTTCTTTGATATATGGGACATACCCTGCTGTCCCTCGCCACCACCTGTCTCTAGTAGGTCATGCAGTGGAGTGAGGCGTGCAATTAGGGGAAACTCTTGAGGTTTCTCAGAAGCCAGGACTAGCCAGGTCTTGAGTTGGTTACTACAATATCCAACTGGGTCAGGGCCCGTGGTCAGCTTGAAGCTGCGGGCAGAGAAAGACACCCAGTAACCTAATCAGGTGAGGCCAGGAGCCAGGACTGGGGGCCAGGGTGGGAGCACGTTGCCTTGTCAGGGCAGTGGAGTTTTAGTCTGATGTGGGGCATGGCCCAGACTCTGTGATTGGACTCAGGGCCAGCTTCATGGGTGTGCGACCCATGCAGTCACACAGGACTCTGCACTTAGAAGAGCCCAGGGCTTGGTTTAGTACTCAGCCATTGCTATCTTGAAATTATTAACAATTTTTGAACAAGGGGCCCTGCATTTTCATTTTGCGTCAGGTGCCACAATTATGCAGCTGGTCTGATTAGACTGATGGTTCTGCCTCTGCTTGTACCTGGGGATTGAATCTGAGAGGCTAGACTTTGAGTAGTTAGCCCTTCCCCTCGCCTTACCCCCATGTTCTACTTATACTTCCAAGCCTTGGGATCTGGGCAAGTGAGAGGCAGACTTTTCCAAGCAAGTCTGGGAACATGGTTGGTGGAGTTACAGTACAGACTGTACTGGGGGAGCAAGAGGGAGTAGAGAACATCTCAGGGTGAGTTTAGGGTCAGGAGAGCTGGTGGGTATAAAAGAAAGGGTTTGGATCCTTCATGATCCAGCCCAGAGTGCAGCTCAGAGAAGTCCTTTCCTACAAGTGCCACTGGCCATGGGGGAAAGGGAGAAAAAACCACAAAGAAATTTCCAAAAGATCCTTACAAACAGTGCTCTGCTGCCCGCACACAGAAGCCCTGGGGTCTCTGGTTGAGCTGCTCCCCACACAGGTCCTTTTGGAGCCCAGTGACAACCAAGCCAACTGAACCACTCTGCTTCACCAGAGAGTCTCAGGTGGGTGGCAGAGACTGAAGCGGGGAACCATTTTCTCAGCCCACCCAAGAACACCTTATGTCGAGAGATTCCAGTCCTTTGAGGGAGGCAACAACATGCTCTAAAACCTTTCTAGGATTAACACAGCGTTCTCTCACCAACTGGGCACCCCCCGCCCCCAACTTAGCCCACTGGGTCCTCTCCCTTGCTGACCACCTGGTCTCACGCTTCCTCGGTTTAGCACATAATCATTGTCTGAGAGCATCTGGTGAGCGATTTTTTTCTTCTTGGCTAAACTATAAAGTATTGGAGGGCCAAGACCAATCCCTCAACTTCTCCATCTAACAGAGAGTGTAGCGCTCTGATAATATAATCACAGAGCAAGAGATGAATAAATATACACTGATTGATTGACTAGCAATGCCAGCCTCCTGACATGCAGAAAATCTCCAGAGTACTGTCCCATCTAGCCCCTTGTTCCAGCTCTAAGAGGCAAGAAGAGGATCCCCTATTGAAGAATGGAGAGGCAAAGTGACTTGTTCCAGGTTACACAGCAGTCAGGGATGATGCAGGACCTGAATCCATACTTCCAACCCCCTCTAAAGGCTGTCTATTTAAGGCAGCAGCTCCATTCACCTGCTTCTTCCGTGGAATGGGAAATAAAATGTTAAAAGGCAGATGCCAATGGGCCTGTCTAGATCCTGCTAATCCACAGTGGGAGGAGACTCCACAGCTATCCCCTTTTCCTTGGCCCTGGGCACAGGCTATTTAGAATTCCAAGTAGGGCCTAGGCAACCACAAGCCATCTGTCCCTACTCACCAGGTCCTCCAGATTGTAGTTCGTGAGGTCCATGTCCAGGGTTAGGGGGTAGTTCATGGTTGTAGCTGTACGTCACCAGACTGGTCACCGTCTGATGTTGAGAGGTTCTTTCCCTGGTGCCTATAGAGAGGCGGCAGCCGTCAGCTGCAAATTTAAACAAATGAGCTGCGCACTGTCTCCTGGGTCTGCGTAGGACCCGCTGTCTGCCTTACAACTCATCACTTTTTTTTTTTCCACTGGGTCTTTTCTGTTTTTTTTTTTGAAGAAAAAGGGAAAATCCCCACAGCATCAGTGCTAGTCAAGCATTTCAGCCTCTTTCCCGGCAATAGTTGTCTCGGTTGGGGCTTGTGACTGGTATGAAGGCTGCCCCTCACTTCTCCTCCCTGGACCTCCACCAGCTTCCCAATAAGGAGTCGCACCTTATAATAAAAACCACCACACCAGTCAGCGGGGCCCAGAGAGAATCTCCACATAGAAAGAGAACAGGTGGACAGCGCTTCTAGGACCTCTGCTCCAAGCCACCTCCAAACCTTCATCTTTCTCACCACTAGGGCAACCAATCATCCAGTTTGCCCAGCACTGAAAGTCCCTTGTCCTGGGAAACCCCTCAGTCCCAGGCAAATTGGGACACTTGGCCACCCACTTGCCACCGTCCTTTTGCCCAGGCAAGGGCAAAACCCCTTCTCTTTCCAGCTCAAGTTCAGAAGAGATAAGTAAAAAATTTTCAGAAGGAACAACACTAAAACATTACTGGAAGTCAAAAATGAAATTTCTCAAATTACCAAGCACAAAAAGATAAAGTCACAGAGTCATTTTCTGATTCAAAAATAACGATGTTCTAGCTACAAATTAACTTGGCCAGTATGTAAATTATTAACACCATAGACTACCCAGCTCGAGTAGATTTTCACCCTGGAGGACCCTGAGGACCAGAGAGGGAGAATAATATCCCCAGGATCCACAGCTCACCAGCGGCAGAGCTGGGCCCTGAATCCAGGTTTCCTGACTCTGTATTCAGTGTTTTCTCTACTATACCAGGCTGCCACTCTTACAGGCTCATGGAACCCCTTTCCTTTCCCTCACTGTGCCCTGTCTGAGGACTCTGCTCTTTAAGAAGCCCCTTTGTAGGCATGGATCAATTTACCCCCAAGTCTCATCTCTGTGCTGCATCTTCCAGGAGAGGTCATTTCCTCTCTTGGCCCACAATGATGTGAAACAATGACTGCACACACAGACGCGCCCACACATGATGTGCTGTTTCTCTACCCCACCTCAACCCTTGTTATCATCCTCCTCTTCTGGCCAAATTACCATTCCCTGGGATTCTACCCTTTCTAGTGCCCTCCTTCACATTTTCCTCCGTATTCATCTTCCCCTTTCTCTCCAAACACCTTGCTTAGCATCCCCACTTCACCCCCAACAGATACATCTTTCTTGGGTTTCAACAACTTGAGGAGTTTGCAGCCTCTATTTGTGCTATTGAGGTCTTTCTTTCCTCTCTTCACTCACTGCCTTCAGCAACTGCTTTTAAGGAGGAAGAATCCGAGGACAAGAGGTCTAAGTTCCTCTCTTGCACTTTCAGTCCTGAAACTTTCAGGAAGAAGCTGCCCAATGTCTCCTGTGTCCCAAGTTTGCAGTGTATTCACCATTCTTCCAGCCCCACCCCCTAGTATCCCTGTCCCTCCAATCCACTGAAATATTCAACTTAGCTTTTGCTGCTCTAAGGACATTGATCAGGAAGGAATATAGTATATAGAATCACATAGGAATTGGAAGGGAATTTGGGAGATAAACCAATCCATCCTCATCCCCTCTCCCCCGCCCCCAGCAAATGTTAAGATTCTTGTCACTACATCTTCATCAGATGGGCACCCAGCATTGGTCAAACATCGCCAGGAATGAAAAACTTGTTCCTTTCAGGAGATCATGTTTCAATGTAGGATGATTTAATCATTAGAAACTTATTCCTCATGCTGAGTCAAAATATGTCTCCCTGTAACTCATCCCCAGAGGTCCTGGCTCTGCCTTCTGTCTAGACTGTCTAGCTCCTCTTCCAATAAGTATCCTCTGAAGACAGATAGCACATCCCCATTAGTCTTCCCTTCTCCAGAATACACATCCCTGGTGTCTTCAGCTATTCTTCAAAGGATGTAGTTTCTGGGCCCCTTGCCAGCCTGTTCTTTGACCTCTGGGTGATTTCTGGCTAATAATTCAGATATTATCTGACTAGGACAAAATATAGGAAGATAAAAGTTTCCTTGTTTAAGACTCCATACTTATATAACTGCAATTAAAATGGTTTTTCCTGTGGGCTCCCACTCTCCTTGACAACATGCCTAACAAATTTCATTTTGATGGTTCTAGTCCATCATCTCAGCCTATAAGGGGAAACTTTTGAAATCCTGATTCAGTCATCTGTTGATGTGATGACAACTTAGGTAAGCATGCCATCCTTAGGTCTATCCAAGTCCTGCTGGAAAATATTGACAGGACACTGCCAAAAACAGAACCCTGCTTCATGCCATTAGAGATCTACTATTCTCAAAGGTCGGGGAAGACTTCATGGAAGAAGTAGGACATGAGATGGACATTGAAGGTTTGAATAGAGTGAAGGCCTGATGTGCCTGGAGGGGAGAGTGCATGGTAGGGGGCATGGGAGATGATGAGGACTGCATGAAAAAATATGTGGAGAGGGGGCCGGCCCTGTGGCATAGTGGTTAAGCTCGGGCGCTCCACTGCTGGTGGCCCAGGTTCGGATCCCAGGTGCGCACCAATGCACCGCTTGTCAGGCCATGCTGTGACGGCATCCCATATAAAGTGGAGGAAGATAGGCACAGATGTTAGCTCAGGGCCGGTCTTCCTCAGCAAAAAGAGGAGGATTGGCATGGATGTTAGCTCAGGGCTGACCTTCTTTACAAAAAAAAAAAAAAATACATGGACAGAATTATTCAAGATGTGGATGGTGCGGTTATGGTAGTGATGATGATGATGATGATGTTGGTGGGGGCTGAGAGAGGAGGCAGGAGGAGCTTGGAGTGTACACTGGACAAGGTGGAATTGCTCTTGTGGCCTTCTCCTCTCCTGTTCTTCCACAACTGGGAATGCACAGTTGTCCATTCCCATTGATGTGTTGCAAGCCCAGAAAAGGGGTTTGGGAGGAGGCTCAGGACTACTTCTCAGGGGCAGCAGCAGGCTGTGGCAGTAGTTTCAGCTGTGATGGTGTGGGGCAGTGAGTCATCTACTAGCTTCTCAGTGGCTGACCTGGGTTTTATGAAGCAGAGGAACCTGTGACTCTCACCTGATCTCCTCTCCAGTCCCTTGACTTCCTGGTGCTTCTTGCACCGTGGACCCATTCAGATATCCCTTCCTGTCTCTCCAGATGCTGGCACATACTACACGTTCCCAGGGCTCACTTGACTGAGCCACCGACCTTTGATGGTCAACTCAGTTTGCCCTAAATGGGTAAATACCTACTGACCGTGAGTTCCAGTGTTGCCTTAGAAGGTTCAGAGAGTAACTGCCTCTGGTAGAAAAGATGATCTTATGATCTTCAAACCCATAAGCCAGACTAGCCCCCCAGGATAGCAGGGGCAATGCCTAGGCTGTGATCCCTTGACTTTAAAGATGAGATGGCAGGGGTCCCATCTGTGTGTGATGATCAGATGGAGGGGATGCTTCTAAGAGAGGCAGCCCAAATTTTATTTCAATATGCAACTTGTTTATATTTCTGTGTGGAATCCCAGTCCCCACCTCATGGGCAGCCTACCGGAGGCTGGATTGTTTTCCAGGCTTCTTATCAAAATGACTGCTGGTGGGTCTGCCAAGAGTGGGCTTGTGTCTGCCTTAGGTGGATGGCTGCTTAGCATCAGCTCAGGTGGATTTTCTCAGTACTTTTACTTCACAGTTCATGGATTATATTAAATTTGTATTTATTCCAAATACTAGATACAATCACTTGTCTTGGAGTTCATTTCCCAGATTCCACAGAAACATTAAGTTGTTCCGCAGAGTGTTGGGGTGCAGGGTATGGGTTGGGTTTTATTCCCTTATTACTTCCACTGACCTGGGACACTCTATCTCTCTGACCTGGGCAGAGATCTTCTCTTCTTTCTCTGGGTGCTTCCCAACTGTTCAGAACAGAGCTCCACAAGTCCCTACCTAGTGAGTCAGCCTGCAAAGAGTTGGTCATCCCTCTAGGCACCCAAAGAGAATAACAATAACATTTGCATAGCATTTACCAATCTACAAAGCCCTGCAATTTTTAAATTTAATTTACCTAATCTTCATGTTTAAGTTAATTTCACATTTAATTATATTTAATCCTCAAAACACCTTGTGTGGGAGGTATTGGCATCATCTCTAGCCATATTTCTGGGGGGGACGGGTGAGAAAACAGAGGCTCAGATCCTCACTCATGATTGCAGGGAGAGTAATTGGCAGAGTCAGGGTCTGAAGCCAGCTCGGTGGACACCAATACCTGGGGCTCTCTCCACCAGACCACATAACCTTCTCTCAGAGATTCAGTTTTGCAAAGGACAGGCACTTACCTGGCTACCTAAAGGAAAAACTCTGCTTAAAGCCTTTATGGGTTGTTTATCAGGTACTTACCATGTGCCATGAACTGTGCTAAGCTCTTCACACACATCATTTCCTTTCATCCTCTGAACAGTCTTTAAGTGGTAGGTATTTTTATCACATTATCACATGTGGAAACTGAGCTTCAGGCAGTAGTAGGAAGTAGTTGTGAGTGTTAACACCTCGCTGAGGCACCAGTGACCTAAAAGCACAATACAAATCAACACAGGAAGCGAGGTGGTAAATGTTCTCAGTGCCGGGAGCCAGCACCCACGCATAGCTCCTCTCTCATTAGGTAACAGGTAGGAGTCCTGTGGGGAGGAAATGGGCTGCAGGTGCTAGGTAGGCGCATCAAGGTTACCTCAAGGTTATAGGGGCCATGAGTGTGTCTGGGAACCTTGGCCCGGGGGTGGGCTGTGTGGTGGCCAGGGTTAGAGAGTGAGTCAGGTGCTCGATCAGGTGTTTTCATACTGAGTAGGAGCTGAGCCCCAGCCAGATGGGAGATGTGAAGATCAAGGGAGGCGGGATTCAGGCTCTGCCCTGGGAGCCTTTTGTCTTACAGAGAAGGCCGAACAGACACATGTCCGCAAGTTTGTACACTCATATATACATACGACTTGAGAACATTTTCAATGCAGTACATATATGAATGTACTGCATCAATGAACCTAGTGCGGCCGAGTCCAGCAATGTGGAAGGCATACGGAGTAAGGAGGATAAACCCAGAGTTCTTCACACATAAGTGCTGTGCGTGAATGTGCTGTGTAAACTGTGGAGAAAACGCTGGATTTTATATCAAAAGGCCTGGATTGGAGGCCCAGCACTTTTATTTTCCAACAAGGCTGCTTTTAGACCAGACCCTGCCTAAATATTCTAAGATGCATCAAAGATAGAATGCGAAACAAGGCACTCCCAGGAAGGCGGTTCTCAACCTATAGGCCTCAGAATCACCTGGAGGGCTTGTTAAACACAGATTGCTGGGCCTTCCCTCAGAGTCTCTGAGTCCAGAGGTTTGGGGTGGGAACCTGAGAATCTGCATTCCTAACAAGTGTCCAGGTGATACTGATGTTGACTGCCTGGGAACCACACTTTGAGAACCACTGCCTTAAGCTACACAGAATTGGTACATGGAGATGGCTTGCCCTGACACAGCTGGTGTCCCAAACTGGAGCTCCCAACACCCCCCAGCACTGCTGTCAGCCTCTCCACACAAATGCTGCCGTAGCTGAGGCCTCTCTAGAACAGCTGATAGCACCTCACGCAACTGGCACCACAACCCACAGCTGGTTTCCCCCAGAACACCCGGCTTCCCTGGGGTGCAGGCTGGCACTGCTGAGATTTAGATCATGCCTCCCCAGACCCTGGCTGGCTCCCCGCTCTGGCACTTCTCTGGTCCATCTCAGCCTCCACTCTAATTGGTGGAGGTTAAGCTCTTTTAGTTAACCTTCAGCATGCAATAACCCAGTCATTCTGACCACGGCTGGTAGTAAGAAATAGGGTTTACATCACAACCTAGTTGGCATGTACACACACACACATACACACACACATATATTTAACAAATAATACTTATTCTTAGTATGTATGATATGCTCATATTTTCTACCCTTCCTTTCTTTCTCCCTCCTTCCATGTCTCTGTCTCTCTGTTTCTTTCTTTAATGGAAATCACTCAAACAAATTGCTTTCATGGATCCATAAATAAGTCGCAATCCCCAGGTATATAAATTACAAATAAAACTTCTCTGAGTCCTACTTTCCTAAACTGTACTCTTGTGAAATGCCGGCACGGCCGATCTTGCTGTTGTTTGTCTTGAATAATATCATGTATGTAAAAGTCTTTTTTCCAAACAGAAATCCCCCATAGGTACAAAGAGCTAGTAAACACACACACACATGCTTTTTTAAAGGGAAAGGAAGGAAGTTTAGGCAGAACTTGGAGGGAAGGGAAAAGGGAATGCCTGAGCCCCAGCAGAGGTCTGCAGGCGGTACAAGCATATCTTGGGGAGAGGATGGTGGGCAGTTTGTCTGGACTGGAGCAGAGGAAGATGTGGGAGAAGGACAAGAGGCAAGGAAGGTGGGTGCTGAGAGGCACAGAGAGCCTGTCTGGGCATTTGGATCGCAGACGGGGCAACTGGGAAATACAGCAGATTCTTCAGCAACAGAACTTCACAATGAAGCTGGTATTTTTTTTTTTAATTTATTTTATTTTATTTTTAATTTTATTTATTTTTTCCCCCCAAAGCCCCAGTAGATAGTTGTATGTCATAGCTGCACATCCTTCTAGTTGCTGTATGCAGGATGCGGTCTCAGCATGGCCGGAGAAGCGGTGCGTCGGTGCACGCCCGAGATCCGAACCCGGGCTACCAGCAGCGGAGCGCGAGCGCTTAACCGCTAAGCCACGGGGCCGGCCCCCGGAAGCTGAGATTGAGAGAGGTTTGGGGGCCGGCCCAATGGCGCAAGCAGTTAAGTGCGCGCGCTCTGCTGCGGCGGCCCGGGGTTCACCAGTTCGGATCCCAGGCGTGCACAAGCGCACTGCTTGGCAAGCCATACTGTGGCAGTGTCCCATATAAGGTAGAGGAAGATGGGCACGGATGTTAGCCCAGGGCCAGTCTTCTTCAGCAAAAAAAAGAGGAGGATTGGCAGATGTTAGCACAGGGGTGATCTCCTCACAAAAAAAAAAAAAAAATGAAGGAGGTTTGTTCATTTCAACTTCCAAAAAACATTTATTAATCACCTAGTATGTTCACTTTAGCAGTGAACGAGGCAGACTAGCCTAGTAGATGTCTCTAGTGAGGATGGGTGGTGGGTCCTCAAATAACTTATCAGTTAATTATTCCTTAAGCCTCCATTACATTCCAGGCACTGAACTAGATGTTGGGAAAGTATGAGAAACAAAACTGAACATGACTCCTGCCCTATCGTAGCTTACACTACGGACAGGAGGTAGCCATGAAACAAACACTTCGCTTAGTAATAATGACAACTTATGATTACAAAAATCTGTAAGTGCTACAAAGAAAAGGAACAAGGTGCCAAGAGAGAGAATAACATGAACTCAATCTTCGCAAATAACCACAATCATAACACTTCCAGATTAATTTACACTTTATGAAGCCCTTTCACATTCTTTGTCTCAGGAGGGCTGCATCTCAAGTCTATGGAGAAAGCCAGCCAAGAGTTCTTAGCCTCTTTTATTTGTGAGAACACCAAGGCTCAGCAGTTCTCAGGAGTTGGATAAGTCTAACGATTTGGAATCGAAGCCCAGCCAGTTCTTCTGACTCTGGATCCAGCACTCTGCTCTCCAAGGAGCAAGAGATGAACTGGCCCCTAGTGGGGCAGTTAGCCTGCGTGTTCTAGAGGAGACGTAAAGTGGCAAAAAGTTCATCTTCCCCGTGGCCGTGTCCTCAGATCCTCCATGTGAGGCTAGAGAGAGGAACTGTGGTCCGTAAGGGGGTAGGTTAGAGGTCTGGTCTTGGGTGGCCCAGAGTGGGGCCCGGCAGGACCGAGCAACCTTGAAAGGCAACGGCAGGAAACGGCTGAAGCAGGATCAAGAAACGCATCGTCAAAGGCATCCGCACCGTCTCCGGCAGTGAAAGTGAACCAGGCTCAAGGCGGAGGTGATGGGCCAACGAAACTCACCACTGCCTTCACCTCCTCGACTGGGGACATGGTGAGGCCGGCCCACCTGCCGTATCAGCACCTTGATCACGGAGCTCATCAGAGAGAGGTTTCCAAATGACTCGGCCTGCTGCCCCAGGAAGGAAGCTTTCTGGGCTGCAGTGTGGGGGCTGCTGGGTGTGGGCCAGGCACTTGAAAGACAGTAAATGATGACACAGCAGTGGAGGACAGGGCTGCTGACACTGTGGTACCGGCTCTGGGGAGGAGGCTGGGAGAGGCCGAGATGGAGCAGCCACCTGGCCTTACCCACCAAGGGGGAACATTGGAAAATCCCATCAACAGCTCGCTGTTAGCAAGGAAACAAGCGCCGGACTAGGCAGCTTGGCATTTTAGGTCCCTGTGACCTGGCCCAAATGTACTGTTTTTGTTTTTCAGGTAATAAACATTTACAGAACGTCCACTGTGTGTTTCCAAACTTATATCCTGCTACTCCCCTTCAGGTGCACGGTCCTCCAACCACACGGACTCCTAGAGTCTTCCCTCTTCCCGCTCCCTCCATCCCTTCCTGCCTCCACACCTTTCCTTAAGCTGTTTCCTGAATCTCAGCAGCCCTTGCCCACATCTCTGTGGGACCAAAACCTACATGTTCTCAAGGCCCATCTCAGAGCCACTTCCTCCAAAAGGATTCTCCCAAATCAAAGTAATTTTTCCCTCCCTTGAACTTGATCTAGCACTTTACCTATATTTCTTACTTTTTTGTGTGTGAGGAAGAAATAGCCCTGAGCTAATATCCTATGCCAATCCTCCTCTTTTTTTGCTGAGGAAGATTGGCCCTGGGCTAACATCTGTGCCCATCTTCCTCTACTTTATATGGGACGCCGCCACAGCATGGCCTGACAAACGGTGTGTCGGTGCACTGCCGGGATCTGAACCCCGGGCTGCCACAGCAGAGCTCGCGCACTTAACTGTCTGCGCCGCGGGGCCGGCCCTTATATTTCTTACTTTTTACCGCGCATTGTAGTTATTTATATACTATACTATTTATATACTATTCTCTCCTATTAGGCTATGAGAGCCTTTGGTGACAAAGTCATTTATGATTCATCCTTTCTCCCCTTGCCCCAAGAGCTTTGCACCTAGCAGGTGCTCAATAATTGTCTTTGACTGACACACTGAATGAATGAATGAGTGAAGAGGGAATGGGGGGGCCTGTGGAGGAGTGGTGGGAAGTCTGGTGGGGCCCCAGGGAGTTGGGTTCTCCCTGGTGGCTTTCTGTGGCCTGAGCCTGCAGTGCTTATCCTGGGGCTGCCAGCAAGGTCAGGAGAAAGGACACAGGCTTTGAATCTCAGCTTGGTTCTCAGTAGCGGTGTGACCTTGGGCAAGTCTCTGTCTTCTTTCTCATGTGTAAACGATACAACACCTACTTCCAAAGATTATTGTGAAGATCAATATGTAATCAATACATGAAAACACTCAATACCTAGTAAGTGTTCAATAAAGATTGTTGACCAGTTATCCGAGTGAGAGTAATTTTTAACCTCTTTTTTTAGGTAGGGGCTAGGGTGGGGTGGGCATTTGCCTTACTCCTCTTGGTAGTAGAGACATCTGTGTACTTATCGGTTCTGTCCTGGTAGATTATAACCTAGCACAGCGCCAGGCAAAGAGGGTGGAGTCTGAAGGCCACCGAGGTGTGATGAATGGATGGATGAACATGCGTGACAGCTGAATCAATAGCCTCTGGAGTCTACTTCCAATTAAGCAAGGTGCTCTGGAAACTAAATGAACACAAGCTGTTGATGTCACTGATGTTCTGCCTCAGGCAGAGGAATTCTTGTCCTCTGGGTGGGTGATCCAGTCCAGCGATCCTCCAGGGCCTCCCGCTGCTTGCTGGGGCAGGGAGGGTGGGGTGCCATCGAGGCAGAGCTAAGAGAGAGGCTTGGCTTGTCCACAAGGGCAATCATCCTTTGCTTGATGGCTGATCCAGAAACAAACTGATACTTTTTGCCCTTGTCAGGTCTGGGGTGAGGAGGTGAGGAAGAGAAGGCCACAATACACTGAGCCCTACAAAGCAGCCCGGTGTGTGGAAAATGGACGTTGGCCCAGGCTTTATGGCTATGGAACTCACCATCCTGGAGATGGGCGCGGGAGGCTGAGCCCTCGTCAGCTACAAAGAGAGGACTCCTTGGGCTGGGCAGTGGGGAAAGAGAGTAATTGGGGAGATGCCTGAGGACAGGGAAGAAGGACCCCCAAACTGGCCTTGACAACTTCCCATGTACCCAATTTCTCCTCTGAGATGAGCAGAGTTTGGAACACATCACAGAGAGGTCCTCAGAACAGCAGCACAAAAGGCTTCCAAAGGGCTCCTCTCTGTAATCTGAGGCTACTGCACAGTGACACAGCGTGTGTGGGTGTAGCCTTGAGAGAAACTGGCTTCGCTGCTGCCCAGAAGTGGCTGAGCTGGAGGAATTTGTGGAATTGGAGGACCCTTGGGAAGCCACAGTCTCTCTCCAGTCTTTTTTTCTCCGGGCAGACTAAATCTGTGTGGAACCTGCTTTCAGGGCCCATCCACTCTTTCCTCCCTGTGATGGGGACCTCGGACAGGAGTTTTTTGCAGCCCTGCTGGAAGCAGAGAGAAGAGGAGAGGGTGTTCCCCTCACCCCATAAACCCTCAAACTGGCCGAGGACTTTGGGGTGTGTCACCCAGAGCCACGTCCTCAGCGGGCAGGGGGAGCTCTCCAGGTCTCTCTCCAGCCCCAACATCTGTCCTTAAGAGAAGCAGCCGGAGCGTGGTCAGGAAAAGAAAGAGGAATTTTGCTGCTTTGGGGAGCCTTTAGTTATAGACCACACTTCGTTTTCTTTAAGGATTTTTAAGTGGTTTCTTCTAGCCTTGTTTTTTAAAAAAATCTAATTACACGATATAAGAACCCATTATTTTTTTAAATAATTTTATTTATTTATTTTTTCCACCCAAAGCCCCAGTAGATAGCTGTATGTCATAGCTGTACCTCCTTCTAGTTGCTGTATGTGGGACGCGGCCTCAGCATGGCCAGAGAAACGGTGCGTCGGTGTGCTCCGGGATCCGAACCCGGGCCGCTAGCAGTGGAGCGCACGCACGTAACCCCTAAGCCACGGGCTGGCCCGAACCCATTATTTTTGTAAATGATTTAAACATTATAGAAAAATATTTAATCAATACTGACAACGTGCCCCTCCTTCTCCCCAGGAATGACCACAGCAGCAATGTCAGTGTATCGCTCCAGACCTGTTCTAGGCACGTAGAAAAGGTAAGGTGTTGTTTTGCTTTGTTTTTCCATAAAGGATGTCACGGCGTTCATATTTCAGTAAGTTAAAACCCTATTTTACTTTAAAATCCGCATTACACGTAATTGGAAAATGGCAGATAAAATCGGTCCTGACGCTATGACGAGAGCTGATATAACTTTTGTGCACCATCTTTGCTCTTATACACATCTTGCAAATTTGTAATCATAGTAGACGTGTGATTCTGTAGCCTGCCTTTTCATTTAGTGTGAGCTTACAGACATTCTTTAGAGGTTTTTAGCATGAATTGTCAATGCTTAAAATTGTTCTCATGACTCTTACTGTTTCCAAAGTGTCAAAAGAATAATTAGAGCTAACAGGTATTCATTAAATTTATTCAACCTACTATGTTGAAGGAACCTACTAAGTGCCAGGTTTTGTCCCAGGCTCTGAGGACGTAGCAATGAGCATCCTCAAGTCTTCACGGAGCTTACTCTCTAAAGGGGAAAGACAGATAATCAGCAAAATAAGTAAGTAAATTAAATAGTATATTAGATAAATAGTATCTGAGAAGGGCATATGTGCTATTAAAGAAGGTAAAGCAGGAAAGGAGTATAGGGAGGGCTGGAGGTGTCAGGAAAAACCTAACATTTAGGGGCCGACCCAATGGTGTAGTAGTTAAGTTCGTGTGCTCTGCTTCAGAGGCCCAGGGTTCGTGGGTTTGGATCCTGGGCACGGACCTACACACCACTCATCAAGCCATGCTGTGGTAGGTGTCCCACATATAAAGTAGAGGAAGATGGGCATGGATGTTAGCTCAGGGACAATCTTCCTCACCAAAAAAAAAAAAAAAAAAAAAAAAAAAAAGACCTAACATTTAGAAGGGGCCTTTGTTTAAATAGGCTCCCTCTGGATGCTGCATAAAGAATAGACTAGAGGATGGGACCGGCTCTGTAGCCTAGTGGTTAAGTTCAGCGTGCTCTGCTCCACCGACCTGGGTTCGGTTCCCGGGTGAGGACATATACCACTTGCCAGGGACCATGCTGTGGCAGCAACCGACGTACAAAATAGAGGAAGATTGGCAGAGATGTTAGCTCAGGGCCAATTTTCCTCAAGCAAAAAGAGGAATATTGGCAACAGATGTTAGCTCAGGGCAAATCTTCCCCAGCAAAAAAAGAACAGACTAGAGGGGAATAAAAATGGAAGCAGGGAGGGGCCGGCCCGGTGGCGCAAGCGGTTAAGTGCGCGCGCTCCGCTGCGGCGGCCCGGGGTTCGCTGGTTCGGATCCCGGGCGCGCACCGACGCACTGCTTGGTAAGCCATGCTGTGGCGGCGTCCCATATAAAGTGGAGGAAGATGGGCACCGATGTTAGCCCAGGGCCGTCTTCCTCAGCAAAAAAAAGAGGAGGATTGGCGGATGTTAGCTCAGGGCTGATCTCCTCACAAAAAAAAAAAAAAAAAAAATGGAAGCAGGGAAATAAAGAAGCTATTTCATTAGCACAGGTAAGAGATGATGGTGACGTGGACCAGTGTGGTTACAGTGGAGGTGATGAGAAGTGATCAGATTCCAGGTCTATTTTGAAGGTAGAGCCAACATAATTTGCTAACAGATGACTCCAAGGACTTTGGCCTGAGCAGCTAGAAAGATGGAATTGCCATTAACTGAGATAGGGAAGATCTTGACAGAGCAGGTTTAGAGAAGGAGATGAAGAGTTCAGTTTGGGGCATGTTAGGCTTAAGATATCTACTAGACGTCCAAGAGGAGTTGTTCATCGGGCAGTTGGATATTCAGATGTAGAGTTCAGAGGAAAGAAAGGAGCTCAAGATGGAAATTTGGAACTAGCCAGATGGTATTTAAAGCCAAAGAAGTGAGTGTAGGCAGAGAAGAGATAAAGGACTGTGGCCTAAGGCACGCTGAGGCTCAGAGGTTAGGGAAATGTACTCATTCATTTAATCCTCACAACAACCCTTTGAGGAAATTACTATTATTGTCACCACTTTACAAGTGATGAAATTGAGGCATAAAGAGGTTAAATAACTTGCCAAAAAACTTGCCAATAAGCAGCAGAACTGGGATTTGAACCAGCCAGTCTGGCTTGAAGTATCATACACTTAACCTCTAGGTTATACGGGTGGGTTCTGTTAATGACCACATTTTACTGGCGGGAAAACTGAGTGTTAGGTTAAGTAATTTGCTAACACTGGTGGCAGAGGTGGGATATGAACTCTCTCACTGACTCTCCACTTTGAGAGATCTCTGCTTTTTTAAGAATTCTGCCATATGACCTGCACAACATTTTAAAAGATGAGGTGAAAGCCTTCTGCATCTCTCAGATTACAGCCCTTAATGACTGCCTCTCTTACTCACACACAAGACTTTTCTGACTTGTTACTGAGCTTGGAGAAATGGGATGCCAGGTCTGGCTGCCAAGGCAGCCTCAGACCCTAGTACCCTTCCTCTTCCTCTCTCCTGGTCAGGAAGCCCATGGCTGGCGCCAGCCCCGTGGCTTAGCGGTTAAGTGCGCACGCTCCGCTGCTGGCGGCCCGGCTTCGGATCCCGGGCACGCACCGACGCACCGCTTCTCTGGCCATGCTGAGGCGGCGTCCCACATACAGCAACTAGAAGGATGTGCAACTATGACATACAACTATCTACTGGGGCTTTGGGGGAAAAAAGTAAATAAATAAAATTATTAAAAAAAAAAAAGGAAGCCCATGGCTGGACGTGGTTCCTGACTTCCTGAAGCTCAGGTCTTAGGGTGGTCCTATGGAATGGTTCTGCATGGCCATTTGCAAGTTGCTACCCTTCCCAGACTCAGTTTCCTCTTTAATAAAGCAAGGAGGGCCGGCCCTGTGGCTTGGTGGTTAAGTGCACGCGCTGCGATGCTGGTGGCCCAGGTTCGGATCCCGGGTGCGCATCGAGGCACCACTTCTCCGTCCATCCTGAGGCTGAGTCCCACATACAGCAACTAGAAGGATGTGCAGCTATGACATACAACTATCTACTGGGGCTTTGGGGGGAAAAAATAAAATAAATAAAATCTTTAAAAAAAAAAAAAACATTCTAAAAAAAAAAAAAAAATAAATAAAGCAAGGAGACTGGGTCAGGACAGTGGTTCTCAAAGCTGGCTATGTACCTGTATCACCCACCTGGGGATTGTTCAGAGCCTGTATTGCCCACAACAGACCTACTGAATCAGACTCTTCAGGGTGAGGCCCAGGCTTGTATACGGTGGTTCTGACACACTCCTGGTTAAGAAGCCCTGGGTAAGATGACCTTGAAGGTCTCTTCTCAGTTCTATGTTCTGTGGTTCTGGGGCCTCCCTCATCTTGGACTGTGCTTCTCTGATGTCCCTCTCAGGGCCAGAGCAAGGTGGAACTCTGAGTAGAAGGCAGCAAACCTGAGTTCTTATTCCAGCAAGGCCTGTGGCTTAGCTCCAACAGGTCACTTCCTCTCTCTGGACCTCAGTTTCCTCATCTGCAAGGAGAGTTTGTTGGGGAGAGTTGCCCTAGATTCATTCACCCAGCAAGTATTTATTGAGCGCCCACTCTACTATACACCAGGCTCTACGATTCACTGGGTCTGAGTCTAAGTCATGCAGAAGGGTGACATCGTAAGGGGTAAGAGTGGGAGGGGGGCTGCTGCCAGGCAACCAGTCCTGGTTGCCTAGACTTCCAGGCATGGATGCCACAGATCCTTTTTTAGCACCAATGTGATGGTCCCCTCTCCCTGGCTCTGGCAGCTCCAGCTTGTCTCCACAGCAACAAGCAAACCTGCTGGGTTCAGGAAGGGAATGATATGCAAAACTGGTCAAATAAAAATCATTGGCTCTTCTAGATAATCACAATAACCAGTTCTAAAATATTAGGTTAAACCATCCCATTCAGAATAGCACAGCTATGACTTTACTGTTCAAAGTATGGCCCCTAGCACTGCAGCGGCATTGCCTGAGAGCTTGCTAGAAATGCCGAATCCTAGGGGCCACCCCAGGCCTGCTGACGCAGTCTGCTTTTTAAGAAGATCCCCAGGTGACTGTATGCACATTAAAGTTTGAGAAGCACTAAACTAAGAAAATATAGACTCGGAAAACCCTTGACAAGAAATGCGTGTAAGACCATATTCGGGAAAGCACATGACTTCCCCAAGAGACAGCATAGAGCATGTTCCTGGATGGGGCGACTCAGTGGTGTGAAGGTGTCAATTCTCACCAGCGTGGAACATGTCAAAGTGATTTATGACATTCATCTGAAAGAATAAATGGACGAGAATAGCTTTATTTTTTTTTAAGAAAATAAAAATATTGAGATGGGATTTGCCCTATTGGACAGAAATGGTGTGAAATAAGAATTCAGATTCCGGAGGAAGCAGACCTGGGTTTGAATCTGGCTCCACCACTTCCTGAACATGTCACTATCATAGACTGAATTGTGTCCTTCCAAAATTCACGTGTTGAAGTCTTAACTCCCAGTGTGACTGTATTTGGAAATAGATCGATCTCTCTCCCTTTCTCTCTCTCTCTCTCTCTCTCTCTCTCTCTCTCTCTCCTGGGTGAGCACAGAGGAAAGGCCATGTGAGGACACAGAGAGAAAATGGCCATCTACAAGCCAGAGAGAAAGCTCTTGCTAGAAACCAAACCTTGCTGGAAACTTAATCTTGGACTTCCCAGCCTCCAGAACTGTAAGAAAATAAATTTCTGTTGTATAAGCCACACAGTCTGTGGTACTTTTGTTATAGCAGCCTGAGTGGACTAATACAGTCACCTTGGGGAAGATTCTTAACATCTCGTAGCCTCAGTTTCCCCACCCAGTAGAGCGGGAATAAGAATACCATTTATAGCATCGTTATGAGTATGAAATGAAGTACTGTATGGAAAGCACTTAGGACAATGCCTAGCCCTTAACAGCTGCTCAGTAAATGACAAATACAACGACAACAACTGTGGCACTGGGACAAAAACTCAGAGAAAGACCAATGGAGCAGAATAGACAACCAGAAAAGCACCTTGGCCTTTGTATAAGCTCCAGGAGTGAGGAGAGGGACCACTTTTTTATTCACCATTGTGTCATTTCCCCCATGCAGCATATGTATGGCACACAGTAGATGTTTTTGGCACACAGTAGAAGTATTTGTTGACTGCCTGAATTAGAATTTAATACATGCTAAAGAAGGAGTCATAAATCAGTGGTGAAAGAAATGACTATTCTTTGAATGATACTGGGAAAAATAGCTGATTTGCAATAAAATAATTAGATTTTATCATTTCATCCTATAAAGGGCCTTTTACACTTTTTTGACCATGACCAACAGTAAGAAATACGTAAGACATCTCATCCTAGTAAATATGCTCATAAATATAAATTCATAATTAAGGCAACAAGTTCATAAAACAATATTTATTCTTATTATGTCAGATGGACTTTGATGTATTCTATTCTGTTCTGTTCTGTTCCATGCCATTCCACTTCACTTCACTCCACTCCTATACTATTAAAAAGAAAATTCTGGTCCCTACCCAGTAAATTGATCTTGCAACACTAATGAATTGCTATCAGCACTTGGAAGAATACCATCTTATACCAGAATTAATTTCCAATTAAAAAAAGAAAGATAAACAATATGAAGTCTTGAGATGAGAAAGATCTTGATATACACAATGGAAGAAAAGTCACAGAAGCAAACGTCAAAAGGTTTGACTACATAAACATTTTAAATGTCTGTTACAGGGTTTACATATGAAAGAGGCAGCAATGACTGAAATAGGATGTGGCCATGATGGGCCAGGGAAGAGGCCAGTTGTTCCTGACACTTCTTTCTTCCTCATACCCGCCCACATCTAACCCATAAACAAGTCCCGTGGATGCCGCCTCCACTTGTGTGCTTTTCTCCCTTTCCACAACCCAATCTTAGCCCAGACCATCATTATCTCTCACCTGAACTGCTGCCACTGCCTCCTAACTGTCTCCCTGCTTCCACTCTGCACCCCACAACCCTTTCTCCTCACAGCAGTGAGACTGATCTTTTTAAAGAATAAATTAAATCACTCGCTTCTTAACACTCTTTACGTACAATTCAAATTCTTGGATGTGGCCTCAAAACCCAACACAGCCTGGCCTCTGCCCACCTCTCACCTCATCCTCAGTTTCTCCCCACCCTCCTCTTTCATGGGCCTTTTCTCAGCTCCAACTATATGGAACACACTTTCTTCAACTACCTGCTCCTCTGGCTTCTTCTCATCCTCCGTAACTCAGCTTCAGAGTTACCTCCACCCAAACCAAAGTAGGTCCCCCTTTCATAGCATTTTTTCAAAATGTGTAAATATTTGCTATTTGTTTGCTCACCTCTTTGTTGTCTATCTCCCCCCACCAGACTGTAAGTTCCTTGAGGGCATGGACCAGTCTTCTTGATGGCAGCATCCTCAATACTTGGCACAGTGTCTAGCACATGGTAAGTGCTCAGTAAATACTTGTTGAATGTAGTACATCCTCAAACCAAAGCAAGATCGTCCTCTACTTTGAGCCTGTGCTTTACAGTGCCCTGCTCTGGCCTTCCGTACTTCTGACCCTCCCTCTGGGGAGGAGAGACAATGTGCCCTCCAGAAGCCTCCTCCCCCACCACTTGGGATCTTGAAATTCCTTTCCCAACTGCCCTCGGTCCTCCTTCAGGCCTGCGTGGGCCTCTTCCCTAGACCCATCACCCCAAGGACAGACTAAGTCGCTTATGCGTCCATTCCTATGCCAGAAAGGTGGCCAAGGTGAGAAGGTGGGTGTGTGGTGGAACTTGGATGCGCTGGTTGAGGTGTCCACACGCATGCCCAAGAGGCCTTGTGTGGGACAGGGTGGAGGTGTGGGATTAGAAGGGGGACAGGCCAGCCCTCCCTGAACCTCCACATTCTGGAGACAAACCCTTGATACCGAACCTCTTAATCTTAAATTTGTGTGCCTGATGCACTTGAAGCCAAACACTGAGACATCAGTGCTTGGAGATGGAGAAAGATTTATTCAAATTGGCCAAAACAAGTAGGCGGGAGCCTGGGTTCACTCAAATCCACCTCCCCAGGAACAGAAAGCAGGGAGGTTTTATAGAGCTAAGGGGCTTGGCAGGAGGAGCTTCGGGGAAACAAAGGGGTCACTCCCAATAAGCCCCTGGGCAATCTGACTTCTGGGCATCAACGGCTGCTGAGAGCCGGCCATTCTCTTTCTCCTGCAAAACAACCTCACAAATCTTCTAGGAAACAAGCTCACAAATCCTCGAGACCCCTGAGTCACCCCTCGAGTTAAACAGGAAAAACAGCAAATTGGTTTAATATCTACAGCACCCCTCAGGTACCTGGCTTCACTCTGAGAAGTTCAAAAATTGTAAATTAGAGCTAGAGCTTCCTGACTGTTCTGAAGATGTATTTGTCTAAGGTAAGAGGATAGACGATATTTTATCTAATAGCCTGCTAACTTGACTTATAACTTTTAAATATTAGATATATGGGCTATGGGCCTCCATCTGCACTCTTGCCCCAGGCCTGGCTATGTGAGGGACAGGCCTGGATGAATAGACGGACATGTACTTCCTGGGGCTGAGCTCTCCTTCCTATGGATGGGGTGTGGGGACACACACAGACCCTTGGACTTAGAGCTGCCATTGAAACTGGACCCTAAAATCTTTGAAGCCTTGATAGGAATGGGGAGGACTTAAAACATTGTCATTTCAAAGCTGACGTTAATCTATTTTCATTCTAGGAAAACCACTTAAGGGGACTTTTAGTTATGCAAATGTAGAGCAGAGCTCCTCTTCTGAAATGGAGATGCCTGTGGCCCTGTGGCCCAGGAGCACCACTCCTCTGGTCACATCATGGAAGTAGCCTATGTTGCAGGCAGAGTATTTCTTCAGATCTTGTTTCCCTTTAAAAAAATTCTGATATAAAATACAATTTATACAATAATATTTAATGAACAATAATCATGTGCCAGATATGTACTATGATACACTTTACATGGATTAACTCATTCAGTCTTCATAATACCCAATATTATCATTTTCATTTTATAAATGGGGAAACTGAGGTTCATAGAGTGTAAGTAACTTGTGCAGAGCTCATGCAATTAGCAAGTGGCAGAGCTGGGACTTGAACCTACAGCTGACTCCAGAGCCTGTATCCACCTTTATCATCCTCTGGAATTTTTCCAGGTCATTAATGATCTCCTAACTTGGAGTGCCCAGACTAGAAGGCTGTTCTCGAGGTTGACTCAGACTGGAGAAGAGTAGGAGAAACCATCACCTTCTGTGACATGTGTGCCAATCAGGGCCATCCTTGCTGACTTTTGGAGGAACTTGTTCCTTGACCCAGGAGGGAGAGGGTGGAACCACTTCACCACAAGGGCGTGAAGATGCAACAGGCAGGAAGGAGCCAAGGCGCTTTCTCCCTCTGAGCCAGGCCAGGAAGAGCTAAGCCCCGGGTGACCAAGCTAAGTTCAGAAGGGTGATGTTGAAGAAGGCTGCAAGGTGATGCTGAGATGGCCAGGGTATCTCTACAAGCACACAGCCCAATGGACAGGGTCCTCTGGCCAGGGTATACTGCTGGGGTGAGCTACGTGGGGAGAGCCAGAGGAAATCTGAGAACAGCCCCCGCTGGCAGCCTGGAGCCCCTCCCCAGACAAAGCTGCCCCGTGGTGCAGACTGGGCGCTGGACACTGTGGGGGAGACCTGCGGATCCAACATGGAAGGACATCCTTGCCCTTTGGCTGTGTAAGCCTGTATGACTCAAGGGAACTTTTCTTTGTGGATTTAGCTTTCTTTTATTTAAACTTTTGAAACCACATTGTTAGCAGAGCACAAATGCTGCATGCCTCCTATCTGCCCCGCTTGCACTTTCTGGGAATCCAGGCGGGGGCTGGAGCAAAGAAAGTGTCACGACTGCATCCTTTCCCACCACTCCTCCAAGTAAGTAACCCTGCCTGTCTGCCCCAGCTCAACGGTTACGCTTCTATTGATGCTTCTTAGCGTGATGTTATAAGCTGTTGGTTCATATTTAGCTTGTGGTTGACCTAAACCGCCAGATCTTTTTCATACAAAAGAGAAGGCCAGTTCTTCCCAGCGTATGCTTCTAGTACACGTGCAACTGATTAAAAATAAAGCAAAATGTAAATGCAGGACATTCCACATTTAATTTTGTTTGATTCCAGTCTGCTGAAATAATGTAAATTTTTTATTCTGTCACCTTTTGTAATAATCTCTTTCCCGGCTTTGTATCATCTGCAAACCTGATGAGCACTAATTACTTTGTAGTTAATGAAAATCAACTACAAAAAGGTCATTAGTTTTTAATGAAAATGCCAAATAGGACAAAATAGAGTCTTGTGGCATAACATTACAATGGGGTTCTCAAAGTGTGGTCTGGGAATCCTGGAGTTTCCTGAGACCTTTTCAGAGGGCCTGTGAGATCAAAATTATTTTCATAATAATGCTAAAATGTCTTTTTCACTCTCATTCTATCACGAACTATGGAGTTACCCAGAGGCTACATGATGTGTGATATTGCAATAGACTATGTAGAAACAGTTATGAGAATCTAGCTGTCTTCTACGAGCCGGGCATTAAAGAGATTTGCAAAAATATAAAACAAAGCCACTCGTTTCTCATTATTTTTTTCCTCTTGGAAAATATAATTATTTTTCATAAAAAGTTCATGTTAACATGCAATACGTTTATTATTGTTATTTTTAAAGCAATTAATAAATAAAACATTTAACATTTTTTATTAATTTTAATTTCTAATACAATGAATATTAATAGATATAACCTACATAAACAAAAGTTCTTCAGGGTCCTCAATAATTCACAGGCGTGTAAAGGGATCCTGAGACCACAAAGTTCAAGAACCACAACATTAGAGATATTCCTTCAGGCTGGTACCTAGTCTTTACTCTATGAGTTGTCATAAATCATGTGAAAATCCTTTTCAGAATTTCTCTAGCACTTTTCTTCCAAGATAGAGGCAGCAGAGCAGGGCAGACACTGGAGGGTTAAGAGACCAGGGCTCTATCCTGGCTCTGTCACTAACTAGCTGTGTGATCCTGGGTAAACCTCTTAACTTCTCTAGACACCAGTTTCTGCATTTGTAAAATCAAAGGCTTTATGAGATTCTTTCTAAAGTAAATATTCAATTTTTAAAGAACTAAAAGCACTCTTACAACCTTCTTTAGGGGAGGAAAGAAAGGGCAGGAATTTGTTCTTTATTTTATCAACAGGGAACTTAAAGTCCAAAGATGTTAAGAAGAAGAAATGCTCAAGGACATGTCCTGAGTCAGCATCAGATGTAGCAACCGAAGCCAGGGTCCTTGTCTTCTGGTTTAAGACTTGATCCACTCAATGGATAATATTAATAATAATAGTATTTACATTTAAAAATTACATAGCATTAAAAAAATAAATTTGTAATTAGAAACCCCTCTAAACTTGTTCTGGACAGACAGAAAAAAGAACTTTCATAATTTTTGTGACTATGGTAGCCAGCCTCCAAGATGGCCCCAAATAATCCTTGCCTCCTGGTATTCATGGCCTTGGGTAGTTTCCACCCACATTCAATAGTGTTGACCTGTGTGACCAATAGGATATTGGTCAGTATGTTGAAGTGACAGTGGGTGACTTTGAGACTATGTCATAAAAGACATTGTAGCTTCCACCTTTCTTAGATTGCTCTGGGGAAAACCAGCCACAATGTTTTGAGGACATGCAAGTGTCCCTGTGGAGAGTCATGTGTGTCGAGGAACTGAGGCATCCTACCAGCAAGTAGCACCAACTTACATTCATGTGGAAGGCAAAGGGGATCCAAGGTCCTCGCAGACTAGATTATAACAGAAGTGGAGAGTTGGTAGAGCAGTAAAGATGTGTTGCTGGCCCTGCCAACTAAAAGAAAACTGTATCTGGTCTCTTTGCTAAAAGGTAGAGAGTAAAAAGTACTAGCCAGATCAACAGCAAACCAAAGAAATCATACCTGGATCGGCAGCTGCTATTGGAGACACCAAGTTTTGGATAGTCCATTGTCATTCTCCAAAGTCCATCAATCTTCTGATTTCTGACAAATAGGTGATTTGAGTGGGGATATGGTAGGAATCACCACTCTTGTATCTTTCAAGACTTTGTTGGTGGCACTAATATCTTCAGTCCTTCCAGAAATGCAATACTGCTTTTGGTTTACAATTGTAGTATGTAGACCTAGTTCTGGTGCCCTCCACTTGGCCTTTTCTACCGTGATAGCCTTTACTCCATGGGTCAGAGAACGAGTGTGAGGAGTCTACAGGTTGCTGAATATATCCACTCAGATACCTACTGAGTACATCTAAGCTGCAATATATATCCACCTATGCATTCTGCAACTGAGGAAATAATAATGGATGGGTTCTGAGAATCACTGGGCTTGCTGTGAGATGGAGCCAAGCCAAAAGTCCAAAGATCATCTGACTTTCACAAGCAGCTACTCTGAGCTAAGGTTCAGTAATCCCCTAAAAATCTGGTTATTTCCCCTTCCTAATGCATAGTCACCCTGGTAAATGGCTGCAGGTCCCTTTGGGGAAAGAGTAGGAGGAAGATTTGCAGTATGACTTTTTGGCAGTATAGCAGAGTCCTTCCTCAAGCGGTCCCAGTCTTCCCTGCATTCTAGGGCATCAGGGTTTATGAATTGGCTCCAATCTAAGAACTGATTGAACGGCTCTTACTCTATTGTCAGAAGTCAGATTTCTGTTCACCACAACTAGAGCTTTTCCGCTTATATAAACCAAGTAAGACTTTAGTAAGCTGCCTATCCATTTCTGTCCTAGGGACCCTATGATCCATCAGCCACTGCCAAAGCTCTGCAGACCAAACCACTTGGATGCCTGCTTTGGCTCTGCTGCTCATTACAGTAACTACACTAACTTTGTCTTGGTTACTAAATGCCTCCACTTGGCTCCTGACACCCATTATTCCCATTGCATTAATTCAAGGAGCCCATTTTGATGACTGCATTTCCCACTATCATGCCTTGCTCTTAGAAAATAGCCACCACAGAGCTCTTCAAGGATGCTGATGTTCTCTTTACCAATGCATTTCTCAAAACCTCGGTGAAGGGAGTGTCCTCTGGATCCTACCAAGGAATATCATTAGCTGGTTTTACATTATATATCCACTCTAGTATTCTGGATACCTTCCTCTTCAGTACTGGAAGTTCTGACATCTCAGCTTCATTCAGTGCAAACCATTTTTGGGTTTAATAGCAAACTATTAGAGCCATTCCCAACCAACTTGAGCAAATACATTGAATCCAGAATCTCTGCTTAGTGCACTCATATCAATGCATTCAGCCCAATCCAAAATTATATTCCCTCCATCCTGATCCAACACCTTTAGGATCCATTCTCATACATATTCCCTGGGTTTCTGTCAATATATATTGGCATTTGAGGGATCTTGATGAAAGGTAAAGAAAATTGTACTATTCTTGTAACTTTCAGTAAGGGTAATATTTTGTCAAAACAAAAAGTGAAACAATATGTAAACTGACAAACTCTCCATATTCTTTCGGTGTATGGGGTTCCTCACGGGTCACACTGGGGCCTGGTGTTACTTGAATCTGGTTATAGATCTAAAAGAGGTCGTAGGGTTAGGTTCCTAGGAGGATGATTCAGCAGTCCCCTACAAGGCAGCTACCTCAGGGGAGGCCATATGGGTTCTTCAGTTAAGGGAAGATTAACTTGCTTTTACTGCAGAAGGAGGTCGGCAGAATTTAGAGTTTAAGGTCTTCAGCTTCATCAGAATCTGTCCATATGTCCCCAGCCTAAGATTTAGGGCTCACTCCTTCCCAATCAATGTCTTATTTTCAACAAGACAGCCTGCTAGATTGTGAATTCAATTTGTATTGAAATTCAGTTACCTGCAAGCAGAAGTTTAGAGTTGGGTTATCAGAAATCTTGACCCTGAGGCAACAAGAGATAAGAGTTTCTTTTAGGGCAGTCATAGAAGTTTTTGGTTCCTTTCCCAGATCTTGAGCTGGGAATTTAAAGCCCTAAACTCATCATTTTCTTTCTCCAAACTCTCCAGCATACTTAGAAGCCACCAACAAAGCTCATTATACTCCTATTTCTACTAAAACGTTCTATGGCAACAAATATTTGGTTACTCAAGGGCTTTCCCTCTATATGCATTTATCACAGGTGACTTCAGGTGAGAATTTAAGCAACTGTTTTGCCACCGAATGTCATGGAATACCAATGTCTCCTTTACCACCGGCAATAATCATTAATGTGTTTAAATTTAACCAGATCAGAGAACCAATTCCAGATTCCCATCCTCAAGATTCTATTTCCCTGAGACCACGACCAGTACCAATAAGCATATCAGTCAGGGAAGCAGAACCACTATGAATTATGAGAAAAGGACTTTACTATAGGAATCAGACCTTCCGCAGTTTTGGGAAGGAGCTGAGGAAATGAAGGACCGGCAGAAAAGTCAGAGGATCAGAAAAGGAGTCACCAATTATGGGAAGTCAAGCACATCTAGCTGACATGAGATGATGAGAAAGCTCATGGAGCTGCCACCTCTATGGGTCCCCCACTAAGTTTCTGGAGGTAAGCCTGGGGTCACTGTTGGTCAAGAGGGTCAGCAGTTCAGAAAAATTTCTGGACACTGATTGGAGCAAAGCAAGGACAATCTTGAGTTCACTAACACTTCTGTTCCCAACTGTCACCACATCTAACAATAACGACCTTCGGAGAGTAATACTTGCTGTTTCACTTCTGTCTTCCAAATCTCGTACACATTCCTCTTTTGACCAACTTTAATCTGAAACCACCCGGGAAGGGGATTCTGGCAAACATAGTTCCAGCTTAACCAAGTTCTCATAGTACAAACCACCACAGTAATGTGCAATGTGTGAATCTGGACTGGATCCTGGATTGGAAGAAAAACAACCCATGAAAGACGTTTTGGGGAAATTGGGATGATTTTTAAATGACCTAGCTATTAGATGATTAAAAGAGATTAATGTTAATTTTTATGCTTGAAAGTGGCATTGTAGTTACGTAAGAGAATGTCATTCTTAGGAGTTAGGTGCTTAAATATTTAGAGGTGAAGTTTCAAATAGTTTAGCATTTATTTATTTTTATTACTTATTAAGTGAGTATGGTAAAATGTTAACTATTGTGGAATCTAGGTGGTGGATCTGCAGATGTTTCAACTTTTCCGTATGTTTGAAATTTTTAGTAATAAAATAATAGAGAAAACAGGAGACTGCTCTTATCACCTCCTCTGGAGGCCTTTCCTGCCCACCCCCTCTCTCCTCCTCCACGTTGGTTATGTTCATCCTTTTACTTTCCAGGCTCCCAGGTGTGGCTCTGTGGCATTTATCACACTGTAATTTGTCGTTTTCGGTCTCTCTCCCCCTCTAAACTTTGAAGTCTTTAAACAACACAGGTGTCTCTCATCTCTGATTCTCTAGTGCTTATTCCTGTATCTGGCACAGAGTTGGCGCTCCATTAATCTGTGTTCAATCGAGAGCAGAAGAAAGTCTAATTGAGGAATTTTCCTCAGAGATACCACCAAATTAGGATTCAAGTGACTCTAAGGAGAGCAAGTTTTAGGGTTTTTACAATTTTTGTTTCAAATTACAAAAGTTATACGTGCAAATTAAAATAATATAGAATCAAAGCAAAAAGTAACATTATTAAGTCAATTCTGTCATATGCGCACTGCAATCCCTGGAGTCAAGAGTTTAGAATGTATCCTTCCAGAACTATTTCTATGCAATTATAAATACACACACACACGCACACACACATGAGCACACATACCACAAATGTTGTTAGGTGACTTACTTTTTTTTTAACCTAATAATGTATCATGGAGTTTTCCACACCAGTGTATAAATAGATCTACATCATTCTTTACGGTCTACATCGTGATTCATTGTACGGGTGTGCACATTAGGATGAGCATGTAAGTTGAGGAACAGTTTCTACATGACACCAATAGCCTGGACAAAAAGGGATTTGGCAACTCCATAATCAAAGGAGTAAGAATAGCTCAGCCTTGAACTGTGGGTACAAAGTCAGGGTAAAGTGGCAAAGAAGGGACTTTACCAAAGTCTCAGTTTACAGAAAGTCTTGGCCTATTCAAGGAACCAAATAGAGAACATAAAGGAGGATGATCCACACATGAAACTGAATCAAGCTCACTGACAAATGTGAGACTGTGTAAGCACATAACCTGTGTGCACTGATATCCTCCCACTAGATCGACATAGTCGGAGCGCCCTGAAGCAGCCAATTGCAGATTTCACACAGCCACAGCCACCAGAGAACAAGTGAAAGTGGCAAGAGCGTGGGCCTGGTTCATCTTGGAAGAGAAAGTCCCACAGGTTTCCTGGTGACAACAGAAAGTTACCCAAGCAAGTGTTAATGAAATCCTACCAGAAGACTAATGGCTCGAGGGCTGTTCCCTCTCACCGTTGGTACTTCCAACGCTTTCGCTTTCCCTATCCATTTCTCACACACAAAAACAAGCTCTTTTGCCCTGTAGCCCTCTCTCCTTTCTGAGAGTCCTCACCCACCCTAACTATCCAATCTTATTGCCCTCTATATTTCTAATATCCACCTGGTGTTCCACTCAGACTGTCACTGTGTCAACAAAAAGATGATGGACTGCATTGAGACTATGCAAATGAGCTGTCCTATCTTGATGGTGTTGACCTATTCCAAAGCATAGCATGAACCCATCCGCATCAATTTACCTTCACTGCCACATTATGAGTGCGTGCTTGTGGCTCTGTCTGCTGCTAATGGCAAGTATTCTCGCAAATAAAATAAATATTAGTAAGTTTAGATGCCTAATTTACTTTATAGAAATCTAATGAGTGGTAATTCAAGAAATAAGATTTGGAGGCAAAGTGAATCGTTGAATTGGCAATTTCAGTCTGGGATTCTGTGCAATGCTAGGAAACCTAAATATTCCATTATTCAAATGCTACTCAATAATGTTCATTGGTATTTTTTAATGTCTTTTTTAATTTTATTTTTTACTTTATTTTTTTTGTGTGTGTGAGGAGATCAGCCCTGTGCTAACATCTGCCAATCCTCCTCTTTTTTTGCTGAGGAAGACTGGCCCTGGGCTAACATCCATGCCCATCTTCCTCCACTTTATATGGGATGCCGACACAGCATGGCCTGCCAAGCAGTGCGTCGGTGCAGGCCCGGGATCCCAACCGGCAAGCCCCAGGCCGCCGCAGCAGAGCACATGCACTTAACTGCTTGCGCCACCGGGCCGGCCCCTGTTCATTGGTATTTTTTAGCATTTGAATATTTGCTGTGGGTTACAGTCATTCGTAAATACTTTAACAGAAGAAATGTAAAGAGAGGTGAATGTTGTAAATACACTGACATGAAATCAGAAACTGATCTAAAACCTGAATTTGTAAAAGTAATACCAATTTCAACAGTAAAACTAAAATCACGGTAAGCAGACAAAATATTTCATCGTTATAAACGGAAATGAGCTTGCATGAAGCAACATGTACTCTAACGCCTAACTTAAAGATGCTTTTGGATGTATTTTTAGCAGTTCGACTGATGTCAATGCAAATGAAAGACATTTTTTTATATCTAGACTATCTGTCACGAACCAAAAATTAATACTACTAGACAGGGCAATTAATACTTTGTGTGTTTAAGTTTTTCATTTTAAGAATGCTAACTTTTTTTTTTTTAAAGATTTTATTTATTTATTTTTTCCCCCCAAAGCCCCAGTAGATAGTTGTATGTCATAGCTGCACATCCTTCTAGTTGCTGTATGTGGGACTCGGCCTCAGGATGGACGGAGAAGTGGTGCCTCGGTGCGCGCCTGGGATCCGAACCCGGGCCACCAGCATCGGAGCGCGCGCACTTAACCACCAAGCCACGGGGCTGGCCCAAGAATGCTAACTTTTAAATAGCAAATATTGGTAGCGTTATCTTTCAATTTTTAAAATGGCTTTCATTTGGCATTTATTTTGTGTTAACTTTTTAAATTGTCTCTTAGTGTTGTGTATTATCAAATGTCTGTATCAGGTAGAGAGCATGTTTACGTGTTATTGAAATATATAATCTTGTCACAATATGTTGGTTTATAATAATAATAAATGCACATTTATTATTACACTGCTTTTTTATAGCAAACCTCTGAAACTTTTAGTATAACCTTATCACAGAAAACTGATTCACTCTTACTATGATCACTCATTGTTATTTAAAACATGTAAACAAAGTGTTATGAAAAATACAGAGTAGCTTATTTTTTTCTCCTTTTTCTCCCCAAAGCCCCAGTAGATAGTTGTATGTCATAGTTGCACATCCTTCTAGCTGTTGTACGTGGGACGCCGCCTCAGCATGGTCTGGCAAACAGTGCGCCAGTGCGCGCCCGGGATCCGAACCTGGGCCGCCAGCAGCGGAGCGCGCACACTTAACCGCTAAGCCACAGGGCCGGCCTCCAGAATAGCTTATAATATCAAGAATTCCCGGGAATTTCTGTTTCTTATTGCAAAATCCTGAAGATTGTCTGTAAATTGATAATTTTTGAAGCTGGTTATACGCACATGGGGAGTCATAATACTACTGTACCTGCTGTCACCTATGTTTAGATTTTTCCATAATAAAAAGTAAAACAAAACTGGGTCACGCTACATTCCTGTCTAAACTTCAATGGCTTTCTAGTCCGCTTAGTACAGAAGCCAGTGGCTTTACCATGCACTTTAAAGATTGCTTAATTTTGACCCTTTCACCTCTCCAGCCCCAACTTCTCTCACTCTCCCACTACTTTCCAGCACCACTAGCCTTCTTTCAGTTCCTCAAACTCACCAAACACTTTCCTGACTCAAGGTCCTTGCCCATGCTGTCACTGTGCTTAGAATACTCTGCCTTCAATATTTCCCTGGCTGACTCCTACTCGTCTCTAAATATGAGTTCCTCTTAGAGGCTTTGCTTGAATCAACCTCCTCCCACCTCCTGCCACCAAATCTAAATTAGGTTTCCCCATGATCATCTCACACTATTACTTCACAGCACTTAACACAGTTTGTAGTTACATATTTATTCATTACTTATGGGTTTAATGACTATCTCCGTCACCATATGGTAAGGGCAGAGAGTGTGTCTGCTTTTCTCACCCCTGTTTTGTGTGTACCTTGCACAATACTTGGTACAAAAAAGGCTCTCAGTAAATGCTAGTTTAAATAATCCTGACCGTGCAAGGGAGATAGGTAATATAACAATTAGCAACGAAAGCAAAATTGTTCTTAGTGATTATATGACAGCTCTCAGTGACCACCAGTGTTTTTGTATTGCTCATAAACCTAATCTAGAACCTCATCCAAGATCAACATTGAGCTTGCTATTTGTTGTTTCTGGAGTCTACCTTTCTTCTTCACAGCTTTAATTAAATCTAAATTGATCCTCCAAGGTTGGCAATGGAAGGAAAACAAGCATAGGAGACTTAAGAGACGTAGCAACCAATTGCAACGTGCGGAACTTGTTTGCCTAGAATTCAAAGTCTGGCTCAAGATTTAGTTTTTGGTGCAAATAAAAGAGAAGACTTCCCTACAGATCCTACAGAAGTTAAAAAGACAACAGCGAGACATCATGAAAAACTCTATACCAATAAAAATTTAACTTAGATGAATGATGGATGAATGGATACATTCCTTGAAAAACACAAATTATCACAACTGACTCAAGAAGAAATAAAATACCTGACTAGTTCTATATCAATTAAATAAATTGTATTTGTAATGAAAAGTCTTCCCTTAGGCCCAGATGGCTTCATTGTTAACAAAATATTAGCAAGTTGAATTCAGTAATATGTAAAAAGCATAACACAGCATTCCCAAGTGGGTTTATCGCAGGAATGCAAGATAAGTTTCACATTTGAAAATCAATTAATGTAATTTACCATCTTAATGGAATAAAGGAGAAAAACCATATGATTATCTCAATAGATGTGGAAAAAGCATTTGACCTAATTCAAAACCAGTTTATAACAACAAAAACAACAAAACTCTCACCAAGATTTTTTTGTTCAAGATTCGCCTAACTTCCATGCCTTTCACTGTGCACCAAGGTTCTCCCTCCGTCGCCAATCCTGAAGGAGTCAACACTCAACCTTAAACCAATATTTGAGCGCATATAATGGGTTAGACAATGTTCTAGGAGCTAAGGATACAGTTGTGAACAAGTAGATGAGGCCTCTGTCTTACAGAATCTACATTTTTGGAAATAGGTTTGATTTTATTGAGTGTTCTGGGAGGATTCCTTGCACTGTCTTCCTACCCAGGCCACTTTTGATAAATCTATACACGTGCCTGCCTTCAGAACTTCTCTACCCCAATTCTCCATAATTTCTCACAGATTACAGGGTAAATAACGACTGTACCTACAAGTTCTTTCAGTGCCCTAGGAGGTCATTTATCTGGGCTCTGGAGTCTCGGGCCCCTTTAAAATACACAGAGGCTCGCTTATTATCTCTCTCACATCTTGGACTTCAATTCACATTTAACTCCGTTCTCTAATGGAGCCCTGAAGAGGAGAGGCATGGTTTTCTCTGTCACTTGTAAATCTGGCACCATAGGCCCAAACACTAGATTAACAATTATCTTCATGCTCTAAACACTTCTTTTTTTAAAACAATTTTATTGAAATATAATTCACATACCATTTACAGTGTTCACTTATTTAAAGTGTATAATTCAGTGTTTTTTAGTATATCTACAGAGTCGTGCAACCTTCATGACAATCTAGTTTTAGAACATTTTTGTCCCCCCATAAAGAAATCCCATACCCATTGGCAGTTAATCCTAAACACTGTTAGTGTCTTTATTACTGTCCTTACCTGCTTTTCTCAAGGCTCAGTCCAGGGAGGGTCTTCCTCCCTAGCTTCAGTCTCCCCACAACTGCTCCTATGGCTGGTGCGTACATTCTCTGATACGTAGCTTTAAACTTGCCCTTCTTTGTTTTCTTTAGGAATATAGTGGATTTTGTCTCCACAAATCCATCCCGCTCTCCCCCACTTAGGTAGCAACATGTCTAGTTGGAGCTCCAGATCCTGGGGAGGAGAGGTTCTGACTAAGCTGCACTCGAAACCTTTACTTTTTCTGTGCTTTTCAGCTAAATGAGCCAATAAATTTCTTTTGTTCTTTAAGCCAGTTTGAGTTGGATTTTTTGTTAAACGGATATGGGACCCTACTTAGGATTCATTTATCATTTTTTAACCACTTTGTTGAAATATGATTTACATACATACAATCCGTCCATTTAAAGTATACGTACAAATCAATGATTTTTAGTATATTCACAGAGTTGTGCAACCATCACCAAAATCAATTTTAGAATATTTTCATCACCCCAAAAAGAAACCCTGTACCCATTAGCAGTCACTATTCATTTCTACCCATGTTGGACTTCTGAGTTTCAGAACTCTAAGATAATACATTTGTATCGTTTTAAGCCACTAAGTTTGTGGTAATTTAATTATGGCAGTAATAGGAAATGAATAAACAGGTGCTTATTAGACATTTGTATATCTTCTTTGGAGAATTTCTATTCAAATCTTTGCTCATTTTTCAATTGGATTATTTATCTTTTTATTGTTGAGTTGTAAGAGTTCTTTACATTTTCTTGATACAAGTCTCTTATCAGATACATGACTTGCAAGTATTTTCCCACATTGTTGGGTTGGCTTTTTGCTTTCTTGGTCATGTCCTTTGAGGCACAAAAATATTTAATTTTGATGAAATCAAATGTATGCATTTCTCTTTTGTTATTTGTGCTTTTGGTGTCATATTTAAGAAGGTTTTGTCTAACCTATGGTCATGAAGATTTACTCCTATGTTTTCTTCTAAGAATTTTATAGTTTTAGCTTTTACATTTAGGTCTACGATCCAGTTTAGTTAATTTTTGTGTCTCGTGTAAGGAAGGGATTCAACTTTCATTCTTTTGCCTGTGGATATCCAATTGTCTCAGAACCATTTATTGAAAGGACTATTCTTTCGCCATTGAATTGTCTTAGCACCCTTGTTGAAAATTAATTGACCATAAAGGTAACAGTTTATATCTGGACTCTCAATATGTTCCATCGATACGTCTATTCTTATGCCAGTATTTCATGGTCTTTATTACTGTAGCCACTTATTATTCTTAAATAAAGTTTTTATTATAAACACAATATATTATCATTATAGAAAATTAGAGGAAAAAGGGGAAAAGAGAAAAATTACCAATGATTCCAATACCCTAAGACAACCACTGTTAATAAATTAGTATATTTTATCCTTTCCTTGTTTCTATGTTTTTGGATTTTATTTCTTAATGTATCTGAGATTATAATGTATATACAATTTTGCATTTTGCTCTTTTTACTTAACATTGAAATAAAAGCATTTCCTCATGTTACTAGAAACTTTTCAAAACATCTTTTCTAATGTTGCATTAATGGTCTACTGTGGGAACATACTAAAATTTATTTAACCAGTCTCTTATTTTTTGACATCTAAGTTATTTCCGTTTTTTTCAGTCTTATGTATAACACTGCATCTTTGTGAATAAATCTTTGTATATATTTTGGATAATTTTATTAGGATATCTGAACAGAAATATAATTGATATGCATCACTAGATTTCCTCTAAAAGTGGTATCCATTTATACGGCCACTGGCAGGTCATAAGAATAGCCACCGAACTGCATGCTTGCCAGCACTGGATAGTCTTTTTTTTTTTTTCTTTTTTTAACTTTTGCAGGTTTGATAGATGAAAAATGGTACCTGGTTTTTTTAATTTGCATTTCTCTTGTTATTAGTGAAGTTGAACATTTTCCCACGTGTCTTTTAGCCCTATATATTTCCTCTTTTATGAACTGTTCAAGTTCATTTATTTTTCAGTGGGGTCCTTGATCAATTCTGACTAATTACTCTATATCCTAGCTTTCCTGTCACTAATCAACTCTTAACACACCTGGATAGTTTGGTCAGAACATACAGAAAAGGGCTTTCTGAATAAAGAGGATAGATATTAAAGAACATGTAGAAATCTGGAAAGAGGCTTTTCTTCAGAAAGTGGAGGGATGAAAAAATGGGGTTAGAGTAAAACTATCCATTTCTGAAAGGGATATTAACCCTCTCGGACCAGCTCCAATAGCCAGAAACATTGACAACTGTAGCCCTGGGCAAAGCACGAAGGTCTTAAGAATTTCCATACTTAAAAATCCCCAAGTTTAAGTTCCCAATGTCTTACATATAACCTTGAACTTAAGCTCCTCAGGATTGTGATAAAGATCTAAGTGGTCTTGTATTTGGAAAAACCTTTGGGTTAGGGGAGCACTGCAAAGGTGATGTGAAGCCATTATCTCTTTATGCCCAAGACAGGAAAAGAAAGACTGTCGTTGAACTGTCTTAGGACAGATATGGGTTAGATATCAATAAGGACTAACCAACTGTGGGAGGTGTGACTCTCCAGAACAGATAATTGTAAAATCTATACAGGTTTCTTCAGTTACTTTGTAGAAAGAAATTGATAATTCCTTGATAACTCTTTGTATGTAATAGGCATGTCCTAATAGAGAATGGGATGGGCTAACTAATTTGGATTCCAGCTGGTCCATGGAAGATGATGTAAGGTGAAAGTATGATCTCATCAGGCCATGACAGCATCACATCATCCAGCCATTTCTGAATTAAAGAAGTCCATTAACATGCAGGGATATGGGCATGAGTGGGAATCCCACAAAAGTCACGCTACAAGGTTGAAGGTAAGGGGGGAATACCAGACCAGACCTGACATTTCATATTGCTTCCCTGGCAGGACCTTTTCAAAGAAACAAGAACTGAAATGTAGCTTGAACCGGCATGCAAAGCAGGCCGCTATTTCAGTCTGAATCATGAGCAGGGCCCACAGTGGGCCGTCTGAAACTAAGGGGCAAAAGAAAACCGAACACCAAGGCATGAGCTGCATATGATAAAAAAATTGAAACTCTCCAGGGCACTGGACAGTTCCAAGCATTAGCTGTGCTGGGAGCCGGGCCAAGAAGCAGAATTTTATAGCATTTTCTTCCTGGCTAGAGCCACGCAACAGTAATATTTTCTCTCTCTTTCTCTCTCTGTCTCCCCTGTGCCCCAGGATTCCTGCAGTCCCTTGGCCTGCCACAGGACTTTCAGGACAGCCGGCTTTTAGCACTGCTTTCCCTTGTACTGCAGTGTTGCCACATCACCTGGTGCTCTGCCCCTCCCCCATCCCAGCCCAGGGTCACAGCAGCCTGTGGCGTTGCCAAGGAGCTGGCATTACCCAGATCCAGAGGGCAGAATTGTGGCTGAGGTGGCCCGCCACGTCATCTGCAATCCAGAGTGCTTGTGTTCTCTGCAGTCTGGCGATGTATGGATCTGCCAATGATCCTCAAGCTTGTTCTGCTTTCTTGGGCCCTCAAGAAGTGAATAGCTGTCATGAAGACAAAGCAAAGAAAGCTCTGATGGGAAAAAAACTCAGGCTTCCTGCTTGAAGTAACTTTCCTGCCTTTTTTCTGCTAAGTCATCTTCCTCGCTTCTCTTACACTCCCCTTCTGGAAAGCCTTCCTTAACCCTAACTAAGACTTACTCAACTCCTGTTCATCTCTGCTGTGATCATCAAAAAAGAATTTTTCAGTCTAGGCCCAGCTTCCTCCTAACCAGGGAAGCTGCAGGAGTGTTTAGAGAAAGTAAATTAATTTTAATATTAGCTTAAGTTACACGTATGTTTTCAGTACATAGTGGGCACCGAATGTATTTAACTTAATTGAAATCAGGTGCGAAACACCACATGTACTTGAAAGCCAAAGCAATTTTAATTTTTAAATTATTTATGCACGCACAATTATTAAAATCTCAGGATCTTGATTTAGACAGACCTAAGTTTAACTCTAGGTTTTACCACTTGTTAGCTGTGACCTTGAACAATTCACTTCACTTTTCTAAACTACCTTATCTTAAAAGGATCATAATAACATGCTTCACAGGGCTCTTGAGGGGGTTATGTAAATGAGCCCCTTGCTGACGCTCACGAACAGTTAGTGGTCATTCTCTGTGTCCATATTCTTTCGTATGTTCTCTCTGTGCGCCTCTGCTTTTTTTGTGATCTGTATGAGGGCAGTGCCAGGCTGTCCCACCTGAGGGAGTGGAGTTGTCCAGCTGACTGATCCTATGTGCATGATACCAAGAAGAGCTCAGATACAGTCTCATGGTATTAGGGTAGACTCAGGAGAAAGGCCTCGTCACTGATTTTGAGACACAGGACTAATATCCGCATAATGAACCAAGCATGCTACATCAGGCCATGATACGTAGCTGCGAAGTTTTAGGAAACTCAATTCATTTATTTATTCCTTTATTCACCCAAACATTTATTGAATATCTATTATACCTGAGGCTACCATGTTGAAAAACGTACAAGGTCTCTTTCCACCTAAGTTTACAATTTAATTATTTAACCTAAAGAAATAATGAGAATTTAATTAATATTCATTGGAAAGCAATTCAACTACATAAGGGAACATTGTGCTTTATTAAACAAAACCAGAACCTCCAAAGCATAGCTCTTGAAGGAGAATATCAAGATAGGAAGAAATGACTGACCAAAGGGTCTTACTCCGTCCCAGTTCCCCCTCTCTCAGGTTTCCTATGTCTTTGCTGTCCCCTCTCTAGCCTTCTGGCCCAAGCATAGATTTTCAAACTTTTGTTTGTAGATGAAACGGGTTGGAGTCCTCAACAAAATACTTTACCAAATATTAAGGGAGAGCAAAAGAACATTCTTGAAAGCAGTATGAAACAATGATATGACTTTGGAAAATTCTTTGGCAGTATTTACTATAAATGATCATAATCATATATATATGCAATGACCCAGGCATTTCATTTCTAGGAATGTGAATTTTTTTGTGTACATTTGTTCACTAAAACCATATACTAGGATGTTAATGGTGGTACTATTTGTATTGGAAACAACCTAAATGTCCTTGTCCAATAGAATGGTCAAATTAGGGTAGCTTCACATAACAGAGTACTACACAGCACAACAATGAACAAACTACAACTACAGGCAACAAATGAGTGAGTCTCTCCAATGTAACGTTGAATGAAGGAAACCAGACAGACACAGAAGGTGATATACTGTACAGTTCTACTTATCTAAAGTTTCAAAGCAGGCAAAACTAATCTGTGGTGTTTGAAGTCAAGATAGTGATTGTCATTGGGGCTAATGACTAAAAGGGGCACTGGGACTTCTGGGGGCTAGTAATGTTCTGTTTCTTTGATTTGGGTGCTGGTTATATGGGAGAAAATTCATTGAGGTATACACTTTTCTACATGGATAGTATACTTCAATAAAATATTTTCTAGAAAATAGTGTGGAATGGTCTGATTTCCTGATCTTTCTCTAACTCACTCACTTGTAAGCTTGGTTTGAATGATCTGCAGCCCACTCTCCAGACTGAACAAATGCCCAAGCACTTTGCCTATGTGACTGTGGTCCCAGGCCCTTGAACACATAGTGGGAGCAGGTGTAATCTTATCTTCCACCACATAAGAGCAAACGTCAAGACAGCTTTGTCCCCTCGGTGACTTAGCTCACCACCTACCTGGGTCTCCCAGCCAGTTCCTGTCTCCCAGCTGAGGGATTTTCCACATCCCAGAAGATCGGTATCATTGGTGAATGATTCAGTGAATAGGCATATCTTTTGGGTGAGATCCTAGCCCTTGTATCTTAGAGTGACTATGCCCCTGATATAAACCCAGTAATAAAATAATACTTAAACAAAACAATAATTATTGCACTCATTCCATAAGTTCTCCCCGCTTTTAGAACATAAGCTCCACAAGAACAGGGGTTTTGTTTTATTCATTGCTTTATTTTATTTTTCTCAGGGCCACTATAGGCCCCACACCTAGAACAGTCCCTGGCACATAATAGGCACTCAATAAATATTTCTTGAATGAAATAATTATTTTCAAAGAAAAACAGCACAGCATGGAGGATAAGAGTGTGTGTTCTGGAGTTAGACTGCTTAGGTTCAAATCCCAGCTCTGCCACCTGCTACCTATGAGATGCTGGATAAATTATTTGATCTATCCATGCCTCAGTTTCCTCATCTGTAAAATGAAGATAATACTAGTATCTTCCTCCAGGGTTACTCTGAAGTTTAAAGAACACTTGTAAAGGTAATGTATGGAACAGGTTGGTGACTACTATGCCAAAAGTGGGCTTGTCCTATCTCTTAGAAATGCAGGAAAATGGAAGTCTTCTGACCATCTCTGTGACATACAATAGAATAAATAATAAAAATAAATGTTAATAAAGAGAAAATAAATGAAATGTAAAAAACCTTTAAAATTATTAAAATTCAAGATCCCGGAAAGAATTTTTGTAGGTATAGACAAGCTTATTCTTTTTTTTGTTTGTTTGTTTGTTTGTTTTTGGTCATATGAGTAGATATTTTTTCCTTTTTTTTTTTTTTTGTTGAGGTAACGTTAGTTTATAACATTATATAAATGTCAGGTGTACATTGTTATATTTCGATTTCTGTGCAGATTACATCATGTTCACCACACAAAAACTAATTACCATCCATCACCATACACATGTGCCCAGTCATCCCTTTCACTCTCCTCCCTCCCCTCTTTGCCTCTGGTAAGCACCAATCCAATCTCTGCCTTTATGTGTTTGTTTGTTGTTGTTTTTATCTTCTATTTATGAATGAGATCATGTGGTATTTGACTTTATCTCTCCGACTTATTTCACTTAGCATAATACCCTCAAGGTCCACCCATGTTGTCACAAATGCCCAGATTTCATCCTTTTTTATGGCTGAGTAGTATTCCATTGTGTATATATACCACATCATCTTTATCCGTTCATCCCTTGATGGGCATCTAGGTTGCTTCCAAGTCTAGGCTATTGTGAATAATGCTGCAAGGAACATAGGGGTGCATATATCTTTACACATTTGTGTTTTCATGTTCTTTGAATAAATACCCAACAGTTGAATAGCTGGATTGTATGGTAGTTCTATTCTTAATTTTCTGAGGAATCTCTATACTGTTTTCCATAGTAGCTACACCAGTTTGCACTCCTACCAGCAGTGTATGAGAGTTCCCTTTTCTCCACATGCTCTCCAACACTTGTTATTTCCTGTCTTGTTAATTATAGCCATCCTGACGGGTGTGAGATGATATCTCATTGTAGTTTTGATTTGCATCTCCCTAATAATTAGTGATGTTGAACATCTTTTCATGTGCCTGTTGGCCATCTGTATATCTTCTTTGGAAAAGTGTCTGTTCAGATCTTTTGCCCGTTTTTTAATTGGGTTGTTAGTTTTTTTCATTGTTGAGATGTATGAGTTCTTTGTAAATTTTGGGTATTAACCCCTTGTCAGATATATGGTTCGCAAATATTCTTCCAATTGTTAGGTTGTCTTTTCGTTTTGTTGATGGTTTCCTTTGCTGTGCAAAAGCTTTTTAGTCTGATGTAGTCCCATTTGTTTATTTTTTCTATTGTTTCCCTTGCCCAGTCACAGTACTTGAAAATATGCTGCTAAGACCGATGTTGAAGAGCATACTGCCTATGTTTTCTTTTAGAAGTTTCGTGTCTTTCAAGTCTTTAATCCATTTTGAATTAATTTTTGTGTATGGTGTAAGATAATAGTCTACTTTCATTTTTTTGCATGTGGCTGTCCAGTTTTCCCAACCCCATTTATTGAAGAGACTTTCCTTTCTCCATTGTATGTTCTTGGCTCCCTTGTCAAAAATTAGCTGTCCATAGATGTGTGGGTTTATTTCTGGGCTCTTGATTCTATTCCATTGATCTGTGTGTCTGTTTTTGTGCCAGTACCATGCTGTTTTGATTACCAAAGCTTTGTAGTATATTTTAAAATCAGGGACTGTGACGCAAGCTTTGCCTTTCTTCTCAGGATTCCTTTGGCTATTAGGGTAGACAAGCTTATTCTAAAATTTATATGAAAAGGCAAAGGAGCTAGAATAGCTAAAACAATTTTGAAAAAGAAGAGTAAAGTGGGAGGAGCCACTCTATTTCATGTTAAGGCTTACAATATACCTACGGACTCACTAGGAAGCTACAGTAATCGAGACAGTAAGTAATGTAATTCCAATTTGAATCCCAATAGGATTATTTGAACAGGATAAAATGGTCTTACGCTTTATATTAAAAAATAAATGTCTGAGATTAGACAAGATATTTTTAAAAAGGAAACAACGAGGTCAGCCTGGTGGCATAGTGGTTAAGTTCGCTTGCTCCACTTCAGCAGCCCAGGGTTCGTAGGTTTGGATCCCAGGCACAGACCTATGCACTGCTTATCAAGCCATGCTGTGGTGGTGTCCCATATAAAGCAGAGAAAGATGGGCACGGATGTTAGCCCAGGGCCAATCTTCCTCAGCAAAAAGAGGAGGATTGGCAACGGATGTTAGCTCAGGGCTAATCTTCCTCACACACACACACAAAAAAGGAAACAGTTGAGTGAGCACTTGCCTTACCAAATATCACAACATACCATAAGATCCCTAAAAACAAATTAATGTGTTATTAGCATAAATGCAAATGAAAAGTTCTGTGAAACAAAATAAAAATCCAGAAATAGATTATAAAATAAATGAGAAATAAAATACAATAATGTCAGTATTTTAATCTATGGGAAATAAATTTTTGTGAATCTATTTAGCAAAAAAAAAAAAAAAAGGACAATAAGAACTGATAGACACATAGATCAATGGATCACACCACAGAACCCAGGAATAGACTCACCCAAATATCCCCAACTGAATTTTCACAAAGGAAAAAAAGCAATTCAACAGAGGAATGGTAGTCTTTTCAATAAATGGTACTAGAGAAATCAGACAGCCATAGGCAAAAGAAAAAAAAAGTACCTTGACCTAAACCTCACATCTTACACAAAGCTTAATTCAAAATGGACCATGAATTTAAACATAAAATGCGAAAAAAGTCAATCACTGATGATTCCATTTATATGACATTCTTGAAATGACAAAACTATAGCAATGGAGAAGTAATCAGTGGTTGTTAGGGGACAGGAACTATGTGTGCACGTGTGTGTGAGTGTGCGTTGCTCACAAATGTAAAGGGATAGCACAAAGGAGTTCTGTTGTGGTGACAGAACAGTTCTTTATCTTTTTTTTGTTTTTAATTTTTTTTTTTTAATTTATTTTTCCCCCAAAGCCCCAGTAGATAGTTGTGTGTTATAGCTGCACGTCCTTCTAGTTGCTGTATGTGGGACGCGGTCTCAGCATGGCCGGAGAAGCAGTGCGTCGGTGCGCGCCCGGGATCCGAACCCGGGCCGCCAGTAGCAGAGCACGCGCAATTAACTGCTAAGCCACGGGGCCGGCCCAGAACAGTTCTTTATCTTGATGTGGCAGTGGTTCCACAAATCTATACATGGTTTACAATTGCATAGAACTACACACACAAAAATGAATGCATAGAAAAAATGGCAAAAACTGAATAAGCTCTGTAGTCTAGTTAAAAGTATTGTTCCATGTCATTTTCCTGGTTTTCGTATTGTACTATAATTACATAAGATGTCACTAAGGGGAAGCTGGGTGAAGGGCAAACAGGACTCTATGTCCTATTGTTTCAGCTTTCCGTGAGTCTATAATTATTTCAAAAGAAAAAGTTTTAAAAATGTAAAATACTTCTCACAGCATGTGATACATAGTAAGTACTCAATAAACATCAACCATTATTCTCTTTTTAATTATTGTCATTATTATTATTCTAACAAGAGAATTACTCATTTACCTTCTTTGCCTGGCATAGAGTAAGCAATCAATAAATATTCATTGAATGAATGATAGAAACAGGGAAAAGATGGAAGAGGGATAGGTTTAAAAATTGGGTCACACAGGAAGCAGCCTTCATGGAACTTCCATTCTAATGAGGGAAACAGGCACACAAACAACTAAACGGAAGGCCTCATGGAGGTGGTAGCTTTGAGCTGAGGCTTTGAGGATAAGTAGATGGAGAAGAAGGATGAAGAATATAATGGCAGATGAGAACATAAAGGTAGATTGAGGAGGGTTCTAGATGCATTTAAAGAGTTTGGTCCCTTATTTGGCAGGTGAAAGAGTGCCGTTTAAGAGCTTGTATAAGATAACTCCAGTGGCAGTGTGAAGGAGGGATGACACAGAAAGGGTGCAGGCCCAGTGAAAATATATGGTTGGTTACTAGGAGATTACAGTTTAATCCTGAGTTGATAAGGGTGTATTCATATTAACATGTCAGCAGTAACATGGCTATGACCAACTTTTCTCTGGTCTGGATACACTTGTTAGAGGAGGTAGATCCTGACCTGTTACAAGATGGAAGTAAAAAAGATGAAGAAGGGTGTTCCGGGTATCTCCATTTTGAGTTATATCTATTTTCTAGTATTCCAAGACTGGGTGGAAATGGAGTCACTGTAGAGGCACCTTCCTTCAGAGATAGTTCTCAACTTCTCCCAAACAAATGTATGTTTTGCAGGGGAAAAAAAAAAGATTTAAAGTATTAAATCTAAAAACAAGTGATTTCTATAAAGCTAATTCAAAGAAACTCTGCAACCGGCTCTCCTAAGGCCCAGTTAAGGATGTTGTAATTTGGGGATTTGCACTTCTCTTTATTTCGCCACCTGGCCTATTTCCTGTTTCTAAGGTACTTTGGTTGCCATGGAAACATAAACACATACAACTAGTTTCCTCTAATTGGACTGATGAATTTCACCCTGAGCTCTGCCCCTCTGCTTTCTCTCTCATGGCAACTCCCCACTACACCTTAATCAATCTTTGCTTTTTTCCACTTAGCTTACCTACTCCCTTCACTCCCAATTTTCTCACCAGTCTCCCTCTCCTGGTGTGGTAGCACACTTGAGTGTGTGGATAGCTTTGGGTATTTGCCTTGCAACTTATAAATCCTGTGTGCAAACTAACCTTCCACCAGTGGGAGTAACTCTTACAAAGACTCCATTTTTTTTATGGAACTATATTGATTGATCATTAGAATTAGGACTACCTTGTCAATAATTAGAATTATTGACATTTTGTTTCCTATTAAATAGCTGTATAAGGAAATAGTAATTAATTTTTATGAGTAGGAATATAAACAGCACAGACCTTCAAGGAAGTAGTGAGATGTATACAAATTGGTAGAAAATAGTGATCCAAAACAATGAGTGACCTAGGTAAAATTAAGAATTAGGTTACCTTACAACTCAAATACAAAGGAAATGGATTAGGGGAAACAATCAAAGCCTGGAAAGTTCATACATGAACTATGTATTAACCATTCTTTCTCTTTCTTTCTCCTCCTTCTCTGTCTTCTTCCTAATATAGTCATAACTTGGGACAAGGTGTTTTCACACACACTGCATGAAATGTGGTGACGGGGTGCAACACAGATCAGCTGAGAAGGAGACTGACTCTCTGAACAGAAGCTCCTGGAATGTCCTGAAGTAACAGGTAGATCTAATGTCAGTGCTGTTTGTGCGATGGGAAATGGATGAAACATTTCATCTTCTGTAATAAGCACTATCAGCACAAAAATCCATGTGTTAAGCACCTGTTTGTGTTTGTGTTGCAGGAGCAAGTTTCACCAACACACGCCCTGTTAATGAGGAAACTGCAAAAGAGAATTCAGAAGATTAAACACAGATCTACAGTGAGAGATGTGTTTACATCCTATATGTAGGTAGAGTGAGTATATTTTTAGGGTAGCAAGTTCTGGCCAAGCAAGCTTAACATGAAAACATGAGTATTGCTCTACTTCAACAGACCCACCCAATTCATTATTCTGTCTTTGAGAGTGGAACTGAAAACTTAATTATGTAGATCTTATCGTATAAATGATTAACTTAGTTCTCATTATACACTTTCTTGTAATAAATCTACACCATCTGCCCTGTTAGATTAACTTTCCACTAGGACAGAGTCCATGTTAAATTACCAGCTGTCTGGGAACTTTGAGAAACATCATTCTGGGTAGACAAGTTAAACACATAGGCAAGCACTAATTTTTTAACGTATATAAAATTTCTCTAAATTGATAACAATAGGGTGTAATAAAATTTGTAAAACTACTTGTCTACACACCAAAAATCGCACAATGCTGCACTTCTAAAGTTTTTATCTAGGATTTTTATAGTTTTTCCTATCACTTTTCCCTTTATCAGTTCCTACTCCTCTTTGCTCTTAGGGTAGAGCTTACTTATTACAGACCCTCTTCCCTTCTAATACAGTTTCTAATCTACTAGGGGCAGATGATAATTGTTACTTACATTTGCACCACACTTCACCAGTTATAAAGTGCTCATCTGACCTTTACAGGTGACATCTCTGTCTGTCAGTCATAGTCCTAGGGCCTGGGCTGACCAATCAGAATATCCCATCTCCCTTACCAAAGACTGGTTCAGGGATGGGCACATGACCCAAGCTGGGCCTATCAGAATGTATCCTAGGATTTTTGTCAGAGTGATCAGGAAAGCAGTTCTTCTGCAGTTTATCTTAATGCTATAAAAACAGATAAACCTGGAGCTGCCCAAGTCCATCCTACTGCCACAGGAAAAGAGTCTAACATACAGGAAAACAGCTGAGAAATGGAGACACACCTGACAACATCATTTGAATATCTGAATCCTGGACCTTTCAGCTTGAATGAGCTCCTGCACTCACCCCACCACAAACATCAATTTTTTTGTTTATATTTTTATTGTGCTTAATCGAGTTTGAGTTGGGTTTCTGTCATTTGTAACCAAAAGAGTTCTGACAAATACAAACTTCACATCTTTGTGATAACACTTGCGATAACAGGGATATTATTATTGGTTTTACAGATTGAGAAAGTAATGACTGAATACCCTCCGTTGTAAATAGAAAAAGAACTTCAACCCAGGTCTCACATTTCTTAATCTAGAACTATACTACATTGCTTTTCAAATAACCAAATGTGTTAAAATTGCTCATAAAACAAGAGAAATTATGCTCTGAGAAAGGGTCGACAGGTAAGACATCATGGGGTCTAAATACTCAATGCTTTGTGAACACTTGGGGAACAGATTTGCTGAGGCCAGCCTGCATCCTCTTCACCCCATAGCATGCCAGAAACTTGCAACACTCAATGAAAGATTCCAGCCAGTAGGGGCCCCAGGACAGCCTGGGGGACAGATTTTCTAAAACAAAGACCCTCAAAACAAGTTTTCAGGGCTGGCCCTGTGGCTTGGTGGTTAAGTGCGCACGCTGCGATGCTGGTGGCCCGGGTTCAGATCCCGGGTGTGCATCGAGGCACCACTTCTCCGTTCATCCTGAGGCCGAGTCCCACATACAGCAACTAGAAGGATGTGCAGCTATGACATACAACTATCCACTGGGGCTTTGGGGGGAAAAAATAAAAAATAAATAAAATCTTTAAAAAAAAAAAAAAAACAAGTTTTCAACAGAGTTTGAATGTGAACATTTTTCCCAACTGGTAAAATTTTTCTTTCTATCTTTCTTTTTCTTTTTTCGGTTTTCCTTCTATGTTTGAAGAGTCTACAAGACTTATTACAAAAAACAAAAATAGTAGTCTCTTGCTCTCTGCACCTCACTTTCCTGCTTCACTTTCTACTCTTTTAACTGATTCCTTTGCATTTTTTAGCATATCTTGGATAACATAAATTACTACTTACTGATTTTTCTGTTTTAGATATTATCTATTGGCTTCCCGATTATGGGAGATGAAAATTTATCTCTCTTTCATACACACCACCGCCACCACCACCACCACACATTTTTATGTCCCATCCCCCATTCCTCAATACAATTTTATCATAATTTTGGTTATTTAGTCTTATTAAGGTTATTATGTCATTAAGGCTGTGTAAATGCTCTTCACAAGTAAGTCATATAGTATACTATGATTACTTTTCCTTTCTTGCAAAACCTTTGCTTCCCCGATGTTAATAATGATTCTTTTTGTTTGTTTGTTTTAATGCTTAGTTTTCTATGTACTTATTAATTCAGCCCCAACTCTCCCCCAACTATGAAATCCTCACTCAATACATTAAGCGCTTTGGGTTTTCTAGTGTTTTCATTTTGGAACCATCTCTCCAGGAGCCATCTGACCCGCTCCCTTCTGGACTGGTTGCTATGACCCCGGTGCACAGCTATCTTCCCAGGATCTCCTTTCACCATGATCCTGAGATTCCCTTGGCCTTTTTCTCTGTTGCATCCTCTCATCCCACATTTTCCTCCTTGGTTTACTTCTTCGTTTTGGTGAAGTATATCTCTCAGTAGCTTCCTGAATAAAGTATAGTTGGGAAATAAATTTTTGGAGATCTTGTATGCTTGAAAATGTCTTTGCTGTCATACTTCATTGATAGTTTGGCTATACTTGGGATTCTAGGTGTAAATAATTTTCCCTCAGAACCTCCAAGGTGTCCCTTCATTGTCTTCCAGCTTCCAGTGTGACTGCTAATAGCTTGGAAGTCACTTTGATTCCTAAGCCCTTTGTTTATTCCTTTTGGGGTTCTCTTTTTCTCTTTATCGCTAATTTTCTGATGTATCGTGATGATGTGCCTTGTTGTGGGTGTGTTTTCATTCACTGTGCTGGCACTGGATGGGACATTTCAATCTGGAAACTTCTGTCCTTCAATTCTGGGGACTGTTCTTTAATTACTCATTTGGTGATTTCCTCATCTCTCATTTCTCTGTTCTCTTTCTCTTGAGTACCTATTTAGATGCTGACTCTCCCGGTCTAATCTAATCATCTTGGGGCTTATTTTGTTTTTCTTTCTGTTTTCTCCTTACTTTTCTATCTTTGTCTTTTACTCTGTAAGATTTCCTCAACTTTATCCTTTCTGTTGAAAGGATACTTTCAACAACTTTCTGTTGTTGCAAACTTTCTGTTGAATATTTTTTTAAATTTCTGCTGTCATATTTTTATTTTGCAATTATTTGTTTATGAACATTTAAGAATGTATCTTTTTATAGTGTGCTGTTCTTGTTTCATTAATTTGATAGCTTCTCTTATTTCTCTGAGGATATTAGTGATAGATTTTTAATTTAATTTTTCTTTTTATTATGAAAGTAGTTTAAATTTCAAAAAAATTGCAAGAATAGTTTAAAGAAATCTTTTCCTGAATCATTGAGAGTAAATTGCCAACATGATACCCATCATCCCCAATATTGGTGTGTATTTCCTCAAATAGGGACATTCTTTTACTTAACAAAATCATTAAAATCAACAAATTAATACTGATACATGACTTCCATCTAATCCACAGATCCCAATCAAATTTCTCCAATTGTCCCGATACTGTACTTTATAATTTAGGGATCCAATTCGGGACCATAGGTTGCACTTATTGTCATGTCTCTTTGGTCTCTTTCAATCTGGAACAATGATTTCTCAGTGTTTTTTTGACTTTCATGACCTTGACAATTTTTTACAGGCCAGTTATTTTGAAGAATGTCCCTTAGTTTGAGTTTCCTCATGATTGAATTCAGGTTAAGCATTTTTTGGCAGGAATAGCACAGAAGTGATGCTGTGTTCTTTCTGTTGCCTCCTGTTGGGTGGTACCTGATTTCAATTTGTCCCATTATTGAGAATGTTAACTTTGATTACTTGATTAAGGTGGTGTCTGCTAGGTTTCTCTATTGTGAAGTCATTCTTTTGCCTTTTGTAATTAGTAAGTATTTTGTGGGGAGATACTTTGAGACTATGTATGTATCCTGTTCCTCATCAAACTTTTACTCACTAATTTTAGTTTTTTTGGCTGAATGAATTATTACTATGATGATTGCCAAATGGTGATTTTCCAATTCATTTTTCCTTCTAAATTTATTAGTTGTCATTCTACTGTAAGGAAGAATTTTCTCTTCTCTTCATTTATTTATTCATTTATTTATATCAGTGTGGACATATAGATTCCTATTTTATTCAATGACTCTCATTATTTTGATGCTCAGATTTGATTAGTGGGAGCCCTATTCAAGGCCCTTCTACATCCTTTTGACATGTCTTCATCTTTCTTTAAGCACTTCTTTACTTTCTGGCAGAGAAAAATGGTCCAGGTTTATCTTGTACTTTCCATATCTCAGCCCTGGAACCAATTATTTCTCTAAGGATCCCTGGTTTCTTTTAGAGGAGAATGATATTTAGAGACCAAGATGTGGGCACTAGGGATGTTAATTGATATTGGAGTGTTGTTGTTTCCAAGCTTTCTCGATGAAGAAATCTAAGGAATATGTGTATGTGGATACATTTGTACGTACATACACACACATTTACATCTATATTTATTTCTTTATCTACCCAACACCACAATTTCCTCCCTTTCCACGTTTGCAAATTCCTTCTTGTTCAGTGAGAAACGTGTCTCCCATTGCCCTCAATATATGTATTTATTTGATCAATCCCCCTGTATTTTACCAATCTCCTGCTTTTGCTGCCTCAACCTGGCCTGACACTGATGACTGCCTCACCTCATTAAGCTCCAAAACCCCACTTGCAGACACTTGCCTCCCCTTCACCCCAGTCGCTTTTCTCATTCTGCTTAGGCACCCGTGACCTGTTTGGAGCCACTGTCACATACTGGCCCCCACCCCACACAGATGCTATCTTCCCTCCATTGGGCTCCAATATACCACGTTGGCTGTAGGGATGACTCCTTACTCTGCTCATACTCTTACCTCCCAAGCTATGGCTGCCTCTGTCTCCTCTGGACCGACACCCTCCTTGCCCTGCCCAGCTTCTGACATCAAGCTTAGGGCTATTGCCACACACCCCTCAGTGCTCGATGGCCCCTTTGACTCATCTGGACTAGAATACCTTGCCAGGCGGCTCCTGTTACCAGCCCCACTCCCTCAGCACATGCCCTCTTTACTCCATTTGGGCTCAATAGCTGTGTGGATTCCTAGTCACCCTCCTTAGTCTCCAACCCTCCACACCTGGCTGCCAGTGTCACTAACCCCTACCCCCACCCCACAGAAGTCCTGCTCACCCTGCTCTGATAACCCCCACCCACCCCTACATAGAGACCTACCTTGCTCCATATCCACTTTCCGGCTTTGGGACTAAATTAGGCAAGAGGAAGGGAAAGGAGGAAGGAAGACAGCAAGTAGGTTTCTACCTAGTCTTTCTTTAAATAGCCTTTTTCTTTTTGTTTTCGTGTCTCCTTCATATAAGAGGATTTCTTCAGATTCCTAGTGATTCCTTGTTGTCTGCGTGTGGGTGACTGCATGGAGCGGGGTATTTGCTTATCGTTTGGGTACTTTACTGATCTGGCTGGGCTATTTCATCGAAGAACATCCAACAGCAGTATCTTTAGGTACTTCATCTGTTTTACCTTCTCCAGAAACTAGACCTCCAGCTTTCTGCTGGAATGAGGGAAGCGGGAGGAGCAGTTGCCCAACTGCTTGGAGCCAGTGAGGGGGTCTGGGCATCTAACTGGATATTAAGCAGACTTGCAACCAATCTCCTGTTTGTAGTCCCTTCTCACCATGACTTCCAGAGGTACCTGTGCCATCAGTTCCTGAGCCTGTGGAAGTTCCATGGTGAAAATCAAGCTGCTTCTGGGCTTTCTCTCTGTCAGGGCAGGATGGAGATTTCCTGGTTCTGCAAACTGGGTTACCATTCATTCCCCTCTCCTGTTCTCTTTGTCTGTAAATGTCTTTGAAAAGTCTCTTTTCGGTCATTTTAGTGGAGTTTTGAAAGGGAGTAGAATTAAATGTATATTTAATCTGATATCTCTTACTAGAACTCCAATTTGAACTTTCAGGTTTTTAATTTGCCTCCATGGCTCTCAGCATCCAGGGTCCAGGACCCAAATGCAATTCTTTTGAGTCACGTATTCTTTTAATCCCTCATCCTTTTACTTTGTGTTTCCTTCTATTTGGCTCCCCTTATCATTAACCTCTTAGCCATCTCTTTCACTGTGTCCTGTAGAATCCTCATTGCAATGACAACGATAACAACAATAATAAGGAAATCTTGACTTCTTCCTTAGCCTCACATCAAATTTATCTCCAAGGCCTATTGATTCTTCCTCCTTAATATCTCTAGAATCGGCCACTTCTCTCCACACTTGATCCTAGCTCAAACCTTCATTTCTCACCTAGATTACCTTCTGGTCTTCCTGCCCCTAGTCTAGCTCTATTCTATGCATTCTAATTTGTTTTTCTAAAATACAAATGTGATCATGACGCTCTACTGCTTAAAACCCTTCTCCCAGGGTCCTGGTTTTAAAATTTGAATTTGAATGCTTTCAAGTGAGTGTGTACTCTCGCAGTCTTTGCAGGGCCACCACTCCCTCTTGTATTACGTTCATTTAGGTTACTTGCCTTGCCCCTGAAGGCATCTGAGCTTTTGACTGCCTGCATTAGTGACTTTCCATTGCCATAGGGTAAAGTACAAACTCCTTAACTCACCCACCACAGCCTTCATGATCTGGCACCTGCTCACCTCTCTTCAGCCTCATCTTTCCCCATAACTGTTCTCCAGCCAACCTGAACTAGTTTTACTTCAAATTTACCAAACTCCATCTCACCTCAGGGCTTTTTGTGTTGCTATTCTCATTCTCCCCCTCCCATTCATCTGGCTAATTCTGACTCACTCTGCAGGTCTCAGTTGAGCACAGTTTCCTTTGGGAAGCCATGACAGTTCTGTGCCCCTCCTGCTGGCTCACCTTGGGTACTCTTTATACTTCCTCTGTAGTAGTGCTTATCACACAATATTATAATTACCTGATTACTGTTTTATTATTATATCCCCAGAACATACCTCAGAATTGGACACATAGGAGACCCTCAATAAATATTTTTGAATTAGTAAATACATTTATTAAATAGCTTATGATAGGTCAGACCCTGGCATAAGCTTTACACATACACATTATCTCCTTTTGTCCTCACAATAACTCTGGACATAGGTACTATTATTATAATATACATTTCCTATGTGAGAAAATCAAGTCACAGAAATATAAAGCAACTTGACCCAAATCAGATAGCTATTAAGCAACAGATCCAGGATTCAAATAGAAGTCTGTCTGACCCTGAAAGCTGTGCTCCCAACCATTTAGGTTACAGCTGCTTTAATCTAGTTCAGGAAACAACCATCCTCTCCTTCCTGGACCGAGACCTGGCCTGCCCCAGGCACTTGCTCTCTCCCTGGCCCCTTGCAAGAAGACCACTCATTCTTTCATGCCCTGTTGTGCACAAGGCCTGGAGGCTGGGCAGCATTCTTGTAGCATCCCACAGCTTCTCTCAGGTAGGTTGTCAGATTTAGCAAATAAAAATACAGGAAGCCTAGTTAAATTTGAATTTCCGGTGAACAACAAATTTTTTTGTGTGTAAGTATGCCCCAATGCAATATTTGAGACATATTTATACTAAAAAGTTATTCTTTGTTTATCTGAAGTTCTAATTTAACTGTGTGTCCCGTATTTTATCTGGCCACTCTGTACCATTGCCCTTCTACCATCTCTGAAAGGCCCTCTACTTTCAAACCATCTTGCTCGCTGTCATCTGTTGATTATTCATTCAACGCATAGTAAAAAGCCAGGTACTAAGTGATGTGCTGTGATACAACACATTCCCTACAGGGAATACAGAGAAATCGTTTCCTTATAAGTATTTAGTCCTCTTATAATTTTTTTATACACACTACTCGGAGCACAAAAACATGCTCTAGACTTCCATGCCTTTAAAACTATTGTCGACTCTATTCTCGCTTCTCAGAATCACCCCATTTTTCTCCTCTACTCAACCAATTCTTAAAAGAGTTTGTCCCTACTTCCTCATCTTCCATTCATTTGAAAGATGAGATAAAGAACAGTGATTAAGAGTATGGATTTTTGGAGAGGATGTGGAGAGAAGGGAACTCTCATACACTGCTGATGGGAGTGCAAACTGGTGCAGCCACTATGGAAAACACTATGGAGATTCCTCAAAAAATTAAGGATAGAACTACTATATGATCCAGTTATTCCACTGCTGGGTATTTATCCAAAGAACTTGAAAACACTAATGCATAAAGATACATGCACCCCTGCATTGCAGCGTTATTCACAATAGCCAAGACTTGGAAGCAACCTAAGTGCCCACCAAGGGATGAATGGATAAAGAAGATGTGGTATATATACACAACGGAATACTACTCAGCCATAAGAAACGATGAAATCCAGCCATTTGTGACAACATGGATGGACATTGAGGGTATTATGCAAAGTGAAATAAGTCAGAGGGAGAAGGTCAAATACCATATGATCTCACTCATTAAGTAGTAGATAACAACAACAACAAACAAACACATAGAGACAGAGATTGGATTGGTGGTTACCAGAGGGGAAGGGGAGAGGGAGGAGGGTGAAAGGGATAATTAGGCACATGTGTGTGGTGATGGATTGTCATTAGTATTTGGGTGGTGAACATGAGAACATGATGTAATCCATGCAGAAATAGAAGTATAATGATGTACACCTGAAATTTATACAACGTTATAAACCAATGTTACCACAATAAACAAAACAAAACAAAAAGAGTATGGATTTTGTTGTCAGACGTACCTGAGTGTACATCCAAACTGACTCTTGCTATCAGTAACCCAAAGTGCTTGATCTCTTTAAGCATCAATTTCCTTGCCTGTAAAAGGAGATAACTGTGCCTGCCTCCCTTTGGAGGATTGCTGTGAAGATTAGATTAGATTATTCATAGAAAACACTTAGCATATGCCTGGTACATAATAAGCATTCAAAAAACATTAGTATAATCCCACTAAATCTATATTCTGCGCAGACTCTACTGAAAATGCTCTAACCAAGATTATCAATGACCTTATAGTTGCCACATCCAAGGGTAGTTTTCAGTCTTCATCTTACTGGACTCTTGTGACACTTGACACTACTTCTTCCTTAAAGTTCCCTCTCCCTTTAGCTGCTAGATCCCCCCTTGCTTCTTGTTATCCTCAGCCTGTCTCTTCCTTCTCAGCCTCTTTTGCCACATCCTCTTCCTCTGCCTGACTCCCTTGATGTGCTCTTCCTTGACTTCATCCTTTCTCCTCCTGCCTCAGTTCCACCCACCTTTCCTGGGAGATTATCTCCACTCCTGTTGTTTTAACTGTCATCTCTATGAAGAGAACATCTTTCCTATCTCCACTTCTGCCCCATATCTCCAACTGGATGCTTACAATAGACTGAATGTTCGGGTCCCCACAAAATTCATGTGTTGAAACTCTACTACCAGTGATGGTGTTAGGAGGTGGGGCCTTTGGGAGGTGATTAGGTCGTGAAGGTGGAGCTCTCATGAATGGGATTAGTGCCCTTATAAGAAGATGCCAGGGAGCTAGCTAGCTCTCTTTTCCACCATGTGAAGATACAATGAGAAGTCAACCATCTGCAACCCAGAAGAGGGCCCTCACCAGAACCTGACCATGCTGGCACCCTAATCTCAGACTCCTCCAGTCTCCAAAAATGTGAGAAATAAATTTCTGTTGTTGATGAGCCCCCTGGTCTATGCTATTTTGTTATAGTAGCCTGAACTGATTAAGACAACGCCCAAGAGGCATCTCAAACTCAGTACTCAACTTATCCATCTCTGAAAGTATTACTTACCATCCACACCATGAAACCTGATCTTCCTCTTAGAGTCTCTCTGACAGTTGCCGTTGCCTCCAGTCACCAACTCTACAGGCCTAAAAACCTAGACATCATTCTTTCCACCTTCTTCACCTTTCCTGCCCAAATCCAATCTATCCCATGTCCTGTCATTTAACTTACTGGTGATCTCCTACATCTGCTCTCTCTTCTTCAACCTTCATGCTGGGTAGAGAATGCATTAGAGGGACCAAGGAGATCAGTTAGAAGGTCTTTTCATGGGCCGGCCCCGTGGCTTAGCAGTTAAGTGCACGCGCTCCGCTGCTGGTGGCCCGGGTTCGGATCCCGGGCGTGCACTGATGCACCACTTCTCCAGCCATGCTGAGGCTGCGTCCCACATACAGCAACTAGAAGGCTGTGCAACTATGACATACAACTATCTACTGGGGCTTTGGGGGGAAAGGAAGGAAGGAAGGAAGGAAGAAAGAAAGAAAGAAAGAAAGAAAGAAAGAAAGAAAGAAAGAAAGAAAGAAAGAAAGAAAGAAAGAAAGAAAGAAAGAAAGAAAGAAAGAAAGAAAGAAAGGTGTTTTCAATAGTCTAATTGAGAGATGATGAGGGATCTCCAAACTGATCTCCTTGGCCATTCTAAAATCCATCTCTTTTCAGTGGTCAGAGTGATATTCCTAAAGTCCCATTAAGTTACCCTCATCTCCAAAATCTTCAATGGTTCCCCCTCACCTATAGGGTAATATACAAACGTCAATGCCTAACACACAAGCCGCTTGTAGAATGACTCCTGACTGGCTCTCCAACCTCAGCTATTGCCGCTTCTCTCCCCAACACACACAGACACACCTAGGCTACTTGTAGGACCCTACTCCTCATCCTAGTCAGCCTGCTGTTGACTCTGCCAGTAATGCTCTTCCGTCCTTGGTCCACCTGATCACTTCCCACTCAACCTTCAAAATCCTGCTCAGAGGTGGTTAAGTGCGCATGCTCCGCTGCGGCAGCCCAGGGTTCGCGGGTTCGGATCCCGGACGTGCACCGACGCACTGCTTGTCAAGCCATGCTGTGGCGGTGTCCCATATAAAGTGGAGGAAGATGGGCATGGATGTTAGCCCAGGGCCAGTCTTCCTCAGCAAAAAAAAAAAAAAAAAAAAAGAGGAGGATTGGCAGATGTTAGCTCAGGGCTGATCTTCCTCACCCAAAATCCTGCTCAGAATTTCATCTGGATACCTTCCTTGAAACACAGAACCCCTGACCTCTGCAGAATTAATTACTCCCTTCTCAGTACTCTTTCTGGGCTTAGTACATATTTTCTTTAAAAAAAAAAGTTTAATACATATTTTTATTATAGAATGCATTATTATGTTATATTTGTTTACATGTCTACCTTTGCTACTACTGGAGTGTTAGCTCCTTGAGGTCAGCAATCTGTTTTCATTCATATTTACTCCCCTAGAGTCAAATATGATGCCTGGCACACAGTGGATGTCCAGTTAATGTGTTTTGGGGTTTTTTCCCCCCCAGTTTTATTGAGATATAAATGACATACAGTACTGTATAAGTTTAAGGTGTACAGCACGATTTGACTTACAAATGTCATGAAATGATTACCACAATAAGTTTAGTTAACATCCATCATCTCATATAGGTACAAAAAAAAGGAAAAGAAAAAGAGACTTTTTCCTTGTGTTGAGAACCCTTAGGATTTACTCGCGTAACAACTTTCATATATACCATACAGCAGTGTTAACTATAGTCATCATCTTGTACATCACATCCCTAGTACTTATTTACCTTATAACTGGAAGTTTGTACCTTTTGACCACCATCCTCCAATTCCCCCTCTCCTCACCCCCCGTCTCTGGTAACCACAAATCTGATCTCTTTTTCTATAAGTTTGGTACCCAGTTAATATTTATTAAACTCGACTGAAGTTCTGTACAAGCGAGGCATGAGGGAGGGAGGGAGAGAGGAGATTAGAGAGAAGGGAGGCAGGATCTAAGGTTGGAGTGGTTGGGAGAAGGCACCATGTATGCCAATCTATGAAGCTTAGATTTTACCCTATGAAAAACTGGAACCAACAGGGTCTTCAAGCTGGGGAACGATACGGAAAAATTTGTTCTAAGAAGCCAGTTCTAATAGCAATACGAAGAGTAGATTGGAATGGGGAGAAGACTAGTGTGTGAGAGAACATTCTGAGGGCTGTTGTAATAATGCAGGGAATAGATAAAAAATGTGTACATCAAGAAAATGGTAGTGGATATAGACAAAAGAGCCAAGCTGTAAATAATATTTCTGAAATAAAGTTGATCAATTTAATTCAGAGGGGTAAGATAATGAGAGGAATCAAGGATAAGACCTCTTGTTTTCTGGCTTAGATGGCTGGTGACACCATTAACCAGGATACACAATACAAGAAGGGCAGCAGGGTAAGAGGGTTTGGACATGGTCAGAATGAAGAGCTAGTGAGACAGCCAGAACAGATAGTCACTAGTCACTATATGGGGAAACAAGCCTGGTAGCTATGCGACTTGATGGTTGTCAACACACTAATGGCTGGTGACCCCATTATTATGGGTGAGATAATCTTCAAAGGAAGAAAGAGAACCAGGAAAAGTGGACTCCTAGGAGCCAAGGAAGAAAAAATATGGAGAAATACTCAACAAAATCAAATGCTGGAGAGAAAAATGTTCTAATGTGTGTTTTATAAAACCCCTCAGGATGTTTGGTAGTATTCTGCTAGGAGTGAGAGAACAAAGAGAGCTACAAGCAATCGAGTTTGGAGAATCCTGCGCTAAACAAATTTGAACAAATTTCTTTTGTGTAGGATTTTACATTTAATATGTCCACATTGTGAGTTTCCCAGAGGGAAACATGCATTCGTTCTTTCAGTTCAACACATATTAAACATCTTTTACGTGCTGGAATTACGGGGCGATTTAGTAACAAAACTGACAGGGTTCCTGCCTTCAAGATCTTACATTTCTCAGGGAAGTCAAACATTAACTAATTAAACAAATTAACTGCAATTGTGCTAAATGCTACAGCATTGAAGCACACGGTACTACAACAGTGTCTAACAGGAGGAACATGAACACACTTTTTCACCAGAGCAGCTCAAGGGTCTAGTGTTCTGCACAACAAAATTGAGGAATTGTGCCTGTGGAAAGGTCAAGTAGGCTGAGAACTGGAGCATATGTCCTCGGATTTAACAATAAAGAGGTCATTGACGATACTAGTGAGAGCTGTTTCATAGAGTGGGAGTTGATGAAGTCTAGCCAGACAACCTACTCTTTGGTAGTGTGAGGGAAGAAGAAACAGGGCAGCAGCTGCAGGGGGGGAAGACAAAGTCTAGGGAAGGCTGTCTTTAGTCTGGGGAGTCTTATACCTATTTGCAAGTTAAAAGGAAGGGATGAGAAGAGCTAGACAGTTTGCAATTAAAGATAGTGAGGGTACTCATTCATGTATTCACTTGTAAATGTTTCTTTGGTATATTCTTTGCTCTAAGGACTGTACTGGCACTTGGGATTCAATGAGGAACACAATACACATGGTCCCTGCTCTCCTGACGCTTGTATTCTAACAGGGATGACAAACAGTAAACAAATTAGCAAACAAAGAAATAAAGTAATTAGAGCTCTGATAAGGATTATGAAGAAAATAAACCAGATCCTGTGATAGAGGACAGGGTGTGTGTGGGGGGGGGGGAAGGGGGGGTCTTTGAGAAATGACATTTTCTTGGAGATGTGAAGAATAAGAAGGAGCCAGCTGTGTGAGGGGAGGAGAGGAGTGCTTCAGATAGAGGAAACAGTAAGATCAAAGGTCCTGAGGTAGAAAAGAGTTTAGCTGATCCAAGAACTTCCAAGGGCCACTGTGGCTAGAACAGAAGGAGCCACTAGGAGAGTGGCATGTGCTGAAGTAGGAGGGGTAGGGAAGACTCAGATCATGTAGGTTCTTGTAGACCACGGCAGGGAATTTGGAGCATATTCTCAGCTCATTGGGAAGCTAGTGAAAATGCAGGGAAGTGATGCTCTCATTTACATTAAAAAATATCACTAAGGCTGTGTGGAAAATAGGTTGGGGCAAAGCAAGAAGGAGCACATAGGGAGCCTAAGTTAGGATACTACAGCAGTAAACAGGCCAATAAAAGATAGTTCTGTTTGGATGAGGGTGGAGGCAATGGGGTAATAAAGAGTGGACAGATGCAGAAAATATTTTAGAGGTTGAACTCATAGGACTTGGTGATGGGTTGGATATGCAAGATGAGGGAAAGATCTAGGGTGAGGAAGCAGAGATTGAGATAATGTGCAGGTCTTTTGGAAGAATCCTTCTTTTTTTTTTTTTTCTGGTGAGGACTATTGGCCCTGATCTAAGATCCGTTGCCAATCTTCCTCTTTTTGCTTGAGGAAGATTGGCCCTGAGCTAACATCTCTGCCCATCTTCCTCTATTTTGTATGTGGGACACCACCACAGCATGGCTTAATGAGCAGTGCATAAGTCCACGCCCAGGATCTGAACCAGCGAACCCCCGGCTGCTGAAGCGCAGCACGCAAACTTAACCACTATGCCACTGGGACAGCCCCAGAAAGAATTCTTTTTAACGGAGAGTCTAAAGGGAACATGCAGTTGACTCAAGAGCCCATTCAATAAACATTTACTGAGCACAGACCAAATACCAGGCCATGTGCTAGGTGTTGGACATACAAAGATGAATAAGGCATAGATTCAGTCCTTGTGGAGGGCACATCTACGACCAAATTAACTCTGATACCGAGTGATTTGCACAGCAATAGAAATTTACACAATGGTGGCACAGAGGTGGGGGTGCTTCACCCTGCCTGGGGTACTGGAGGGAACAGATGTCAGGGAAGGACGTAAGGCTAGGCTCTGTGGAAGATGAGTCTAGAGATGGAGAAGGGAAATTGAGGAACACTGAGCTCTATGACCTTGACTTTGTCCACGAAGTATGAGGCAGTCAGCTGCTGCGAGTAGGTAATAGGTTAGAAGTCTTGAAGGAATGCTATATATTCTTGGCTGTGTTCTCCATAGATGAGGCAGCTGGATTTGCAGCGTCAGCATTCAGCATGATCTCCTGGCTCTAGTCACAGGGCATTTTATGTTCATCCAGAGATATCATTGAGGGCATACCCCCAAAAATGTCTTAATCTCCCCCAAGTTACTTATTACTACTCTAGTAATCATTCAACAACATTTAATGAGCATTTAATGTGTGCCCGGCATAGAATAAATGAACGAATGAACAAAAGAATAAATGGTTGAATGAAAGAACAAATAAAGAATTATAGCTCGTCATTGACACTAGAAACAAGATTTAACTAAAAATTTGATAACAATTATATTTTTAGCTACCCCACCTTTAGCATTGAAACAGGCTTTGAAGCTGCCTAGATTGCCCACTATAAAAATAGCTATTGTTTATTGAGGCTTGCAATGAGTCAGGCCCTACGCTAAGCATTTTACATATATTTCTCTTTTACTTTTCTTACAACCACCCCAGAGGCACATGTATAATCCTGATTTTACAGATGGGAAAACAGGTTTAGGGAGGTTATTCGGTTTAGGAATTCAAGCCCAGGTCTCATTATTCCAAAGTAAAATCTCAACACTATGCATAGTTTTCAGTCCTCCCCTAGTTCCAAAAGACACTATGCTTTTGCATAAACATTACTTGATCATTTGAACCTGTATCCTTTTAGTTACTGAACATGTTAGGATTGGAGATATCTGAAGCTCCTACTTTTGGTGGCTGGAAGAACGCAGAGGCATGCATCCACAAATAGGGAAGGTGATCTTTGACCCTTGTGCCACTGACTGTGGGCACCTAACCTCATATTTCCTACCCTTGTCATCATTTCACTCTTTCCTGCAAATTAACCAGCCAATAAGTATTGAGCATCTCAATATCAACCGACTTATAAATATGAACTAGTTCTGCTATGTGGAATGGAGAATTATGAGAAATGATACTTGCTTTCAAAGAGCTTCCAATTTAGTAGAAGAAATAAAACCACAAAAAACTCAATTGAAGCAAATCAGCCAGTGTGTACTTGGGTACTAAATTGTGTGGTACAGTCCACAAACAAAGAGCTTGGGAGACATGACACTTGGAACCATTGGAGGCAAGGAAAAGTAACAGTTATTGAACATTTTTTTTTTTCTGTGAGGAAGATTAGCCCTGAGCTATCATTCATTGCCAATCCTCTTTTTTTGCTGAGGAAGATTGGCCCTGGGCTAGTATCCCTGCCCATCTTCCTCTGCTTTATATGGGATGCCGCCACAGCATGGCTCGACAAGTGGTGCATCCGTCCGCACTTGGGATCCGAACCTGCGAACCCCGGGCCAACAAAGCGGAGCACATGATCTTAACCACTATGCCACTGGGCCGGCCCCTATTGAACATTTTTTTTAACCTAACACACTTACTATGTGTTAGATATTGTGCTAGACTCTTCACATACATTATCTCATTTTAAGGTATCATCCAATCCTATTCAACAAACACTTCCTAAGCTTCTACTATATTTATCCAAAATACCTTAGTAGGTGTTATTGATGAAAGAAATATGAACATGACTTTCTTCCTGCCCTCAATGAGCTTAGAAATGACATGTATACAAATGGCTATGATACAGAGCTATGACAGTGACTATATAATTTATTGTCCAAATTGAGCTACTTTTGAGAACAAACAGGAGCACTATTAATAATTACCATGGAAAAACCCAGGCATAAACCCAAACTGTTCTGAACAAACCAGGTTGTATCAGCTTAGCAATGCAAGAGCTTGAAGTGGTGGGGAGGACAAAGGAGCAGTTGGGATAAATCAACAAAACCCAGTGTTAGAAGTGGATTTGAGCTGGGCTTGCTGCTTGGGAGAACACAGGCAATAAACATGTACACAAAATAATCTCAGATAGCTTGACCGGGTAGTGGGGGTGCTACTTTAAAAAGCATGGTCGGGGCCGGCCCGGTGGCGCAAGCGGTTAAGTGCGCGCGCTCCGCTGTGGCGGCCCGGGGTTCGCTGGTTCGGATCCCGGGCGCGCACCGAAGCACTGCTTGGTAAGCCATGCTGTGGCGGCGTCCCATATAAAGTGGAGGAAGATAGGCACCGATGTTAGCCCAGGGCCGTCTTCCTCAGCAAAAAAGGAGGAGGATTGGCGGATGTTAGCTCAGGGCTGATCTCCTCACAAAAAAAAAAAAAAAAAAAAAAAAAGCATGGTCAAGGAGGAGGCATCTCGAAGGAGGTAATATTTAAGCTGAAACTTGAACAATAAGAAGGATCAAGAAATTCAAAGACAGAAAAAAAAGCACAAGAATAGTCTAATCTCAGCAGTGATCTGAAGGGCAGCAGGCCCAAACTCCCACTCATGGGGTTTGGGGTGAGGAGTTTCCAGGGGCCTCCTACTTATTCTGAAGAGAGACCAGAGGATTTCATTTTTATTCTGCAGGTAATGAAGAATCATTCAAGACTCGAGTAGGACTGTGATATGACTGGAAAAATGACTCTGGCACTAGCGTATAGGGTGGGTTAGAGAGAGAAAGAGGTTGAAGTAGGAAGTCCAGGAAGCTACCGAAATAGTCCAAGAAAGAGAAAAAGATCCCTGGGTTGAGACAGCGGCAGTAATAATGGAGCAGCAGAGATGGAAATGATACCCCAGAGCAACAACAGATAGGATTTTGCAACTGGATGTCACCTAGCATAGTGCCTGTCCCTAGGAGGCCCTCAGTAAATGCTAGTTCCTCCCTCCTTTCACTCAGCAGGTAATGGGAGTGAGGGAAGACTGGTTTTGTTTGTTGTTTAGAATGGAGAAAAACTTGGGCGTGAATCCAGGTTAAGGGGAAGAACCAGCAGAGAGGGAGATATTAAAAATGTAAGGTAAAGGGGGTAACCGACAGAATATTTTACGTAAAAAGGGATAGATGTAAGGGCTGGGTTAGCCTTAGATAGGAGGTGTGATACTTTATCTTCCAAGACAGGAACAAACAGAAGTCTGTGCAAGGGTAGTGGGAAGTTAATGGAGCTTCTATGGGATGGCTTTGATTTGGAAGTGGGCTTATGGATAGAAGAAGAGATTTGGAATGCTGCCATGGGAAATAATTGTCCTTTAAGCACAGTGGTTCTCATCCTTGGCTGCACATTAGGATCTTCTTGGGAGCCTTAAAAAATGATGCCAGACTCCCAGCCCTAAGAATTCTGATTTAATTCCTCTGGGATGGGGCCCAGGCACCAGCGCCTGTGTTGACGCTAATGAGCAGCCATGATTGAGAACCACCAGTAAGAGGCTTGCAGAGCCACAAAAAGGGCTCCGCTGAGGTGTGGGAGCAGGAATTCATTGTTGAGCCAATCAGCCTGGTTACACAGCTCTCTCCAACACCAACACTCCTGGAACAGAAGCTGTGAAATTAGAGAGTGGCACTTATTCACTGAGGTTGGTAAGGCACTAGGCTAAAGAAGTAAGAGATGATAGAGCCTGGGGAAAAATAATTGAATTGGCCAACCTAACAGAATAGGCTCTAATCTGACAGAATAAGAACAGGTTCAGATGAAAGTTAATAAAGTAATAATAGCAACACCAAGTGATTTGTCTACCAACTACTAAAATAAGTGATTTATACAAATTCTCATTTACTCTTACATAGCTCTAGGTCTTATTATCCCTATTTTATAAATGCAGAAATTGAAGCTCAGAAGTTCAGAAAGGTTCCCAAGTTTATGGAGTTAATAAACGACAGAACTAGGATTTGACCCAGATCCAACTGACTCTAGAACCCGAGCGCTGGCTGGGCAGGAGCATGGGACTGGGAAGGTGAAAAGATAGTTGCATGTGGGAATCTGCTAGGATTTGAATGGGCTTTAGATAGGCCCAGAGGAAAGGAGATGAGAGGGTTTCTAAGGGAAACAATGGAAGGTTAGAGAATGTTCTCCTCTTAGCAGACCAATGTATTGGAGGATGGAGGAAGAGTGGGAAATTAGATGGGGTAGGCACATTGGCAGTCCCCATCTGTCAATGGAGTGTAGACTCCATGTGGTAAAAAGAAACTAGGAGACACTAAAGGGTTATTTAGGGGGTGGTTGACATGATAAAGAGTAATCTTTAAAATTCATCAAGGAGATGAAGAGCTAGGAAGGTCACTGAGAAGACCTCTGCATTGAAATACTTTTTTCTCCCTTTGTTCCCTGTCTTGTCTTGGTGGCCACAGATGTCACTTAATCCAAACATGGCACTCAGGATTGAAGAGGTTGCCCACTCTTTAGCCATAAACTACCTTCCCAGGGTTCATACCTAAGATCACAATTCTATTTTCAAAGACCAATAAAAGGCTCTGCAAATTGATGAGTGGAAGGAAACCTGAACTGGACACCTGGTCACAATTGTTGCTATCCCTGTAGAGAAGGCTATTCAGAAATATAATCTTGTTACAAGGTCCTGGGTATAAAGGAGGCATGGTACACACATGCCAACACCATGACAATTCCATAAGATTGTCACGGACCCCCATCAACATTACCCATCAGCAACCACCCCTGAACTCACTCAGAAAGTACCCAACGGGACCAAAGCATCATACACTGGGACGGTGTTAGATCTTTCTTGATCTGAGTAGACCAAATTAAATTTATACCTAAAGAACTAGTTTCCAGATTCCAGTGTCTTCCCAGCCACACATTATGTTCATAATAATGAATAAGTTAAAATTGCTGGTGCACAGTACTTTTAGGAAAACTGAAGAGGCAAAATGAATAGCTGGAATTCTCTGGGTGATGACTAGAACATAAACAATGCTGAAAACTGGTGGGGCCAAAAGACATCTGGCGAGCTGAGTTGGCTGGTTGTGGTGCCCTGGGAATAGGGAGATGTTATCTGTCAAAGGGAATATAAATTCTGCAAACTAAACTTGGCAGTATGGGGAAAACGTGTTTAACCCCATTTTCCTCCCTGTTTGTAATTTTCCTTTTCTACTCTTCAACTTGAGTTTACTCTGGAAGTGTAACATTTATTCCAACAAAATGTGCCTGGTGAGGTCTCTCAGTGATTAAAGACATCCGCTTAGTATGCATTAACTTCAGTGCAGTACTGGCACCTCTCTGAGGATATCTTTGCTAAGCCCTCAGTAGGCTGATATTGCTTCATTTTCTTTAGGTGTATAAACTGAAGAGGCAATTTTGGCCTGCTATGAAGTCCAAAGAAAATGATACTCAGCTCCTTGGGCTTGTTAGCCTTTACTCTTGGCTAGTGACTATCAGATATTGCTGAAGCACATTTGGAAAGGAACTTTACCTGCTGAAATTTCTTTTGGAAAATCAGAATATTATACTGTAAATCATGAAAGAGGGAAAATGCTGTACTATAAAGCTTAGCCAGGTGTGATATAATCATTTTATTGAGATTATGGTACGGGCAAATCTTTTTTCTTCTGGGTAATGGCTAGTAGTTTGAGTTTTAAAAAAAGCTATTATGTTTCCTTAATTATATAAAGTTAAAAGTGTGAAATCCATTTTAGCATGTTGAAAACATTTGGGTTTTTAAGATAGTATCACAGATGTACATATTCCAGATTCAAATTACTTGGAATTTATATTCTAAATATTGTAAATTAAAGTTAAAATGAAATCAAGTGTAAGTTAACCTGCGTTGTTTTTTTTTTTTTTTTGCTTCTAGTTATTTTTAGGTAAATAAATGAGGATAGGATGTGAGACTGGCAAACAATATTTGCTGGGAGGACCCATTATTGTGATTGAATTCCAAGTAACATTTTTTTAGTCGCATCCCATTCTCACCAAAAAAAAAGGAGTCCTGTTGTGTTTTAAACAGATACTGAAAACCTCAATTCTATTTGTGAACCTTTTTCTTTTTTAAAATATCTTACCTACAGACAGATTCTCTAGGAGCCAGCCAACAATCTAGGCCTAACACTTTAGCTTCATAGTTCAAAATACAAAAAGTAGGGTAAGGGGGAAATGAGTGACTAAAAACAAAATGAAAATGGCCAATACATCTTGGGAAGCACTTTACCACAATTAATAGGTGACCTCACCGGGGATAGCACACCCTCTAGAAACCATATTCACCACAGATCACCGAAACCATTATACTCAATATTAACTAAAGGCCAAAGGATTGGATTTATGTAATATTTTTTAAATATACATTTTATAAATATAAGGATGTTGTGTGGATTATTAAATAATACATCTGTATTCCTGATGTGTCATATTTTCTATGATTCTTGTTAATTTGCATGAACTAGAGAGAAAAAAGGTATTGAGATAGTTGGATTGGACCTATCAAATACTAAAATTGATCCCAGAAGAAAATATCCAAGGGTTCATAGCTTAATTCTAGACCATCTATGCTTCTCATCAGAAATCTGAAAAGGGCTGACATAAATGAGTTATAAGGATATCTGACTATGTTATAAGAACTTCACGCAGAATCTGTAAAGGTTTTAGCCCTGGAAGGATTCCTAGGTGAGAATGGGCAGCTATTTCATATTTTACTTTAGGTTGCCTCCTCACTTTTGTTTTTGTCATGACCTCAATCAGGCCCCTTTGAAAGGTAAGAGTATATTGGTGAATGCAAACCCCTTTTCTTTGCCTGCTCTCATTTCTTAAGTGGTCTAGGAAAAGACACCCTAACAGGCAGTGGCCTGTTTTAAATCCTTAGGTTCCCCTCCCTCCCACTGACTTCTTGCCCTCCTCCCGTTCACATTCCTGCTACTTAGAAAGACAGTGAGGCAAACAAGGCCTCACGCTTTAACATTTTAATAAGGAACCATCCAGCTATCCTCTCTCTAGTACGGGCACAAGGTGCAGGGTTATTCCCTTACAGGAGTGGGTGTTTTAAAATCTGGGTGGGAGATGACATGCTACAAATCTAGAACTTAAAAAATTGTAAGACCAGCCTTTTCACACTTTTCTACCAACTTTCCATTGGCTGTGCGGAAATAAACAAAGATCACCAAATGAGAACAGGCTACTTATTCAGAGCTTGCTATATAACACGAGAGCCGGCCACCTTCACTTGGTTTGGTAAAGACTCACAGGCAGGCAATGAAAAAAAAGGGACAGGCTCCAGGTGCGCTCTGATTGGAGACTGTTGGCATGGGGAAGCTGGAGGCGGGCTAACTAGAAGCGGGGCTTCTCATATGATTGGTTTGGGGAACATATTTGGCTCTCTCTGATTGGTCCCGAGTTGGAAGCAGGGGCAAAATTAGGGAAGCTGGCCGTCAACGACCCAGTCCTGCCGATTCGGCGCAGATCGTTGCAGAGGCTGTGGTTTGGCTTCCCGAGCTGGTTGCTGCAGAGGTTGTGGGTCGGAGTTCTGTTGTAACATATGGTGTGGCATTGTCCTTTATAAACAGTTTTTATTTTACCTTGACCTAGCTAGCTTTCTAGCTTTAAATTTTTGTTTTACCTGGAGCAAGACAGCATTGCTGTTATTTCTGTTAGGGATAAACGGAGACATTACGATATGAAAAGTATTTATGGGAACAAACACATATCTTTATAGTGAGGGTCAGGGAGGAGAAAGAATCACCCTCAGCCTTCTGCTTCCCCATTTCCTTAAAGAACTCCATTTCCATTACAACTGACTCCTCAGCAGCTTTCCCCTCCTTTAGGAGAGGCCCGGCTTCTCCCGCCTTCCCCCCCCCCCCCCGCCCCTTTCTTTGAGGATGGCCTAGCGGGGCCGGGAAAGGAAGGTCGCTGCCCCAGCCCCCGCCTCCTCCCCAAGGCGCGCTCTCCCGGCCGGCCGCCCTCCGCCACCAGCGAGCCCTCGCGGCGCGGCCCTCCCCTAACAGCCCCCTCCCCCTTCGGCTCGCCCTCGCAGCCCGGGCCTCCCCTTCGGCCGCCCATCGGCACGCCCTCTCGCCCCCCCCCCCACCCCCCAGCGCAGCGCACCCCGTTCCCCTGCCCGCCCCCGCGTGCTCTCCAGGGTCTTCCCGGTTGTACGCCCCCTCCCAACCCCGGCGTGCCCTCCGGTCCAGGCCGGCCCCCCATACCCCCTCCACACCCGGGCGCCCACCGGTGCCTCCGGGCCACTAGTTCCGCGCGTTCCTGGACGGAGGCGCGCCCCGGAGTGGCTCGGACGCGGCCCCCTTGTTCCTGCAGCAGCCTCCTGGGCCCACGGGAGATGGCAGGTCAGCTCTCCCGTCCCCAAGCCGGTCCCCGAAAGGCCGTTCTCGGAACGCCCCCTTGGTCAGGAATAAGCAGATCCTCCTCTGGTCTCGACCCCCGATTCCCACTGTGAGGGGGCGAAGGCCGGGCGGACTCCTCCCCATCCCCCAGTCGTTTCTCCTCAGCTGTGGAAAAGGCGGCCTCCCTTCTCTCAGGAAGAACTCGGTATTTCCCCTTCAACTGTCCCTAACTCGGGCGCCCGCGGGGCCGCGGGGGCAGTGAGAGCACGGCCCTCCATTTTCTTCTCAGGGAGCTGCCCCGGCCCGACTTGCTCCTGCCGCGAAGCCCGAGACGCTGTGACGCCGCGGCGGGGGCAGCGGCGGCGGCTGGGCTCTCGCCATCTTGCGAGGAGGAGGAGCCGCGGCCGCCGCCATGCGGAGAGGCAGGGAGAGAGGGCGGCGGGGGGGGGGGGGGGGGGGACGGGCGGCGGGCCGGCGAGGGAGGGGGAAGGGGAGCCGAGTTAGCTCAGCCCGGGCGGCGACTTCGGCGGCGCCATGAGAGCGGGCCGCGGCGGAGGTAGGGCTGGCCGGCCGGCCGGGGAACCGGCAGGCTCGGGCTCCTCAGCTGAGCGGCCCCCCGAGCAGGGCGGGGGCGGGGCGGGCGGAGGCAGAGGCGAGGGGCCGGGTGGGGGCGGGCGGAGGTTTCTGAAGAGGAAGGAGCCGCCGCCATTTTGGGAGCTTCGAGTCAACAATAAAGGACTGAGGGTGCCGAGCGGGAGTGGCCTCTGGGGTAGGACTCGGACCCGAGCCTCGGGGATTGGGGTGCGATGGGGGGGTCGAGGTCAGCGGTGCCGCTGGGGCTGCGGAAAGCCCCCCGGCCGGCGTGGGAGGCGCTCTGAGGCGGAGGCCTGAGGCCTGGCCGGGCCCTGGGGAGGAAGGCCAGCGGCGGGCGGCAGCTGTGTGGGGTGGGGGCGCTGAGGGGAGTAGCTATGGGGATGTCGTGGCGGCGGGGTCCGGATAAGGAGCGGGCGAAGTACTTGGAGCAGCTTCGTAGAAGACGAGGGAATGTGGGGCCATAGGGGGCGGCAAGGACTTCGGGAGACGGTGGAGGTTATAGGGTACGAGGCGGCCCTATAGGGGGCGGCAGGGATATGCAGTATTGCAGGGCTCGGTTTAGAAGAGGACCGGCAGCTGCTTGATCGGAATAAGGCCTTGTATGTAGGTCGATAACAAGAGGGTGATTATGGAGCCCCAAGTCGTAGAGGAAAGGAGGGGCTTTCTGAGTTAAGATTTCTCTTTGGGGCCTTATAGGGGAAGTCCCTATTTCCGACCCGCGGGGCTGGTTCCCTGCTCTGTGGCGCAGATTCGATTGTAGGGCCCCAACCCTTTTGTGTTTATGGTCGCAGGGAGCTGACTTGAAGTGTGTGTTTTGGGGGACGGGGGGAGTAAGAAATTACTGCCCTGCAGTTACGGGGTTCAAATCATTGGCTTGTTCCTTTCCCTTAACGCTCACTCCCTTTTCTCTTAACAGTCCCTTTTGCCCTCAGAATAGAACAGTCACTCCAACTTGCAGACCAAGCTTAGAGAAACTGCGCTGCATTTGCAAACAAAAGCTTTTGTTGGAGATGACGATACTGTTTTGGGTCTGAAACTGTCAGTTGCTAACTACAATCTGGGAAGTGCTGCAATTAACTCCGCAAGGGGCTCCTCCCAAGTAGTCTACGTTTTCGTTAGTATTTTTGAAAATCTAAATTGCAAATCTAAATTGAGAAGAGGTAGGAGGAATGTTTCCTTCTCTGAGACATAAAGCTGCAGTGCAGGTTTCATTTTAATTAAGAGAGGAGCAGTTATCACAGTCACATTTTGGATCTAGGGAGATATGAGGTCTTGCATGATGGACTGTAATGATACCATTTAATCTTTAGAGGTTGCCCTCTTCATCCTCTTAGTGCTTTGCAAACAGCTACGTGATATTGTTGATCATAATATAAACCTGTCAATACAGGAAGCCATTTACTGCCTTGAACTGAAATTAGGTGGTTGTTAACCACGGTCTGCTTCAGCCAGCCACATTCTGGGAGACTTCCAAATATACAGCTTTGTGTATGTGATAATCAGGATTTGCTTGTGAGCAACTTTATCTTCAATTTTAAAAAAAGGAAGACACACCGAAGGAGTATTTGAGAAAAATTTTAGTGTTTGAGAAGCCTTGGTGTATGGCAGAAATAACACTAATTAATAAGCTAGTGTATTTTTTGGCAAGAAATGTAAAGGAGTTAAAAAAGAACAAACCCAACAGAGTAGGCCTTTGTAAATTAAGTTTTCATTTACTACATTTTAAAATAAGAATTCGATTTTAGGAATAATTAAAAATGGAGGAGGTTGACCAGTTCGTTTTGGAAACAACTATTGGTACTCTGGCTTTCTTGGAAAGTTTGATTAGAGTTACTAGTGTGTTTAGCTGTTCACAGTTTTTTTTAACACAGGTAATTTCCTTTTTGTGTGTTTATAATTTTTTTTAATGGTAATGCTGTTTTAAGTTAGGATATACTTTTTGAAAAGTGTTATATTGAAATGTAGCTAATAGTTTTTTAGTATTCAGATTTTATTAAGGTAGGTAAAGATTTTTTTGGCTGGTTTTCAAGTCAGAAAATTTTGACGTATGCACGTCTGTATCCCTGCTTCAGTTATTGTTTTAAAGGGCAAAAACTTTGGGGAAAAAAGAAAATGCATTTTTCTTCATCAAGTTTAACTTCTGTAATTGAAATTCATAGGGGCACAATTTGTTTTTTCTGAAAGCATAAAGTCAAAAGCTCACGTAACCCTTCAAGGATTCTCAGTTGCTGTCAGAAATGGGGGAAAAAATTTAATTGTCTTGCCTTATTCGTATGTACATTTACATTAATTAATTGTGTGATGCTTCATTGAGTTGTAATACAATTAAGTGTAATGAATCATTGACTTTTAGAGGTGGCAGAGAATTTGCCAGGGAGGAAACTGAAGGAGGAGATTGTCATTTGACAACTAATGCTAATTTAATCACGTATCTTTCTATCTAATCTCTGGGTTGCTTTGAATGACAATTTAAAATATTTGAGATTGGTCAAACCCAATACGGGTTTGGTTTTTGAGGCAGTCCATCTTTTTGTGTCTCTGTTAGGCTGGCTAGTGATTTGGTGTAAGTACAGCTGTATTCTTAATACTTTAAAAGAGGAGGGTTCTTCTAAAGGAGTTCTTTATAAGGGAAACAAAACTGTGTGTTTGTTTTTTTAACTTTCCTGTATTTGCTAATTTAACTTTTTCTTTCTTTCAGATTGAAGTGAGTGAATTCAGATATATAACTCAACCTTGTTAGAGGGCTTTTTCAAAAATAAAAAGTTGATTCGGTGCATGAGAGCAAGTTACTGCTGCTTACCGTTCAGAGACTTACAGGTGCTTGCCTGCATTGCAATAAAGGACTCATATACTGAGCAAGACTTATATTTATCTCTTCGTTTTGGAGAGCCTAATAAACTGTTATTACAGTTTCTCTACTGACTTTCAAAAGTTTTAAAGTTTGAAAGAGACATCTTTACAATTAATACAGCATGAGCACGGCCAGAACAGAGAACCCTGTTATAATGGGTCTATCCAGTCAAAATGGTCAGCTGAGGGGCCCTGTGAAGCCCAGCGGTGGCCCTGGAGGAGGGGGCACACAGACACAGCAACAGATGAACCAGCTGAAAACCACCAACACAATCAATAATGGCACTCAGCAGCAAGCACAGAGTATGACCACCACTATTAAGTAAGTGATAGAATAAATAATACGCTTGGACTAAAGAAATTTCTTTTTGTTACTTAGTTGTTGACTACTTTGTCTACCTTAATTTAACCATTTTTGATTGCAAATAGAGGACAGATGACTTTGTTTTATGGCTGGTAGATATTTGCAATAGAATAATGTATTTCTGTCATTCAGGTGTATTAAGTAGTAAACATAGGCACAGATGGTATGTGTTAATTTTGTGTAGATTATTTTTTGAAACATTTCTGGCTTTCATAATTAGCTCAGATTCATCTTGTTTTTGCCCTTATGGCTTTTTCCCTAGTGTTATAACTGCACCATACCCTAGTTTAAACGGCAGTTAACGCCAATTTCAAGTTTTAAATTTAAGGACTTGCCCAGGCTTCTGAACTTCAGACATACTCACTCATGGAAAATTATCCATAACATTTTTTTTTAGTTTAGGAACTTTGCTTTTCTACTTGTTTTGTTTTTAGTAAGCTTTCTCCTCCTTTTACACACACGCACAGAAAATAACAAGCAGTTATATATCTTAGGGACCTCAGGATTTTGAACTCTTGGAAACACACATGTGTGAATAGACCCCAACCCCTTTGTTGCCTCTAAAAATTCATCTTACAGCAGAATATATTTTCTTTTAAATCTGAAAGTTTGTAGGCTACTTGTCATCTTTAAGTGTACACTTTAAATTATTTGAATGGTAACTACCACTGTAAAGATTCCATTCATAGAAAATTTACCTTTAAGACCCTTGACTCCATTTGAGATTTGGCTTTGTTGTTAAGAATCTAACCGTATAAGTTGATTTAACCTCTGGAAGTCTTCATAAGATGATGCAACTGGTTCACTGAACTAAAGTCTGTGTTTTATTACAACCTAGATCTTTTCAATGCTTAAGAAGTACTTCCTAAAGAAGAGTAGCCCTTATACCTACCAGAATATTATATAGATGATTACTGCTACATGGTTCACTAGTTACCTATAAGAATTAATTTCCAGCAGAATTGGTTTCGTCACTGGGAGAATTGGCGTTAATGCATATTCTATTATTTTTAAGGTGAATTCTTTAATTAGTATAACTATCAAGAATATTTTCTAAATTGTAGTTCATCTTGACAAACTATGAATAGGCTAGCAAAATTTAGGCTATTTTTAATTCTTAAGGCTAGAAACATAAAGCTGTGTTATTTCATTATGAGAGTATTTTGTACTTAAATTCTGATTTGAGACAGCAGTGGATTTTGCTTTTCCTAGGATTAATGGTTTCTTTTCAGTTCTGTGGGTTCTTTAAATCTGTTTAAGTGTCATCTCTTTCATGAAGGCTTGTAGATCCCATCAGCTGTCTCATAACTCTTCTAATACTTATCTCTGTCACTTATTTTCTCATTTTAAATAGTTTTTTTTTTTTTTTACCTCCCAAGAATGTGAACTCCTTGTTGGCAGATTTTGCATTGTATCTTCTGCATTTTTATTCACTGTTTATTGAATTTGACAATGTGGGACCCTGGCCTACTACTAGCATGTTCATTTGACATTTTTGCTCAGAAACTGTGTGTGGTATAGGCTGAGGAGAAAGGCTTTAGTACTCTTGGAATTGGTAGCAGGTAGTTACCTGTGTTAAAGTATCTTGGATTATGTGGGACCTAGCTTTAAGTAAAATAAGTGCTCATCTTTCTAAATCAAGACTCTCGAGATATTTGGGGGCCTCTGATTATATGAGAGTCACTATAATGAAATTAGTGAAAACGTTAATTTCTTTTGAAGACAACACAGTTGAAAGTATTGTCTGCTTTATTGACAATCCTCTTTCTGTTAGGTACTTTGGGTTTTATATTATTTGAGGTTTTTACCTGATCAAAAAGAAATTTTTCTATTACATTCTCTTTCATGGTTTCGAGCATCCTAGTAAAAAAAGATGAAGAGAGATGTTCATTAACAGCTAATACTGAGTTCTGTTTTGCCAGGCCCTGTGCCGAGTGCCTTATATAAATTATTCGATGTAATTCTTAACCCATTTTATATATGAGAGAATGGAGGCTTAGAAAAGTAGCTGCTGCAAGGTCAGAGAACTATATCAGGTCTGAACTTTCTAGAGTCCTTGGTTTTAACTATTCACCAGAAGTTACAATCAGATGTCTACAGGAGACTGTGCCAAATGAGAGGGTACTTGCCCTATTTAAAGGGGTCAGCTGCTTGACTTTAAACTCCAGTTATTAAGTTGTGTCAAACTGTTGCCGTGCAGAAACTTGGAACCAGTGTTGCTAAAGCTTCCAGTTTTTTTAAGAAAAGCCAGAATCTGGAGTTTTACATGAAATCTAATTTTTAAATACTGGCAACTAATTTAAATTAAAATACACGCTCCGTAAGTCAAACAAAACACAGGGGTTACCACTTGTGATAACAGTTGCACTGTATACTACACTACTTCTCCTAAGAGAATGGGTGCCTTATTCCCTTCTATTCTTGATTTTTTTTTTTTTAATCCTCCCTAGGTTATTCTTTGTAAGAAGAGCAGTTTTTCTAAAGTTGTTGTTTCTGTTAATTATATTTTTAAGTAAATGGCAATATATTAAACTTACTGTGCTTTTTAGAACTTATTATAATGGAGATGAATCGTCTTTGTATTATTAGAAAAGTGATGATATGAATTCTGATACTTCAATTTTACTGTATTCTCTCTAGACCTGGTGATGACTGGAAAAAGACTTTAAAACTCCCTCCAAAGGATCTAAGAATCAAAACTTCGGTAAGTTCGTTGTAAAATTCCAGTGGAAAAATGATGTGGAAACTCTAAAAGTGGAATAGTTACTTAATAGCAATAGGCATTATGTGTTTACTCTTAAGTAAGTTGAAATGGTGAATTTGATGATTTGCCAAATTCATATGGATTGCCAAAAATTTCCACTATTTGGAGGAATTCTATTAATAGTAATCTAATGTGTGTATATATTAAATATTGTGTTTATAGATGTGTATATCTGATTTAGTTTATGGAATACTTTTACGGTTTTCAAGGCATATTCTCAAAATTCTCTTTTGCACCCAGCAGCACAGTAAGATTCAGGCTGGGTATTATCCCCATTTTGTGGATGAGAAAACAGAAATTGAGAAGTTAGTTCTTTTAGCCCAGTTTCTCAACCAAGGGTGATTTTTGTCCCCTAGGGGGCATTTAGCAATAGCTAGAGACATTTTTGGTTATCACACCTAAAGGGATGCTACAGGACAGCCCCTTACAACAAAGAATTTTCTGGCTCAAATGTCAGTAGTGCTGAGCTTGAGAAACCCTGGTTTAGACTAGGACAGTTGTAGGCAATGAGTGGTGGACCTAGGATTTAACTTCACATCTTGTGATTTGCAGTTCACAGCGTGATACTTATAGAAATAAGAGTATTCCACCAGTCCTTAAAAGAATATGACCACAAGGTCGTCTTCCCCCAAAATGTAGTTTTTAAATGGTTTGCATTTGTTAAAAAGACAGTGGTTATTCTTCAGGAATAGTTGAAATATAGGTCAAGACAGAGAACTAATGTGCATATATTTATATTTTAAATGGGGTAGATAAAGAATTAGTCTCTCAAACAAACTCTCTTAAGCATGCTAACAACCAAAGGAACACAGTTGTACAAAAGTTATTCTTTTGTTGTTGTTTTTTGTTTATTTGAGTAGGATGTGACCTCCACAAAAGGAAATGAGTTTGAAGATTACTGTTTGAAACGGGAGTTACTGATGGGAATTTTTGAAATGGGCTGGGAAAAGCCATCTCCTATTCAGGTATGTTTCATCTTTTTATCACATGTTTAATGTTATGAGTTGAGCATTACATACTTTTCTTTTTGTTCTGTAGTCATGATGTAATGAACCAAGATTTCTCTCATGTTTACGCGCACATATATACATGTAAACACACACACTTTTTCTGAACCTTTTAAGGATGAGTTACAATATCATGACCCGTTACCTCTCAATATTTCAGTGTGCAATTCGTAAGACTAGGGATATTCTCTTGTATAACCATAGTACAGTTATCTTCAATTTAACGTTAATACAATATTTCTATCTCATCTGTCATTTGTATTCTAATTTTTAATTGACCCCAAAATGTCCTGGATAGCATTTTTTTTTCCTCTTCTGTACAGGATCCATCCTAGGATCAGGTATTGCATGTTGTTAGGTCTCTTTAGCCTCTTTTAATCCTGAGCATTTCCCTAGTGTTTTTGTCTTTTATGACATTGACATATTAAAAATAGCCTCCCCGCCCCCCCCCCCCTTTTTTTTCTGGTGAGGAAGATTATCCCTGAGCTAACATCCGTTGCCAATCCTCCTCTTTTTGCTGAGGAAGATTGGCCCTGGGCTAACATCTGTGCCCATCTTCCTCTACATTACATGTGGGATGCCGGCCACAGCATGGCTTAATAAGCAGCATGTGGGTCCGCACCCAGGATCCAAACCTGCAAACCCAGGGCTGCCAAAGCAGAGCATGTAAACTTAACCACTGCACCACTGGGCTGATCCCCAAGCCCCCTTTTTTTAATATAGAACATTCCTCATTTGGGGTTTGTCTCATTTCCATGTGATTAGATTCAAGTTATACATTCTTAGCCAGAATACTGCAGAAGTCATGTTGTGGCCTTCTCAGGGTATCACATTTGAAAGTATACAGTGTCCATCTAGTCCTCATTAGTGATTTTAATTTTGATTACCCTGTCAAAGTGGTGTCTGCTTTTTCTACAGTATAATTACTGCTTTTCTCCCCCCTTTCCTTGAACTAATAAGCAGTCGGTGGGGAGCACTTTAAGACCATGACAATACCCTACTTTTCATCAAAATTTCCTCTGTCTTAGTTAGCATCCATTGATGATTCTTGCATGATCTCATCTTTACTCTAATGAATTATAAGTTTCCAACTAGCACTCTTTCCACATTTGCCCTGTAAAGAAGATCCTTCCCTTATCCCCTTTTTCTGTATCTATATATTATCATTATGGAGTCACGAATTCCTTTTTTTCCCCAGTGGTGTTTTTGTGCTCACATTGTCCCAGATTTAGCCGGTATGAGCTCCTTCAAGCTGGTTCCTATGTTTTTGTAATGTGCCTTTCATTTTTTTTTTTTTCTGATAGACTATTTTGTAGCAAGCAGTTTTAAGTTCACAGCAATAGAGTGGAAGTTACAGAAATTCCCCATGACCTCTGCTCCCACTCATGCATAACCTCCCCCATTATCAACGTTCCCCAGGAGAGGAATAACATTTGTTACAACTGATGAAGCTACGTTGACACGTTATCACCCAAAGTCCATAGTTTACATTAGAGTTCGCTCTTGGTATTATACATTCTGTGCATTTGAGCAAATGTATAATGACATGTATCCACCATTATAGTATCATACAGCATAGTTTCACTGCCCTAAAAATCCTCTGTGTTCCACCTATTCACCCTCCCCAACTCTCTTCATTTTTGTTTTTTCTTTCTTTCTTTTTTTTTTTTTTTTTTTTTTGGTGAGGAAGATCAGCCCTGAGCTAACATCCGGTGCCAGTCCTCCTCTTTTTGCCGAGGTAGATTGGCCCTGGGCTAACATCCATGCCCATCTTCTTCCACTTTATATGGGACACCACCACAGCATGGCTTGACAAGTGGTGTGTAGGTGCGCACCCGGGATCCAAACCTACGAACCCCAGGCCTCCAAAGCGGAGCACGCGCACTTAACCACTGTGCCCCTGGGCCGGCCCCTCCCTTCAGTTTTCTTGAGCACCTCCTTTTTGGCATATCATGATACCAAGCTTATCTGTACCTACCCTGCCCCAACCTTGGAATCAGCCATTTCTCCAAGGAGCCCTGATTCCAATTTGTGGGGAGCAGTAGTAGAGATCAAGATCTGAGCACTGGGTGCACTCGTTGCTCCTTGGCCATTTCAGTGGAAAGAGCAAGGAAATACATGTATGTATACACATATACACACGTGTAGACATAAACATGCATTATCCATAGACAAATTTGATAAACCTGTTGTCTTCATGTAACTTGGAACTGTTGAGTTCAGTCTGTACTAAGGATAAACCCTGTGACATCATTGAGCACTTTTTCATTGAGCAAACATGTTTTGGGTGACCTAGAAAGTGTTACACGCTGGGGCTGTGGTGATGAACAGACAGGGTTCCTGCCCTCACAGTCTGGTGGCAGACAGCTGATTGTACAGATAATTTCACTGTAATCTAATGGGCCCCTGTCTGGCTGAAATTACACATATATGTAGCCATTAGGAGAAGATGGAACCAACCTGGAAGAAGTGATCCGTGTTACAAGCAGAGAACACTGGGGTGGTGATTGCCTAGGGGTGAGACTGTGCCTTTGTGAACAAACTGAAAGAAGTTTATTATGGCTGGAGAAAGTATCAGGATGAGGTTATTCATCATCATGTAAGCAATTTGAGTACAGATATTAAAAATACTTAGGAACCTACTTTTCTATAATGTAGTCATCCATTTTATATACAGGAATGAAAAATCTTAGAAGAACTCTTCTACTGTAGGGACTGTATCTTTCAACTTTATATTTCCAGTACTTAGCAAGGTGTATGGCAGGAAATAGTCCTTCAGGTGTTCAGTTGTATTGAGAATGCTTTGATGAAATTATGGTTAACATATGTCTGTAGGTAAACTTAGTCTAGGGAAGTGTTTAAGAGCCCTAGCTTTGCAGTCAGACTGCCCAGGTTGAATTCCAACTCCACTCTTTTTCTAAGTTGATTATTTGAGCTATCTCTCTAAGCCTCAGTTTCTTGACCTATAAAATTGATAAGATGTTATATACCGTAGGGTTGTTGTGAAGATTAAGTGAGATAATTCATGTTAATATGCTTAGTACATGATAAATGCTCAGTAAATCTTATAGGTTATTATTCCATATAGTAGTTTTATCAAAAAAGGAGATTGGTTCATTTAGCAGGCTTAATTCTTAATGGAGCCTTGCTGGCTCCTGTTTCCCACTTTTGTATTAAAATTTAAAATTGACTTTGTTATTTGCACTCTCAGTGTTGTTACAGCATATAGGCAATTAACTCTCCAGCTACTTAGCCAGTTTGACATCTAGCTTTTTCTGTAAAGCAGAAATAATACCTAATCTCCCTCACAGGGTTTTTATTGTGAGGATCAAATGTATAAACAAAATAATTTTGAAATGGCAAAACACTGTGTAAATACATATTAATTTAGATACGTAAAACCACCATTCACGTTACCTTTTTCTTCACTATTATTTTGCCTCAGAATCCGTGGAAAACATGAGATAATGTGTTTCTTAGAATCATTCAGTGTAACAAACCATAAATATTAGGATTTTAGAACCAAAAAAGAAATTAGAAATCCTCTAGTAAAATCCAACCTCGTGACTGGCTGCCTTCTATTCATTTTGTTCCTATGGACCTTCTCTCCTTACTTGTTTTCTTTTCTTTCTCCCTAAAATGTATCTTTTGTTTTCTGAAGTACTTAGTTTTACAGTTTTATCCAGGCATTTTTTTTCAAAATATAAAAGCCTTGATCAGATAGGTATCATCTAGGTTTGAATCTTTTTTAAGAGATGGAACTTAGTTGCAGTTTGGCTATAAGATTATTGGAAAATGAGGCACTTAAAATCATATCTTCTCAAAAGAAGATTTTACACTGACAGGCTGGAACCAGATATGCTGTAGATTGCTCCCACACATCTTTCTTTGGTGCAACCATCTGTGACTCTAGTTCTAGGTCTGAATGCTGTGCCCAGTAGCATAACTATGCCGTTCTAAAGGCATAGATAGCTTTATAGGAACACAGACTTCTTTGGAGGGCCTAAGAAGCTACTGTTTTTTCTGCTTAACATTGTGAAACCTTATATAAGTTTTGAGGTGGTTGAGAGGTGACAGCTCTTGTTTCCAGACCCTGGGCACAACTTTTGAAGATTTTTTTTAGTTAAGAAGGTGATAAAATGCCAGTAGTTCGTTATTGAGGGAAACATGGAAGTTCCTTACTGTTAGCAATAAAATTTCATATCAGCTCAAGAGTCTCAAGTTATTTTGAGAAATTATTTTATCAACGAGGACTAATAAGGATTAATAGTTTATTATTTATAGTAGGAATTATAGCTTTCTTAATCCTTTAGTAAATCATTTCTCCTAATATGGATTTATTATGGCTAAAAGAATTGTTTTCTAAATTCTCGAAGTCTTTAAATGCAGTTCCTCTTTGGTTACTATAGTAACATTGGAGTATGTTCCATAAGTTAGAGATATTATTTTTGAAATTACTGTCTTCCATCTCCTTTTTTCAGGTAGCAGCAGAGATCTGTGACAACTGTTGCTACCTCCTCCACAGTACCATTTTTTTTCCCCCTGAAATTAAGGTTCTTAAGCTCAGCTGGCTCTAGGAAGTAAGAAGCAGCTACTCTAAAAGCAGCTAGTTAGGCAGTTTTGAGCTTTTTTAGGTAACCACACTTTTATAAAATGCCTCTCAGTACTAGGAAATTGGAAAGTATACCATTCTTTGGTTGTAGGCAACAGAAACCAACTTGGACTAACTTAAGCAAAAAGAAATTTATTGAAAGAATATCAGTAGTTCACAATTAAGAAGTCTGGAGAAACATGCTTGGAATTGCTCGAGAACTGAGGCAGCTCTGAAGGGCTTAGGAAGCTATAAGTTGTTATATCACCGTAAGAATTTAAATTTTTGGAAGGGAGCGTTCAGCTGCCCTGGCTTCACTCAGTGTCTACTATTTGGCTAAGGAGGTTGGCTAGACTATCTCTTGGAGTGGGGGAGATGTAATTCCTCAGAAGAAAGTTAGGGTGCTACTAAGAAGGGGAAGTGGGTACTAGGGTAACCAAAACACAATAAATACACATTGGATCAGTCCCTAGATCTTAAGAGTGGAACGTGGACTTGGAGACCTAAGGTGGCAGAATCAGACCTAAGGTTGTAGGATTGTTGGTTTTTTTTTTTTTCCTTTTGGTAGCTTTATTTAGATATAAATCACATCACAAAATTTATACACTTAAAGTATACAATTCATTGGTTTTTAGTATATTCAGTTGTGCAACCATTACTACAGTCAATTTTAGAACATTTTCATCACCCTAAAAAGAAACTCCTTTAGCAGTCCCCCATCATTTTCTTCTAGCTCTAAGCAACCGCTAACCTCTTTTCTGTCTCTATGGATTTGCCTATTCTGGACATTTGTGACTGGGTTCTTTGACTTAGCATGTTTTTAGAGTTCATCCATGGTATAGCATGTATCAGTACTTCATTCCTTTTTATTGCCGAATAATATTCCGTTGTATGGCTATACCACATTTGGTTTATCCATTCGTCAGTTGGTACGGTTGTTTCCACCATTAGCGATTATGAATAAATCTGCTATGAACATTCATGTACAAGTTTTTGTGTGGAGATGTTTTCATTTCTCTTGGGTATATATCTAGGAGTAGAATTGCTGGTTCATTTGGTAACTCTTTAACCTTTAGAGGAACTGCCAGACCGTTTTCTGCAGTGGCTGTACATTCCCACTAGCAGTGTATGAGGGTTCTGATTTCTCCACATCCTTGCCTACATATTATTTGCAGACCTAAATTCGAATCCTGGTTCTAGCGTTTCTTGCTTTGTGACCCTGGGCAAAACAATTAATCTCTATGAGGATCCATTTTGTCCGTTGTAAAACAAAAAGTACTAACTTGGAAGGATGTAAATAACAAAGTATCTAAGTACCTAGGATAATGCCCAGAACACAGTAAGTTTTTACAGAATTTTTAGCTTCCTTCCTCCTTTCTCTTCTCCCTGGCAGCTCCCCATGATTTCCTCTTGGGTTTCTCTGAGTCTGACTTGAATTCCCTTGCTTCATATTACCTGATCTTCCTAGGAAACAGTAGTAAGAGACAGTGGATGTACTGAATTCTCTGACTGTTAATCATAACGGCCACCTTATGGGGCAAAATGTCAGTGCATCTTAACTTGCAAACAGAATACTTACTTTCGTTAAAGCCTTATCCTTAAACAGTTTCTGTAGAGCATTAGCCCTGTCAAAGAGAGCAGAAAAATAGAAGTCAGTGGCCTTACTCTAAGTCGAACTCAAAATGGAAATTAGAATACCCCCACTCTAATTCTATCCTGCCTCACTTCATTCGAAAGTTGTATACTTGTAAAGGACCTGACTCAGGAAGTCATTGGGAAACCCTTGGAGACCACCTAGCCTTTTTTTCTGCTTTAGAACTGAGTAGTGTGCAGGTAGCCTTTTTAAAAACCATAGAAGAGAGTGAACCCATGGGGGTAATGGGCCTTCAGAACAACTGAAGATTGACAGTGACTCAAAATAGGAGGGAAAAGATTAAGACCAAAGGGTCAAAGCCAAGATTTTCTTCTTTGACATACTTTACCATAATCATACTGTTTAATGCTGGCTGTAGGAACAAGACAACATTATTGTCGCTGGACCATTTTCACAGTTGTTCTGGCAGCTGTGTTGGTTATTCCGACCGTGTGGAACCCGTCTGATCCCTGTGATTGGCGTTCTAGGTAGAGTGAGTGCCGTGGTGGGAAACGGAAGTCATGGTGCTTATGACTTGGATATTTCTACAATAGCGGTTCTAAAGTGCTAGAGATAATTTCTTTTGATCATTAGATGTAGAAAGAACTAATTACAGTGATTATGAATTTCCTAATTTTTTAGTTTTAGAAAGTAAAATTTGTAGTTTTAGAAATAGAAATGTCCTCTTTCCTCCCTGTTTGTACCTGTTCCGCCGTTTTAATTTCTCTTGATATATGTGTAATTTTCAGTAATTGTTGGGAATCCTTTGCTCATGTCTAGGAAATTCATCCTAAGTTAGTAGGAAATGTTATCTTCTGCAAAACACACATGACAAAGTAAGCTAAATATGAAAACAAGTCACCTTCGGTTGATGTGACCATGGATTGAGATAACTGGAATAGAATTGAGCCTCTAATTGAGCACGTTTCACAACACAGATATTGGAGTTATAATCAAGTCCTATTTATGTGTCAGCCCAAGTTCCTCCTCTTTGTTGTTGATACTTGGCTTCCTTAGACATACACACTCACCTGTACAGTTTTTATTACATTGGGATACAATTTAATATGTAGTCTATAAGCAGTTCTGTTAAATATTGGTTGATATGTCCTGCTAATCTACTTGATCTCTACTTATTCTTGTAAAATGCAAATGTAAGACACTTTAAAGCAATACTGAAGAGGTGTACCTTCAGTGTATTTTAGATAAGAGTTTTCTTACATCTGTTTTTATTCACAAGTAATTTGCATTGTCTTGTCTCTTTTAGGAGGAGAGCATTCCCATTGCTTTATCTGGTAGGGATATTTTAGCTAGAGCAAAAAATGGAACAGGCAAGAGCGGTGCCTACCTCATTCCCTTACTTGAACGGCTAGACCTAAAGAAGGACAATATACAAGGTTAGTTGTTTGTTTAAAATAAAAATGGCATTTTAAACCTTGGAGCTGTGTAGAAGACATTACCATCTTTTTTAGTCAGAATTTACATAATCTGGAATTAGTATTTACTGTTTCTTTTCACAGCTTTTGGCCTGGTTGTCTTGTAAAAATGATTCCTAACTTTTTAAAGAGATTGCTGGTTTTCAGAGTACTTTTAAATATTACACAGTTTTGAGAATATTCCAGTGAAATAGGCAAAATAAGTATTATTGCCCTAGAGATAGGAAAGCTAAGATCATGAGAAGTTAAATTATCTGACATTGCTGCTTATAAACTATGGAACTGCATGGTTTCTTGTAGCAGTTATGTGTCTGCAAAGTTCCTTGTAGAAACATGAGCTTTTTCTTTCTAAAGCCTTGTGGTTTTGGAATTGAAGGGGAGGAAGACTGTTCTCTACCCACTGTGGGTCCTTTCTGGCTGGGCTACAAATTAAATTGACATCAGACCAAATAGCAGGAGAAAATCAAACAAAGCTTTGTAACATATATACATGGGAGAGACCCAGGGAAACTGAATATCTCAACAAATGGCGGAGGTTTTCACCTTAAATAGCATATTCAGGTAGACAAAGGAGGATGTTGGGGGTGGGGGCGTCAGCTATGGGAGAGTACCAGAAAGCACAGTAATCAAGAGTATGCAGATTTAAGTTCTCGCCTTCAGCACTGATAAGAGTTTCTAGAGATAAGCTCATCCTCCCTTCTTCCTGATACAGAGAGGGAGATACCTTTACAAATGGAGATTTCGCTTAAACAGAACATTGATATGGGCTTAGCAAGGACCCTCCCAGTCTACCTACTGCTTTTAGGCAGTTGCGGGGAAGGTCAAATGTCCTTCAGAGAAAATAATCAAGGTAAAGAGACATATTTTGAGGCGGCCCATTCTGGTCCCCCACGGAATTTTAAGAGCTTAGGCAGTAGGGAAGAAACAGATTTCCATAGTTGTACCCAGAGTAAGCTAATAGAGTTAAGTTTTCACCTCTAAAGCTTTTTCTTCAATTTTCAGCTTTCTTGGTCTGTAATTATTATTTCTCCCACCTTCTCTTTACCTACTCTCATATGATGTAAAGAGAACTTGGGCAGCAGGAGTTTCCAATTTGGGTGTTTAGTGAATCTCTCACTGAAAAAATAAATTAATAAACTTTGAGCTAATGGTTGCCAGCTCAACCCTTTAAAGATGTGTAACTAAGAAGAGTATAAGATTTATGTAGCAGTATTGGTGGGGAAAGTCTAAATCTGGAACACTATAATAGGTTCTCTCTTTTTTTTTTTTAAGGAGATTTACTCATTTGACTTTCCAGAATCAGGCCTATTATGATTCAACTTTTAATATGGCTGAGTATCTAAATTGCAAGGAGCAGTATTTCTGTAGCTTCTTAAACTCTTAAAATATATGTTCTTTTTTTCTATTTTCTCTGTTGCTTGATATTTTCCAGCAATGGTGATTGTTCCTACTAGAGAACTTGCTCTACAGGTCAGTCAAATTTGCATCCAGGTCAGCAAACACATGGGAGGGGCCAAAGTGATGGCAACCACAGGAGGAACCAATTTACGGGATGACATAATGAGGCTTGATGACACAGGTAGGAAATGATTGATATAAGGTGGCCTACCTCTCTGAGTGCAATTCCACACACTGGTGTTTCCTTTCAGTAAGTTATTAAAAATTGTTTTTGGGAATTAGTAAGGAACATAAACATTGCAGTAGAAAAATGAATAAAGGAATTGACCGTTTCTGGTGAGGAAAAAAGACAAATTGATAGTAATTAAAAGGACATTCTGCCTTACTAGTAATTGTTTTAAATGTAAATAAAAATAGCAAATTGATATTATGCTTGTCTGATTGGCAAGGCAAAAAAATATTAGTAACCAGTAATGTGAGTTTGTGGAGAAACCGGCTGTCTTGCGACATGGGAGTGTAAATTGATACAATTCTATGGTGGATAATTTGGCATTATATTTCAAAATTATAAGTATGTTTTCGAGAATCTTTCCTGAAGAAATAATTGGGCAGATGCAAGGTTGTTTACCACAGTGTGGTTTGTAGTACTGAAAAATTGAAACAGGAGCCAGCCCTGATGGCCTAGTGGTTAAAGTTTGGCGTGCTCCACTTCAGCAGCCTGGGTTCAGTTCCCAGGCACAGAACCACAGCACTTGGTCTGTCAATAGCCATGCTGTGGCAGTGGCTCACATAGAAGAACTAGAAGGAGTTACAGCTAGAATATACAACTATGTACTGGGGCTTTGGGGAGGGAAAAAAAGAGAGAGGAAGATTGGCAACAGATGTTAGCTCAGAGTGAATCTTTCCCAGCAAAAAAAAAAAAAAATTGAAACAGCGTAAATGTCAGAGGCGACTGGCTAAATACATAGAGGTATAGTCTGAATGGAACTCCACTCAGCCATTAAAGAGTGAAGCTGATCTGGATCCATTTTCATGAGGAAATACGTTATTGAGTGAAAAAAGACAACAGCAAGAATAAGATCCACTTATATAAAATTATACATAGAATTTTAGTCAGAATTTTATATATAATTGTCGTTTATTTTAATTACTTACTGTATTCGTACCGCGCAGTTACTTAAAATGATTATCTCATTTGATCCTTACAATAATCTTCTGAAGACCATTCCTCTAGATTAAAAGCAAACTGCTGTGTCAGAAGCCCGGTATGCCTTTTGTTATTCATTGGACATTGTCCTAAGATAAAAGTATGGCCCTTATTTGGAGCAAGTGATTTGGGAAGCTGTAGCCCACCCTATGTAGAGGTGAAACAAGTATTCTCTAGCCAACCTAAGATGAAATGGAAATCCATATCCTAAAACACATTTTTGCCTCTTTGTATATCATTACTACCTCTACAACAACGTTTTTAATAATGTATTTAATAGTGTATGATAATATGATAAACTTTTACTATATCCTTTTTGTCCAAGCTAAAATTAATGAGAATATGTTTTCTAATCTTGTGTAGTGCATGTGGTGATAGCTACCCCTGGGAGAATCCTGGATCTTATCAAGAAAGGAGTAGCAAAAGTTGATCATGTCCAGATGATAGTATTGGATGAGGTAATGTCTCTTCATTTAGAAAGACACTATTCTGTACTATTCTGTGCTTTGTAGCTGCCAGTGAATGAAGCAAAAGCTCTTTTGTGTTTATGACCTTCTGATAAATGCATGACTCTTGTCAGTTCAAACTAATTTGTTAATAAAACATGTTTTGCTCTTTAAAAGCAATATATGATAGGCAATTATAGGAATAGTTCAGTCTATTGTCTTTTTCCTAGGGGGTGGATACTTTAGGTTTTCTTTCTTTTTCAAGAAGAGTTGTTGTTGAAGAACCTCAAAGCCAATTTCATTCTAAGTCTTTCCATTCAGTGAGATATCTTTAAAAGGCATATGGTGTCTCTAATTTCTCATTAGCACGTACTACTTTGTATTGTTTGGTTTTTCGTCTCTGTTACATATGTTACCTCATCAGGTTATAAGTGCCTTTTAAGAACTTATTCATCTCTGTATTCTTGAGATCTGGCAGTGTTTTATACACTTTATACTTTTTAAACATTTGACACACTTTCCTATTTGGTCTGTGTTTTAGATAACTAGATCAGGTTGATCATGGTCTAATTCAGATCAAGTTTCTATCTTTGATTAATGAGAGACAACATTTTAGTCACCATGTGCTAACACTAAGTGCTTTACATCTTTTTTCATTTAGTTTTTACAATAACCCTATAAGGTGGTATCTATAAAGTAGTTACTACAGTAAGTAGACATCCTGATGTTAAAATTTTGGAAACTAAAGTATTTGGTCGTTACGTAACTTCCCAACATAGCTAATAAGTGAAGGAGACAAAATTTCAACCCAGGTAATTGACTCTGCAGCCTGTACTTTTAAGCACTATACCGTACTGCCTCTTTAATGGAAATCACATTAAAATTCTGTTATGGGAACAGGGATTATATATGTCTAGGGTTCTCCCCCCCCAGATGATGGTTATAGACATTTCCCCTTCTGAGTCACTGGGAATGTGTCTTGGTGCCATTGGACTATGGAGTGTTGTAGAGAACTTACTGTTTACAACCAGGAGCATTCCCATGAATGCTCTTATTGGATGATGCCTTATTAACGAAAGACCTTAGACATTATTTCATTGGTTTTAAAATTGTCTTCTCTTCATGCTACAGGCAGATAAGTTGCTGTCACAGGATTTTGTGCAGATAATGGAGGATATTATTCTCACGCTACCTAAAAACAGACAGATTTTATTATATTCTGCTACTTTCCCTCTTAGTGTACAGAAGTTCATGGTGAGTATAAAGTGGTACTTACAAGCAGTGCCATCCTGTTGCTCAGGAGTATAACTTTATCCATAACTACATCTTATTTTCAGTCTATAGTTTATGCTGATTATTTCACGTTTTTGGTTTTTTTTTTTAAGCTATAGTAGTAATTTGATTTAATTCCTCATTGTTCACTTCGCTTTTGGTGTTAGGCTGACGTAGCCATTGATGCTAGATAAATCAATTATAAAATAATCCTATATACAAAGTACAAAATAGTAATTTAGCTACATATCTGATATCTCCCATTTTGTAGTAATTTATTTCTTCTATGATAGATTATGTAGACTTGTTTTTCTTGTTTTTTTTGTTTTTAATTTTTATTTATTTTTTTCCCCCAAAGCCCCAGTAGATAGTTGTATGTCATAGTTGCACATCCTTCTAGTTGCTGTATGTGGGGCGCGACCCCAGCATGGCCGGAGAAGCGGTGTGTCAGTGCACACCCGGGATCCGAACCTGGGCCGCCAGTAACTTAACTGCTAAGCCACGGGGCCGGCCCTATGTAGACTTGTTTTTGAAGAGAGCTGTATACCTTAAAGCAAGAGTTTATGAAACATAAATATATATGATATATTTTGAGTTTGAGATACACGGTGCTTTCATGTAAGTGTAAGACTCTTCTGTTCTTCAGAATTCCCATTTGCAGAAACCTTATGAGATTAACCTGATGGAGGAACTAACTTTGAAGGGAGTAACCCAGTACTACGCATATGTAACTGAGCGCCAAAAAGTACACTGCCTCAACACACTTTTCTCCAGGGTAAGTAATAGGCTTCAGCTGCTGAATCTTATCCATTACTTAACCCGAATGAAACAGACAGTTGTATCAGTTTTCCCAGCATTTTCGATGTTAAAAAACTTCTTAGCTTTTCCTAAAAGGCAACTTCAGTTGTTGATCTGAAGTTGATACTGTGTGATTGACAAGGCACAGGCACTTTTAATTTTATTCTAAAATAATTTGACCTTAACTGTAGTCGATCTTCTTCATTGGCAGTAATTACAGTCAATCATCATTATTTGCAGATGCTGTATTTGCAAATTCACGTACTCGCCAAAATTTCTTTGTAACCCCAAAATCAATACTCGCCTGCTTTTGAAGTCATTTGCAGACGTGTAATATGACGAAAAAATTAGTTGTCATGTATATTCCCACCTGAGGTCGAACAAGGTGACACTGCCTTTTTGTTTCACCTCTCATACTATAGACGAATGTCCTTTTCACAGTCTATTTAATGCCACATTTGTTGCATTTTCGTGCTTTTTTTGTTGATTTCATTGTTTAAAATGCCCCTACATAGTAGTGCTGAAGTGCTGTCCAGTGCTCCAAAGCACAAGAAGACTGATGTGCCTTGCAAACAAAATGTATATTGGGCAAACTTTGTACAGGCATGTGTTATAGTGCTGTTGGTCATGAGTAGATAAGGTGTCTTTATCCAGTAACACATAAAACAGGGTTATCTGTTGATCCGTTGATGGAAAAGTTGTGACCAGAGGATCACAGGGACCTAACCCTGTGTTTCCCCTAGGAGCAATGATTCTGTATTCACTAATTCAGTGTTTGCAGCAAGTTTATAGAACATAACTACCACAAGTAATGAGAATTTGCCTGTGTTTTACTCCTGTTGGCAATTACGTGGCCCTTTTGAAATATACTCTTCTATAATAAAACTTATTATCTGCAATTATTAAGTAAATGGATAGTATTTACAATTTTTACGGTTTTGCACCTTTCTTGTGTCATGAGATTCTAAGTCTTAGACCATGTTTTTAACATTTGTTTGCTAGTCAGTATTTTTAAGATTTGGCAAAGTAAATGAAGGTTTTGTTTTTCTCATGCTTTTTCCCCCCCTGTGCTTAGCTTCAGATAAACCAGTCAATCATTTTCTGTAACTCCTCTCAGCGAGTTGAATTGCTAGCCAAGAAGATTTCTCAACTGGGTTATTCTTGCTTCTATATCCATGCTAAAATGAGGCAGGTGAGTATAAAACTAGAACTTAAACAGATTTTTTTTTTTAAATCTTTTTCTAAGTATTTCTTGGATTTTATTTTGTTTTAATTCTCCTCCAAATGCCCTGAGTTTAAGAATAAATTATTCCTTAGTGGGCAAAGGACCTTTCATTTTAACCTCTCGGGTTCAGTTTTCTAGCTGTAAAATGGGGTAATAATACATATTCTTACCTCACAAGGTTGTTAGGAAGCTTGAGATAATGTATAATGAGCCTGCTAACTTTGTAAACTGTCAAGCATGATACACATGTGCAATTTTATTCCCTTCCCCAGGTGATCTCTAGATTTGCACTATTTAATACAATAACCGCTAGCCACATGTGGCAATTTAAGTGAGTTAAAATTAAATAAAATTTACTTCTTGAGTCACACTAACCACATTTCAAGTGCTACATTACATGTGACTAACAGCTACAGTTTTGGAAAGTACACGTACAGAACATTTCTGTCATTGCAGAAGGTTCTATTGGACAACACTGCTCTAGATTTTTAATTTATTTATGTACTTCCTCAGCCCATATATTTTTTTTCTTTACTATTTGTCTTAAGAAAAAGATGCCATCTTTAAATTTCAGAACTTGATTTAACAGAAAATTCAAAACTATAACGACATTTTTTTGTGAGTTAACTATAACGTGAAATTTCTTGAAAAGAAAGCTGTGTCTGTAGACGAACAAGTTAAGAACTTAATCAACCCACGTTTGGTTTTCAGAGAAGCTTAATGTCATGGATGGGATACAGGTGTACCTCGTTTTATTGTTCGTCATATTATTGCACTTCGCAGATTGTGCATTTTTTACTAATGGAGGATTTGTGGCAATCTTGTGTAGAGCAAGTCTTTTGGTGCCCTTTTTCCAAAAGCATTTGCTCACTTCGTGTCTCTGTGTCACATTTTGGTAATTCTAACATTTCAAACTTTTTCATTATTGTATTTGCTATGGTGATCTGTGATCAGTGATCTTTGATGTTACTATTGTAATTGTTTTGGGATGCCATGAACTGTGCCCATATAGGACAGCAAACTTAATCAATAAATGTTGTGTGTTCTGGCTGTTCCCTGTCTGTCCCTCTCTGCGGGCGTCCCTATTCCTTGAGACACAACAATGTTGAAATTAGGCCAGTTAATAACCCTGCAATGGCCTCTTTAAGTGCTAAAGTGAAAGGAAGAGTTGCACATCTCTCACTTTAAATCAAAAGCAAGAAATGATTAAGCTTAGTGAGGAAGGCATGTCAAAAACTGAGATAGGCCAAAAGCTAGGCTTCTTGGCACCAAACAGTTAGCCAAGTTGTGAATGCAAAGGAAAAGTTCTTAAAGGAAATTAAAAGTGCTACTCCGGTGAACACATGAATGATAAAGCGAAACAGCCTTGTTGCTGATATGGAGAAAGTTGTAGTGGTCTGGGTAGAAGATCAAACCAGCCACAACATTCCCTTAAGCCAAAGCCTAACCCAGAGCAAGGCCCTAACTCTTTTCAATTCTGTGAAGGCTGAGACAGGTGAGGAAGCCACAGAAGAAAAGTTTGAAGCTAGAAGAGGTTGGTTCATGAGTTTAAGGAAAGAAGCCATCTCCATAGCATAAAAGTGCAAGGGGAACCAGCAAGTTATCCAGAAGATCTAGCTAAGGTAGTTAATGAAGGTGGCTACACTAAACAACAGATTTTCAGTGTAGACGAAACGGCCTTATATTAGAAGAAGATGCCATCTAGGACTTGCAAAGCTAGAGAGGAGAAGTCAGTGCCTGGCTTCAAAGCTTCAAAGGGTAGTCTGACTCTTGTTGGGGGCTAATGCAGCTGGTCACTTTAAGTTGAAACCAGTGCTCATTTACCATTCCGAAAATCCTAGGGCCTGGTGGCGTAGTGGTTAAGGTCATGTGCTTCTCTTCGGTGGCCTGGGGTTCACAGGTTCAGATCCTGGGCACGGACCTAAGCACTGCTTACCAAGCCATGCTGTGGCAGGCATCCCACATATAAAATAGAGGAAGGTGGGCACAGATGTTAGCTCAGGGCCAATCTTCCTCAGCTAAGAGGAGGATTGGCAACAGATGTCAGCTCCGGGCTAATCTTCTGCACCAAAAAATTTAAAAAAAAAAGGATTATGCTAAATCTCCTCTGCATGTGCTCTATAAATGGAACAACAAAACCTGGATGACAGTAGATCTGTTTACAACGTAGTTTACGGAATGTGTTAAGCCCAACTGGTTGAGACTTACTGCTCAGAAAAAAAGATTCCTTTCAAAATACTACTGCTCATTGACAAATGCACCTGGTCACCCAAGAGCTCTGATGGAGATATACAACAAGATTAATGTTGTTTTCCTGCCTGCTAACACAGCATCCATTCTGCAGCCCATGGATCAAGGAGTGTTAAGGCTTTCAAGTCTTATTTAAAAAATACATTTCGGGGGGCTGGCCCCCTGGCTTAGAGGTTAAGTGTGCATGCTCCGCTACTGGCGGCCCGAGTTCAGATCTGGGCGCGCACTGATGCACCGCTTGTCCGGCCATGCTGAGGCAGCGTCCCACATACAGCAATTAGAAAGATGTACAACTATGACATAACAACTATCTACTGGAGCTTTGGGGAGAAAAAGGGGGAAAAAAAAAAGGAGGAGGATTGGCAATAGGTGTTAGCTCAGGGCCGGTCTTCCTCAGCAAAAAAAAAAAAAAAGGATTGGCATGGATGTTAGCTCAGGGCTGATCTTCCTCACACACACAAAAAAATACGTCTCGTAAAGCTGTAGATAGTGCCATTGATAGTGATTCCTCTGATGGATCTGTGCAAAATAAATTGAAAACCTCTGGAAAGGATTTGCCATTCTAGATGCTATTAATAACATTCGTGATTCATGGAAAGAGGTCAAAATGCCAACATTAACAGGAGTTTGTAAATAGTTGATTTCAGTGCTCTGGATGACTTTGAGGGGTTCAAGACTTCAGTGGAGGAAGTAACTGCAGATGTGGTGGAAACAGCAAGAGAACTAGAATTAGAAGTGGAGCCTAAAGATGTGACTGAATTGTTATACTCTTGTGATAAAACTTGAATGGATGAGGAATTGCTTCTTATGGATGAGCGAAGAAAGTGGTTTCTTGAGATGGAATCTGCTGATGAAGATGCTGTGAAGATTGTTGAAATGACAAAGGATTTAGAATATTACATAAACTTAATTGATAAAGCAGAGGCAGGTTTGGAGAGGATTGACTCCAGTTTTGAAAAAAGTTCTACTGTGTGAGTCACTGAAGGTTCAGGTGATAGTTACCGTTTTTTAGCAATAAAGTATTTTTCTTAAGGTATGTACATTGTTTTTTTAGACATAATGCTATTGCACACTTAACAGACTACAGTGTAGTATAAACATAACTTTCATATGCACTGGGAGACCAAAAAAGTTGTGACTCACTTGATTGTGATATTTGCTTTGTTGTGGTGGTCTGGAACTGAACCTGCAGTATCTTCGATGTATGCCTGTACCATCATGGAGGCACTTAATAGAAATTTCACGGGAAATGAATGTATTAGGTTAAAGAAAATGTTTCAAAATGGAAGAAGGTTGCATTGAAAAGAAAGACCAGTTTGCCAGCTGCTAGATTTATCGCTTTTGCTAGAGTCATTGTGTATGTGTTTTCATTTTTAAATTGGAGAGTAGTTATTTTTAGCTTTTGTATGTAATAACTACAAAAAGGTAAATAGTAGATGTTTTGATCAAGCCAAACTTTTGGCATCTTCTGTTTGAAACATTTTAAAAGTGGTTACACAAAAACATGGTAAAATTGTCACTTAAAATCCACTCCAGCAAAAAAGATAAAAGATAAATACTTTTAAGAGTTAAGTACTATATAGAGATATGCATAATTGTGTATTAGTTGCTTATTAATTCCCATGGGAAACTAATTTACGGTTAATTTTTTTTTTTACTTTTTTTAAATTTATGTGTATTGAATTGGCTCATCTCTCATTTGTTTAAACAAATTTTGGGTATAAAGAACTGTTTGAATAGGAGAAATGATGGAAAATTTGGGGCTGTGTGTATGAGTTTTAATGAAATCAAATGCATCACTTTGTTCCTAGGAACATCGAAATCGTGTGTTTCATGATTTCCGAAATGGCTTATGCCGCAATCTTGTTTGCACTGGTAAGTGTTTTTTATTTCCTTTACCCATTGTATTTCTCCCTAGTTCTGCTCTTCTTTCTCTGTCCATATCACACGGCAGAACCTGTGACATAGTCCAGCTGACCTTACTGCCATTTCTAGAATTTCCAAAGTTAAGAATGAGCTTAGTTAACTCCTAAAATTAGGTTCCATATCTGAAACTGCAGAAGACTTGTTCTGGTTCATACTTCAACATGTCTATCTTTTAAACCAGTTTTGGTATTTGTGTGTTTTCTGAATAGTTTTAGCATACAAGAATGACTTAAATATAGTATACGAAAAATGAATTATATTAAGAAACTATGTTTTGGGGGCTGGCCCCATGGCTTAGCGGTTAAGTGCACGCGCTCTGCTACTGGCAACCCGGGTCCGGATCCCGGGCGTGCACTGATGCACCACTTGTCCGGCCATGCTGAGGCGGCATCCCACATACAGGAACTAGAAGGATGTGCATCTGTGACATACAACTGTCTACTGGGGCTTTGGGGAGGAAAAGGGAAAAAAAGGAGGAGGGTTGGCAATAGATGTTAGCTCAGAGCCGGTCTTCCTCAGCAAAAAGGAGGATTGGCATGGATGTTAGCTCAGGGCTGATCTTCCTCATAAAAAAAAAAAAAAAGAAACTATGTTTTGGAAATTGTTTATTGTGGCCTTTTTATTTTTCTGCCAGAAGCACACTAGCCTATATTTTGGTGCATTTCAGTACATGAAAAAAAGCAAACTGGGGGGAGGCAGGTGGACAGTCAGATCAGACAAAAGCAAATGGATTCAGTATCCTTCCATCTCTACACTGAGAATGTTATTCTTAGTATTGGTATGAGATTAATAATCTAAAATAGGCTTTTGGGTAGAGAGAAGAACCTGGAAATGTCTTTTTTTTAATTATTGAGGTACACACACAGATAAATATGATGATCATAAGTATATTTTGGACGAAGTTTTGCATGTGTATATACCATGTAACCACCACCCAGATCAAGATTTAGAATTTTTTAAAATGCTGCTCTAGAAGTTTTGCTAATTCACAAGAATCAAAAAAAAAGGGACTTTCAGATATTTTACATGCTTTCAGTTTATCTTGTTTCTCTGCCTTACATCTGAAAGGATGGTTAATACAGCTGTGAATTAATACATTTATGTTTACTTTATCAGCAGTTCTGACCTTTAAATATATTGAAGTACTCAAAATATAGAATATCTGATTTAGTGGAAAGGATATATACTCCTAGAATTTTAAGCTTAGAGTCCAAGTCCTACCCTTTTTACTTCTAATCATATGACCCTGGGCAAGTCATATTTTTCTTTTACGCCATTTTTTTTAATCTGTAAAATGGGGATGGCTTAACCTAAGTTCTGAACAAATATCTTGTAGTTTGTTCATTCAAAAAATATTGATATTCAACAAATATTTATTTACTCTTTGCCAGGTACTTAGCTAGGTGCTGTGAAACTAAATTTACTCCCCAATCTTATGCCATCTATATTTTACCACAATTAAAAATTTTTTAAATATATACACACACAGTCCTTGCACTTGGGGGTACCTATAATCAGAAAGAGGAAAGAGTTCATCAGTGAAATGTTTAGAGTTGTTAAGCAAATTCAGAATGTATAGGCAAACAGAAGATGTCATTTGCCATTAAGCATTTCCCTATTTGAGAATGAAAAATATTTTTTTTTTCAAGAAAAAGTTCTTCCTACTTATAGTACTTACACATAGGTATGAATTATTATTGTGGTTAATTGATTTTATTTTTAATCACTACTTGCAAGATTGCCCTCAGATACGTTTTTGAAGTGCTTTCTCCTTTCTTATTTTTTCAGAACAAATATAATATGTCATTAAATAAGTGTTGAATGACATATATGTATAAAGTGTGTAAATAAATACATGCAAAGTACCATCCCTTTCTTCAAGGGGCAGTGATTTAATCAGAGATAAAAAGATAAACAACATTGAGTCTAAGGCAGGACCTGTAAACTTTTTCTGTCAAGTGCCAGATAGTAAATATTTTAGGTTTTGCACACCACATGGTCTCTGTTACAAGCTACTTAATTTAACGCTTCCATTCTAGCTCAAAAGCATCCTTAGACAGGGGCCAGCCCTGTGGCGCAAGCGGTTAAGTGTGCACGCTCCGCTGCGGTGGTCCGGGGTTCCCCGGTTCGCATCCCTGGCGCATACCGATGCACCGCTTGGCAAGCCATGCTGTGGCAGCGTCCCATATAAAGTGGAGGAAGATGGGCACGGATGTTAGCCCAGGGCCAGTCTTCCTCAGGAAAAAGAGAGGAGGATTGGCAGATGTTAGCACAGGGCTGATCTCTTCACAATAAATAAATAAATAACATCCTTAGATAGTACATAAAACAAATGGGCATGGCCATGTGGCAGTAAAACTTTATTTACAAAAATAGGCATTGGGCTAGATCTACAAGGGAGTAAAGGTAATTTGCAAATGTGAGGTACGTATGGTTAGTAATTTTAAGTGTTCATAGGAGAAGGAAGTAACTAGTTGAGGTGATCTGAGAAGAGATGGAATTTTAACTGGCTTTATGAATTTAGACTTGCAGAAGAAGGAATTTTAAGTTTGGGGTTGGGTATAAAAAGTGATCCATAGAGGGCTAAGAAGATATGTTTAAGGAAGGATAAGTGGGTGAGTTTGGTGGAGGGGAAGGTTTGAGGAGATGTGTTAGAGAAGTATGTTAGGACCAAAGTGTAGAGCAGAGGACCTGGAATGTCAGTTTTAAATTTTATTTGCAGGCAATTTAAAATAATGAGTTACAAATTCATACAGTACGTTAGAAATACTAGTCTGACTCTCATGGATTCTTTTGGAGTATGGAGCTGATAGAAGCAGGGAAACCTAGCTATTAGCTTATTGTGGTTGTCGCTACTTGTAGTTTTCAGAGCCTACATTAGCATATTAATTGTGGGAGTAAAAAAGAGTAGAAGGAATGGCCTTGCATATTAGCTTACCTCAGACCTGTTACAAATCAGTTAGCAGAATGGGATGAATGAATTCTAAACAAAGCATGAATAATTACTGCTAGTGAATTACCTTTTTTTTGAAGTAGTCTAGGTTACACAACAAACTTTTTAAAAATAATTTACTATTTTAATCTTGGATTAAATACTAAAAAATAGACTAAAGAAAATTACTGGTTACTCCTCAGATTCATTTACGAGTTTATACCTTACCAGTCGTCCTGGTCTCTTCCTACGTTTGTACAATCACACTAGACCCTTTTTGAAAACTTTCTTGGGGCTGGCCCGGTGGCATAGTGGTTAAGTTCACATGCTCCACTTCAGTGGACCGAGGTTCAGGGATTCAGATCCTGGGTGTGGACCTACACACTGCTCATCAAGCCAAGCTGTGGCGATGTCCCACATAGAAAATAGAGGAAGATTGACACGGGTGTTAGCTCAGGAACAATCTTCCTCAAGCAAAAAGAGAAAGATTGGCAACAGTCGTTAGCTCGGACAATCTTCCTCACCAGAAAACAAAACAAAAAACTTTCTTACAGTACCTTGGAAAGAGGTAACTTGTAAGCAGAAAGTATTTATAATAATATGTATGAAAGGTAATGCCAATAATTTGCAAATGCATTTGAATTACTGAATGAAGTGAATAAACTTAGATTACACTAGAAATATATAAATATATGTTAAAGAGTATTATGGTACCAAGAAGCATGTTTAAATTGAAAGATATAGTGAGGATTCTTTTTTTTTTTTTTTTTGAAGATTTGTTTACCCGAGGTATTGATATACAAGCTGTGAATGTGGTAATAAACTTTGACTTCCCAAAGCTGGCAGAGACCTATCTCCATCGTATTGGAAGATCAGGTAAGGAAAAAGAAAGAAGATGTTCTTCATGTAAGTTTTTTGAGAAGTTTAATCACTAAATTTTGTTCCTTTGTGAAATAGGGTGTGGTAGCAATGAGAACAGTGAATTAAAACTAATTTAGTTGTTTGATATTTAAGACTAATTTCTAAATCTTTGGGAACATTTATTAAGAAAAGTTAGGATAAAAAAAAAAGAAAAGTTAGGATAACTTGACTGAATGCTTGATTTGAGATAAAATTCACAAATGAGAACTTCACTTTTCTCATTAGCTGGTACAGTCTGTAACTACTGTTTAGTGTGTTTATTTTGGCAACTTTTGACACAAATGAGTATTCATTTTGTCATTTGAAAAAACTAAAATAGAGTACTACTTTGGGCTGTGAAACGTGAAGTGGTAAAGTAATGTGTGTGTGAAGAGACCGTACGGCACTGAACAAAAACATTAATCCTGTATGGTTTTGCCACTTACACACTTACACATTCACGTTGATTCTTACATTTAACTTATTTTTTTAATTAATTAAATGTTTTTTGTTAGGTCGCTTTGGTCATCTTGGCTTAGCCATCAACTTGATCACATATGATGATCGCTTCAACCTGAAAAGTATTGAGGAGCAGCTGGGAACAGAAATTAAACCTATCCCAAGTAACATTGACAAGAGCCTGTATGTGGCAGAATACCACAGCGAGCCTGTAGAAGATGAGAAAGCCTAACAAGCATGTGCGTACCCAACAGTAGCTAAGTGAGCATAATGTTTAAAGAAAGGAAAGAAATCAAGATCCTCTTTCCTGGGGGAAATTTCATGTCCCAACTGTATACAGTCATGCATCGCTTAACAGCGGGGATGCATTTTAATGCATCATCGGATGATTTCGTCATTGTGCGAATATCATAGAATGTACTTACACAGACCTAGGTGGTGTGTACAGTCTACTACATGTCTGGGCTATATGGTACTAAGCTTATGGGACCACCGTCATATGCGTGCTCTGTCATTGACAGAAACGTCATTATGCAACACATGACTGTGTTATAGCAATATAGGGTAAAACACCTGTTAGCATAAATGATGATAAATGGGAAGAGTCTCTTGGGTGAAGTTGTGGTCTCATTGGAAAATCTGTAAAATGCTGTTCTTGAATGCAGTCTTCCTAAGTAATGTGATAGGTAAGCAGTACTTAAGACAAATTCAGACTTCCAAAATAATGAAAGCAGAAAAAGAATCTTCTTCAGCAATTCTGAATATGAAAATATTTTCTGCTCCTCTCTTTTCATTTATCACTCAGTCATCTCTCTGTTGTTAGCATTCACTCTTAATTTCTAATGGGTACCTTAATAAATTGGGTTAAATTACCTGTAATACCTTATTGGCAAATCTTTAATCAGGTTATGAGGATAACTGTCTTTTTAAATGCCCGCTGGTTTCCTGTACCACCCACTCATTTCATGTTTTGGTGACTATTACGCTCTGGTAGAAGTGCTCAAAACAAGGCTCATCATAAAGGAATGTAGGTTATTTTGGAGTTTTTTCTAAGGAAAATCTGATTTAATTTGAGAGATGATAGTTTCCAAATTAGCAATGAACATTTTACCTGTTTTTTTAAATTTTTCAAATTACTCTTTTAACTTTTTTTTTTTCCTAATTTAAATGTCAAACACAAAACCCTTAGGCAAACATAAAGCTAGCCAGTGTTTGCTAGTATGTTAGCAGGCTGTTGAGTTCACGTTAGGTAAAATAAGAAAAAAAAATTCTTGATTCAGTTGTTATGGGTGAGTGCTACCTGTTAGCAGAACTTTCAGGTTTTCTTTCTGTCTCTGGGATGCCTAGCAGAAATTCCTTAATCCTTAGTGGATTCTACAGTAGGCAAAGGCTCAGCAGAAGCTATTACAGAGAGCATGTGGGGTGGGGATTGTGAAAACCTATGTGCCCTAGTTCATATTGCTTTCACAAATGTTAATTTTAGGTTTCTTCCTTCTTTCCTTAGGCTTTGACAAATTGCAGAAGGCTCGTTTGGATCTGTGACACATCGTTTTGGGGGGGTGCTCTTCTCTTTGTGGGTTTTTCATCTTCTTTTATTTTGGAACTATGAAGACTTAAAAGAGCTCAGACATTTTTTCTTTTTTTAACTGGTGAAGAGAAAAAATCTGAAAAGAAGGAATTTACCTTTTTTGTTCCACTTGTTTGCACTGTGTGCTGACTGAACATTAGTTGCACTAACTGCTGGTTTTTAAAACGTTTTCTGAGGAAGGGGGACAAGGAAGGAAGAGAAAGAAGAGAAGGGGAGAAACCCTGAAAAGAGAAGAATCTCGATGAACACACAGGCTTGTCTACGATTTCAGAATTCTCCAACAGCTGACTCTTGAGTGCATTTCAACTTCTCCCTGATTACTCATCCGTTTTTTAAGCCTGAAGAGCTTATTACTTATTTGTGCGAAGTGCCTTATGCTATGAGACCATTCAGAATATCATCTTTTAGACACAGCCCAAGGAATCAACAATAGTAATTCTTTGCTTTTTTTCTTTTTTCTTTCTAAAATTTTTGTCTTCTCATTTAGGTTTCAAGTTGAACTCTCTCTCTTCCCTTTCTATCCGATACTCAAGCCCAGGGCTGAAAGATGAAACGTATTAGTAATGTTAAACATCATTTCTTTTTGTTTATATGGAGGAGTTGATATGCAACTGCAGTTCATCCGCACTGTAAATACATGTATTTAAAAAAACAATCCCAAGTAAAAATTTCTTCTGGGCTGAGTAGATAAAACATCATCGCTCCCAAAGGAAAGAGCCGTCTATCATTGCAGGAGCCATATGACAAGCCTTTGTGCTCTATAGCAGAACACTAAAGACTGGTTTACATACGCCTCCATTAGCAGTTATGGCACTTGATGTGTAGACATGTCAGAGCCTTGACCCTCTTTCCTCTGTGGCAAAGCGTGTCCCATAGAAAACTGGGTGTGTATACTTGTATAAACTTTGTAAATAAGTTTTTTTCTGGGTTCATATATATATATATACATATATATATTTTTTTTTTTTTGGATGAAGGTTGCTGGGATTAAGGGGATTAGAGTGATTATGGGAGCAGCTAAAGATGAGAGGGGCTCAGTTTTCCGCAACACTAAATTCTAAAAAGTACTTTGGCCTCTTACTGTAGAGAGCAGACCTCTATGCGGACCCTAAGTTGGAGAAGGGACCCAGAAGTCTGGGATTCACTGTTTGCTGCCACAGTGTCTCATCTAGTACTTTTGGAGGAGGCCTGCCAGACAGAGCGAGGAAGCTTCAAAAACTGTAATTCAAGATGTTATTTTTGAGAAGCTCTCTCTGATGTTGCTTCTTCCCCCTTTTAAAAGTTTGAGGAACTTTTCAAGCTCAACAAAAGGGGACAAAGATTAATCTGCCTTACAGTGTGGGAATTCGATTGAGTGGCAGTGTCTGAGCAGTATATGTATAAAGCATGAATTTGCATTTCAGAACATTAGCCAGTACCAGCTTTGGTAACATTAGCAGTTCTGGGACTTACTTTCTGTGGATCACCTCCCGTACTGTGTAAGTGTGTTGCCCTCTGCCCACCTTGATACATAAACTTGCAGGAATGGGCAACCCCTGAGAGCTGTTAACTTTAATGCTACAGAAAGCTGCTTGCCATCCTGCTTTGTGACGAGAATTATCTGTCATTTTGCATTGTAAATTGCTGGCAAATGCTTTACAGTCAATAGTGTTGCTTTAAATTGTGCCCCTCCCAACATGCTTGATGTTTGGCCTGATCTCCAGGCAAAAGGAGTGAGATGAATCAAAAACCAGTGAACTTTTTTTTTTTAATATTTTTAATTCCCTTTAACCCAGTGTACTAGGTCAATCAGGAGGCATCTAGAGTGAAAAAAAAAAAGCAAAAAATAAAATTTAAAAAAATTTGGTTTCCATATTCCGTTGTTTTTCAAAACCCTAAAATATTACAAGATAAGTCCTGCATACACTTTCTTGCTTAACTCATCTGGATAAAGAAATCAGTCATTCAAAGTAGCTTTTTTGACTCTGCCTAGTTATAAGCAAAACTATTTGGGACTCACCTAAAATTCTTTGAGAATCAAAATCCTGCAGATGCCTCCTGATCAGACGTAGCCCTAACTCCTTAAAAACTGTAGCAAGAGCTGCACAGTACAACCCAAAAAAGAAAAAGCTCATTTATTTGGTATCCAGGCCATATGTGTTCTATTCAGCCAACATTGGTTACTAAATACAAGCCCTAATTAAGGGAGTAACTTTTTTCCAGGGAAGGGTGGGGGGAGGGAATTTAAAAGGCATCAACTTTTGACCAAAAAATATTGCCCTTGTACTGATGCAGCTCTCTCTTTCTCCCCCACCTCTGGCGAGATGAGGAATTGTTCATTATAGAAAAAAGGCTTGTAAATGCAATTTTATATCTCGCTAGAGGGTGTGTGGGCAACTAAACGAACAGCACAGTCTTCTTTGCCATCCTCAGACTGTGCTCTGCCTTGTGCCACGTGCGTGTGGGTCCCTCTTAAAGCACAGACTTTAACTTCAAAGTATTACTGAAGTACAGCCTCTGATGAGGAGTGGCACTTAAAACTATCTGGGACACCACTATTGGACACTGTCTTGTAGAGGCAGGTGTCCAGTTTTGGTGCTTGACTCTTGAATAGGAATTGTTAAATGGAAAGATGCTCTAAGGACTAGGTCAAAGCCTAGTCTCTCTTTTTTTTTTTTTTTTTTAAAACCCCCTCACAATAAGGAGCCTTGTTACTATAGGGGATTGTTTTTGTGTTCATTGTAGTGTTGGGTGTTTAAGTAATGGTAATATTTTTCCAGTGGTTCATTTGGGTGAAAACTATCCCCTATTTTTAGTATTTAAATTACGTCCGACTCATGGTTTAGCCTTTGGTCGTATAGTTGTGTAATGGGTTATGGACTGTTAGACACCTTGCTGCCTTTGGGCCTATGTTTTGTCTTTCTCTTCCCATACATTCCAATGGAGAAACGTCCTTGCTTTTCCCTTAGGAATGAAATTTAATCTCAAAAGATCTTCCATGGTGAAGAAGTAAGGGAGAAGGAAACCTAAATATGTCTCTAAATTATTTTCGGGTTGGTCTCATAACATGGGTTGGCCCCAAAGGCTGGGGGGGGGTGGGGGGGCAATTGGTTATCAATATTTGTTTTCAGAATGAGATGGGAGCATCTTTCCTTTGCCATGTGCTTTGTGTTTGATACCATCATGCTTGGGTTAGAACCAGACAACTCAGCACAAAGCCTTGACTGTAAATTGTTGGAATCAAAACATCTCATTCTGATCACTTGGTTTAATTTTTTTTTTCTTTTTCTTTTTCTTTTTTTTTTTTTTTTTAAGTAGGGGTGGGAGGGGAGGTTACTATGCCCCAAAAGGGAGGGTGTCTGCACTAAGGATTTAGAAACACTTTGGAAGCTCATAACCTCATCAGAAACTGCCTTTGGCCACACTCCTGACCTTATAGATGAGTAACAAAAAGATGAAATAAGTTCTTGGGAATTAAGCCATGTTTTAATTTGCCACTTTTTTCAGCATTCTGTGTATCTTAAAAATTGGAATCATTTTCTGGCAAAAATACCTTTGTCAAGCAAAATTATTGGCCTCATGGGAGCTGAAGTCAGTCAATTTTTTGGTGAATTTAAGTGGACTTTGGTGAGCTTGTAGTTCTACTTTATATCCCTAAAGATGGTTTTTTAAAGCTCCCAAAGAAAATCCACTCTCCTTTCTGATCTAAAAACTCATCTTTGGGGTAAAGAGTTAAGTGTCCAAAGGTTATAACAGTTCATGAGGTCAGAGGGAGCTAGCCTGGTACTTGGACTCTGCCCCTCCACAGCTGACAGATTCCAACAGAAGTGTATTTAAATTCTCCAGTAGACAATACTGGGCAGGGCAGGGGAGGGGGTAGGGTTGGGTTACTAAGATACAGGCTACTATATTTCAACCAGTGGTTTTGGGGGAGGGATGCCTGGAGAAAACAAAGTCACTGTTCCCTTTTTTGAAACCAAAACTTGAAAAACTTTATTTTTTGTTCAGTAAAAATGGGGTAGAATTCCAATGTCCCTAGCCACAAAGGGTCAGTTCCACTGAGAAGTGAACAGTGAGGACTCAAAATTTTGAAAACATTTGGGGAAAGGGAAAATTGGCTTTCTGTTAATTGGCAAATGTTCCAGTGGGGCTCTGTTTTTGTTGGGATGTATAATGTTGTATGTACACATATATGGACCAGAGTCTCTGCTGAGTTTATAAGGTTCAGAAAAGATGGTTGATAAAATCTTGATTTTTGTTAATTTCTCTCAATAAAAGCCCACTGGAACTCCAAATGTGTGTGTGGTGTGTCCTTAGCCACAAGGTATGTTGTTTAGGAATCATTGCATTTGAGAGCACTTTATTTATTGATTGATTGATTGATTGATTGTGAGGAAGATTGGCCCTGAGCTAACACCTGCCAATCCTCCTCTTTTTGCTGAGGAAGACTGGCCCTAGGCTAACATCCATACCCATCTTCCTCCACTGTATATGGGATGCTGCCACAGCATGGCTGGCCAAGCGGTGCATTGGTGCGCGCCCAGGATCCCAACTGGCGAACCCCGGGCCGCTGCAGCGGATTGCGCGCACTTAACCACTTGCACCATCGGGCTGGCCCTGAGAGCACTTTATTAAAGTAATTCACATTATGGTGAAGCGGTAATACTTGCTCAACACTAGTCCTGTGCACCTAGTTGAGTAAAATCTGAGAGCACCGCCTTCATCCAGCCTAGATAATGTCCCACCATCCACATTTCAGTTTGTTAGTTTTCATACCTTAAACAAGAGACCCGAGATAATCATTTGGGAAGGCGATAGATGGTCCACAGTATGTCCAGGGGTGTTATCAATAGTCATCACCTCCCAGCACTGTTCAAGTGTTTCAGAAAGCTGAACATGCCCACAAAAAGTGCTTAAGAATAAATCAAACAATGTGAATGGAATTTGTATGCTGAGAACTACAAAATACTGATGAAAGAAATCAAAAGACCCAAATGGAGAAATTCAGACACTTAGAAAGCTGAACACACCACCCTCACCCCCACCCCAAAAGAAATGCTTAGGTGTAACTAAAAATACATGCAAGATGTGTGCTGAAAGCTACAAAATATGCTGATGAAAGAAATCAGGCCTAACATGAGAAGATGTTCAACATCACTAATTATTAGGGAAATGCAAATCAAGACTACAATAAGATATCAACTCACACGTCAGAATGGCTATAGTTAAGACGAACTGAGTGTTGGAGAGGATGTGGAGAAAAGGGAACCCTCTTACACTGCTGGTGGGAGTGCAAACTGGTGCAGCCACTATGGAAAACAGTACAGAGATTCCTCAAAATATTAAGAATAGAATTACCATACAATCCAGCTGTTAGTGCTACTGCTGGATATTTGTCCAAAGAACATGAAAATACGAATGCATAAAGATACATGCACCCCTATGTTCATTGGAACAGCATTCACAATAGCCAAGACTTGGAAGCAACTGAGGTGCCCATCAAGGGACGAATCAATAAAGAAGTTGTGGTATGTATACACAATGAAATACTACTCAGCCGTAAAGAAAAGAAGAAATCCTTGCTATTTGTAATGACATGGATGGACTTTGAGGGTATTATGCTAAGCAAAATAAGAGAAAGTTAAATACTGTATGATGTCACTCAAATAGAAGATAAAAACAACAAATAGAGACGGAGATTGGATTGGTGGTTACCAGAGGGGAAAGGGGGAGGGAGGAGGGCGAAAGGGGTGATTAGGTGCATGTATATATGGTGATGGATGGTAACTAGTCTTTGGCTGGTGAACATGATGTAATCCAGACAGAAATTGATATATAGTGATGTACGCCTGAAATTTATATAATGTTATAAGCCAATGTTACCTCAATAAAGAAAAAAAAAATCAGGCCTAAAGAAGTTGAGAAAGGTAACATATTCATGGATTGGAAGACTGAAGTCATGCATTACTTGACAACAAGGATATGTTTTGAGAAATGTGTTGGTAAGCAGTTTCATCGTCACGTGAACATGATAACATATTCTTACACAAACCTAGATGGTATAGTCTGCTATATACCTACACTATATGGTACTAATCTTATGGGACCACTGTCATATATATATGAGGTCTGTCAACCAAAATGTCATTATGTGGTGAATGTATGAAGGTGTCAGTTCCCCAGTTTGATCAGCAGGCTTTTTGGGTAGATATCCACAAGCTGATTCTAAAATTTACGTAAAAAGGCAAACTGTGCCATAACAATTTTGGAAAAGGACAAAATTAGAGGACGCTACCTGATTTCAAGACTCATATAAAGATACAGTAGTCAAGAAAGTTGCAGTAAATTCAGGTTTTTCACTACAATACGCTGTCTGAAGAAATGTAGGGGGACATGCATCAACCTTTCCATCCAAAGAGCAAAGAGAATGGGCATGCACAGTCTGGTCTAAGGTCAATTTTCTTTATAGATGCTATGTGGGGGGGTGTTAGTTCCTAGATCATCAGTTGCATTTCCATTATCCTATTAATCTATTTACAGAATACAGTGTACTGGGTATCTCTTTGCTTCTGGATCTGTTCCCTCCTCAGCTCACTGTCTCCGGAGATTAACCTGTGTGAACCATGTAAACATTTCCTCTGCTCTCTGGCTTCCATTTTGGCTTGCTCACCAGGGATTCCCCCTCAGGAAATCAGGAGGGAAGAGAGTGAGATCAGAGTTTGTATTCATCTAATTCCCTCCCTGCAAAATTGCCTCTAGCTGTTTTGTTTCTCTACTGAAGATTTCTGCAGCTGAGTCTATGTGACTCTCTCCCTGCATTTTCTGTTAACTATTCCCCCCGCCCCCACCCCTTGGTAGGTTTTCCTATACCTACACCTTTGTAAATAGGCCTCCTGTAGATAAAGTCTCCTCAAATTTCTCTATTAACAACTGTGTGTTCTGTTTCTTCTTGGGACCCAGAGTAATTGGTACCAGAAGTGGTTCCAGGAAACAGATTCCTAAAATGAGATTCTGGGATGGGTTAGTTATATTTGATGAGCTCGATGATAACCTCCCAAGGCAGAGGAGGGGACGTGAATAATCACGGGCCTACAGCGGTGTCACAATTCACATTTTCACAGGTGGTATGGTGGGATGAAGTGCAGGTAAAGAACAAGGCATGGGTGGAGCCAGCCCCGTGGCTTAGCGGTTAAATGCGCGCGTTCTGCTGCTGGCGGCCCAGGTTCAGATGCCAGGCGCGCACCAACGCACTGCTTCTCCGGCCATGCTGAAGCGGCGTCCCACATACAGCAACTAGCAGGATGTGCAACTATAACATACAACTATCTACTGGGGCTTTGGGGAGAAAAAGGGGAAAAAAAAAAAAAGAGGAGGATTGGCAATAGATGTTAGCTCTGGGCTGATCTTCCTCATAAAAAAAAAAAAACAAGGCATGGGGAAATCAAAGGGCTGTGACAATTATTAAAGCAACAGTAGGCCCTCAAGTGCATACATAAGAAAAATTAAAAGTATGAACATGCGATTAACATACAAAGAGAACGAGAAGGCCTCCTTGGGAGTTTTGAAGAGGGGCCCTCATCTGTAGATACCTTTGTCCTTAGCTATTTGATTACAGTGTCCCTAGAACTGAAATGGATGGCAGCCTTCTGAAATTTTACTTGATTTAGATACACAAAAAAGCTCTACATCTGATGAACAGAATTCTGACTTGAGCCAGTCTGTTGAACTTCTCTGAAGTTTCTAGGCTTGAGCTAGTTCACTGATAACAAAGCCTTTTGAATAAAAGGGAAGGGGGATCCCCCTTCTAGTCTTCCTCAAAAGGACTTGTGACCATTTACTAAGGTGACTGTACATTGGGGAAGAGGAAATAACTAGATTTTTGGAGACCTGGAGACCCAAAATGCTACAAGTCAGAGTAAAGGCTTATGGAGGTCAAGTGATTCATGGAGTTTGGGCTTGGGTCCATCTCATAGTTGACCTAGTGGGTCCCTGAGTCCGAGTCCAGACTATAGTGGGAATTGACATCCTCAGAAACGGGCAGAATCCCCAAACTAGTTCCCTGGTCCATGGAATAAGGAATATTATAAAAGAAATGACTAAGTGGAAGCCACTAGAACTGCGTCTATCAAAATAGTAAACCAAAAACAATACCACATTCCTGAAGAGACTGCAGAGATTAGTGCCACCAACAAACTTGAAAGATGCAAAATTGGTGGTTCCTACCATATCTCCATTCAACACACACATTTGGTTTGTGCAGGAGACAGATTATGGAAATGACAGTGGATTATTATAAACTTAATCAGGTGATGACTCCAATTGCAACTGCTGTTCCAGATGTGTGTGTGTTTGTTTTCGCTGGAGAAAATCAACATGTTACCTGACCCCTGGTATGTAGCTATTGATGTAGTGAATAGTTTTTTTCTAGACCTGATAGTAAAGACTGTCCGAAACAGCTTGCTTTCAGCTGGCAGGACCGGCAATACAGCTTCATTGTCCTATGTCAGGGCTCTAGTACCCCTCAAACTGGTCTGCAGAGACTTTGGACACCTCTGAATTCTACCGGGTACATGCTGGCCCACTACATTATGGACGTGGTGAGCAGAATATAGTGTCTACCCTGGATATTTTGGTAAAACTCAAGCATGCCAGAGGATAGGAAATAGATTCCCCAAGTACCATGGACCTGCCTCCTCGATTAAATTCAAGAGATGAAATGGACTGAGGCATGTTGCAACATCCCTTTCTAGGTGAAGGACAAATTGCTACATCTGGCCCCTCCCACCACTAAGAGACACAATGCCTATGGGCCTTTTTGGATTTTCAAGGCAATATATACTTTATTTGGGTGTGTTACTTCAACCCATTTGCTAAGAAATATGAATTTTTGCCATTTTTAAGGATGGCTCAGAACAAGAGAAGGCTCTGCAACAGGTCCAAGCTGTAGTACAGGTTGCTCTGCTGCTTAGGCCTTATGATCCAGCAGATCCAATGATCGTGAAGTGTCTGTGGCAGACGGCGATGCTTGTATAGAGCCTTTGGCAGGCTCCTTTAGGTGGATGACAGCACAGACCTTTAGGATTTTGAAGAAAAGCTATGCCATCCTCTGCAGAAAGTTATTCCCCTTTGAGAAACAGCTTCTGGCTTGCCATTGGGCCTTAGTAGAGACTGAATGCTTGACCGCCAAGCATTGCCAAGTTACCATGTGACCTGAGTTACCCATCATGTATTGGATGTTGCCTGACTCATCAAGTCCTAAGGCAAGTTTGGGCTCTGGTGGTGGAGAAGTCTTAGTTCCCAAGAGAAGAGTGCATCCTCCAGAGAACTCAGCAGAAGTTCCATTAAACTGGAAATTGAGACTGCCACATTGGGCTTCTGTCTATTTTGGGCTTCTCATGCTAATGAACCAACAGGCAGCTTTGTGGTGATTGATCCCGATTTGAAAGGGGAAATTGAGTTGTGATTACAGAAAGAGGATGAGGAAGAATATGTCTGGAATGCAGTGGATCTCCTGGGGCTATTCTTAATACTATCATATAATGTGATAAAAGTTAACGGAAAACTACAATAACTTAGTGCAGGCTGGACTAGTAATAGCCCAGACCCTTCAGAAATGAAGATTTGGGTCATTCCACCAGGCAAGGAATCAGGACTATCCAAGGTACTTGCAGAGGACACAGGAAATATGGAATGGGTAGTGAAAGATGGAAGTTACAGATACCGTTTGTGACCACATGACCATTTGTAGAAATAAGGGCTATGATAGTGATGAGTATTTCTTCTTTATTTTATTATTAATCTATTAAGTGTGTATCAATTAATTCTTCTCTTTTTCTCTCTTCTCATTCTCCTACCATCTAAAATAAGATGTATTAATGGAGTTCAAAGGAGGTTTTGACCCAGTAGAAATGGCTTGACCATCACCTGAAGATAAAGTGACATATGGAAATTTCTGTCCTCTTTTGGAGAGAGTGTCAGCATGTTTTTGATTTTTTGATGGACAATGGAGTATATTAATCAGAAGCATGACTTTTCTATTTTCTTTATTTGGAAATTAAATACAGTTAAAAGAGATATGACTGAATGTCAGATTAACATACGATGGAATGTTGTGGTTTTGTTTCGTCCATTTAGCTAATCTGGAACTACATTTTCTAGAATCTCCTGTCTTCTACAGTTCTATTTTGGCAGATTTGTAGTGTATTAACTTGGCTAAGCTAAAGCTAAATTTCCCAGAATCCCTTTCCCTGTTTGGCTAGTGATCAGAGTTGGCCAAAAGAAAATTTGCACAAGGTTTGGGAGGTGGAACTGAAGCAGCAGGCATTACCATCTGAAGGTCATCATGGTCAGAGGTGATGAGAGACAGAAAGGTGCCAGAAAGTTCCAGTTTCCGCTTGCTCTTTTTCCTTGCTGCACATCCTCATTCTTCTCCATGTCCATGCTTATGGCTAGCTCTGCTGGCCAACAGCAACCCCAGACCTATTGCCAGACCACTTGGCTGTGAATTCACAGAGTGTAGCAATGAAGAGACAAGAGCCTTCCATGGTCTTCTACCCCAGTCCCCAGCAACCGATGTGCCTCACTTCCAGATTTCCCCCACTAACTTGCTCAACCAAGCTAGTGTTTAAGAGGGCCAATTAGTGATTTTTTCCCCTGGTTTTCCAACACCTCCATTTGGACCATTACTTCACCAGCCTCTCCTCCAATTATATAAAGTAGTGATTCTGGGACTTTACCATGTATCTGAATTGCCTGGAGGGCTTATTAAAACCAGTTTGCTGAGTCTCACTCCCAAAGCTTCTGATTTAGTAGGTCTGTGGTGGAGCCTGGATATTCGCATTACTAGCATACACCCAGGTAATGCTCATGCTTGATGCTGCTGGTCCAAGGATCATACTTTGAGAACCACTGGAGTAAAGTTTAATTCCCATAATAAATTTCTTATTCTATAATATTCATTGTAGTTCTGCTTCCTTGATTTAACTCTGGTCAATATAGGACCCTAGAGCACATAGGAGAAGAAAAGAAAACAGAAACTATAAATTTGCAATTAGGAACATACCAGTGAAGGGTGGGGGAGGAGGATTTCTGCCTTCCACTTTCTGCCACGATGGAGTAATGGTGACCAGATCTACTCCTTTTCCTGAAACAGGCAACAATGAGCAATATATGAAGCAACAGTTTTTAAGACACTGTACACCAGGCAATGAAAGGCAGTGAAACTTGGAGACAAGATGAGCCCTATGATTATGATCACCCAGCTTACTGCCTTGAGAGAATTTCCTAGCCATGATGCAGGAAGAGGAACCCAAGTGGAGCCCAGCAAACTACCTGAGTTGAGGAAACAGAGCTGAGATTCTGAGAAGACCAGGCAGATAGAGTTTGTAGGACAGAGTGCCAAAAAGGAGAGAGTTACACAGAAAAAGAACTCCAGTGACATGCAGAGTGTCTCCCTTGAGTATTTGTCTGAGTATTGATCAGCCCAAGCATGGGCAGAAACTATCTGAGGTCAGAGAAAGAACCACCCAAAAGGATTAGGGGGACAGTGCTCAGAGCTCACATGGGGTTGAGAATGGTGCCTGTTCCCACCAGGCAGACTGGAAAACCTCATGATTCATGGGTCATTGGGTACACTACTCAGATACATCCTGCCTCAGTAGTGGGGAATAATTAGAGTTAGAATGAGCACTGATACAGTCACACCTAACAAATCTTAAAAAGCAGGACCCGAGAGGATCGAACTCTTTCCAACTAACTGAACTGCATCCCAGAACAAAGTTCAAGAATGTTTATGGGAATATAAAAAATATAACACCCAACAAAGTAAAATTCATAATATCTGGCAGCTGTTTTAATACAAGAAGTCATGCAAAGAAGCAGGAAAATATGACCCACAATAAGGAGAATAATCAGTCAGCCAGAACTGACCCAGATATTAGGATTAGCAGATAAGGACATTAAAACAATTATAACTGTGTTCCAGATAGTCCAAAAGTTAGGTAAACAGATAGAAGATGTTAAAAAAAAAACATCAAATTAAACTACTAGAGATGAAAACTACAATGTCTGAGATGAAAAATATACTGGATGGGATGACAGCAGATTAGACATTGCAGAAGAAAAGATCAATGAACTTGAAGACAGCAATAGAAACTATCCAAAATGAAAAAAAATTTTTTATTTTCAATGAACAGAGCATCAGTGAGCTATAAGACAATTTCAAGTGGCCTAATATCTGTGTAATAGGAGAAAGGGATCGAAAAAATTTTTGAAGAAATAATGGCCCCCAAATTTTTAATTTGATTAAAACTATAAACCCACAGTTTCTTGGGAAACTCAATAAACCCAAGCACAAGAAATATGAGGAAAACTACGAGGTACATCATAATCAAATTGCTCAAAACAAATGATAGAGAGAAAATCTTAAAAGCAGCCAGAAAAAAAAGACCCATCATGGGCAGAGGAACAAATGTAAAATGCAGTAGATTTCTTGACAAAAAGAATTCACGAGCGAAGACAGTGGAGCAACATCTTTGAAGCGCTAAAAGAAAAAACTGTCAACCTAGACGTCTATACCCATTAAAATACATTTCAAACATAAAGGCTGAAGAAACTTTCAGACATACGAAGCTGAGAGAATTCATCACCATCAGACCCACACTGTAAGAAATATTAAAGGGAAAGCCCAAAGGAAATTACATCATGTGGAAATATGGATCTACACAAAGGAAATAAAAAGCACTGAAAAGGGTGATTACGTGGTAGATATAAATTTTTATTATTATTTTAATACTTTTAAAAGATAAATTGTTTAAACAAAAATAATAACAATATAGTGTGGGATTTATAACATGTAAAAGGAAAATATATGCCAGACAGCAGAAAGTCAGGAGGGAAGAAATGCAAGTATACTATGGTAAGGTTCTTATTCTATACTTCCAGGGGTATAATATCACTTGAAAGTAGACTGTGATGAGTTAATGATGCATTCTTTTTTTTTTCATAATTTTTTTTTTGTGTGTGTGTGAGGAAGATCAGCCCTGAGCTAACATCCATGCTAATCCTCCTCTTTTTGCTGAGGAAGACCGGCTCTGAGCTAACATCTATTGCCAATCCTCTTCCTTTTTTTTTCCCCCCAAAGCCCCAGTAGATAGTTGTATGTCATAGTTGCACATCCTTCTAGTTGCTGTATGTGGGACGCGGCCTCAGCATGGCCAGACAAGTGGTGTGTCGGTGCGCGCCCGGGATCCGAACCCAGGCCACCAGTAGCAGAGTGCGCGCCCTTAACCGCTAAGCCACGGGGCCGGCCCTAATGATGCATTCTGTAAACACCAAAGCAACCACACAAAAACAAAACAAACAGTTATAGTTAATAAGCCAAAGAAAGGAAATAAAATGGAATCATAAAAAATACTCAGTTCATCCAAAAGAAGGCTGAAAATAAGAAAAAGTTGTACCAATGAACAGATGGGACAATAGAAAATACATAGCAAGATGACAGACATAAACCTAGCCTTGTCAATAATCACTTTAAATGTGATACTACTACATCTATTCGAATAACTAATATTAAAAAGACGGGCCAGCCTGGTGGTGTAGTGGTTAAGTTCACGTGCTCCACTTTGGCAGCCCGTAGTTCACAGGTTCAGATCCCAGGCGTGGACCTACGCACTACTCATCAAGCCATGCTGTGGCTGCATCCCACATGTAAAGTGGAGAAAGATGGGCATAGATGTTAGCTCAGGGCCAATCTCCCTCACACACACAAAAAAAAGACAGACAATGTTGGCAAGGGTATGGAGGAACTGGAACTCTCCTACACTGCTTTTGGGAATGTGAAGTTGTACAACCAGTTTGGAAAACAGGCTGGCCATTTCTTAAAAAGTTAAAGCTACATCTACCATATGAACCAGCCATTCCACTCTTACATATTTATCCAAGGAAAACAAAAATGTGTGGTCTTATAAAGTCTTGTACATGAATGTTCACAGTAGCTTTATTTTTAACTGCCAAAAAGTGGAAACAACCCAAATATCCATCAACAGGTAAACAGATAAACAAATTGTGGTATACCCAAACAATGGAATACTATGTAGCAATAAAAAAGAAAGAACTATTGATATACAAAACAACGTGAATGAATCTTAAAATAGCTGTGAGAGGTGGGAGAGAGGTGGGAGGGAGGGGAAGATTATAAAGATACAGGAGGAAACTTCTGGGAGTGATAGATATGTTCATTATCTTGATTGTGATGATGGTTTTACAGGTATGTACATATGTTAAAACATTCAATTGCATACTTTAAACATGTACAGTTTATTGTAGGTCAATTATACCTCAGTAAAGCTGTTTTAAAAAAAAGAGATGGGGGGCCGGCCCAGTGGCACAAGCGGTTAAGTGCATGCGCTCTGCTGCGGTGGCCCGGGGTTCGCCGGTTCGGGTCCCGGGCACACACTGACGCACTGCTTGGCAAGCCATGCTGTAGCGGCGTCCCATATAAAGTGGAGGAAGATGGGCACGGATGTTAGCCCACGGCCAGTCTTCCTCAGCAAAAAAAAAAAAAAAAAAAAAGGAGGATTGGCAGATGTTAGCACAGGGCTGATTTCCTCACAAAAAAAAAAAAAGAGAGATGCAGGGAATACCAGAAGTCCTTAAGGGAAGCTTTGAAGGAGTCATATGTAGTCACAGAGCACATACAGCTGAGGACCAAGCCCTGCCTCTGATTTTAAGGCCTGTAGAGTTGCAGCACCGATTTGAGTGTTCAACCCTACCTGGTCTCTTACGTTCCAGAAGGTCACTGGTGGGGCAGGAGTAGCACTCTGAGATGTGGGAGGGGGCATTTGGGCATACATTGAACCAAGCTGAAAACCTTGTACCTTTCTCCACTCTTGAAGTGTGGACTGCACATGGTGATTTCCTTCGAAAGAGGAGAGTATGGAAAGAAGGGAGGAAAGAGTAAGTTTATAACAGAAAAAACTGACAAACACCGACCTCAGTCAGGTGATCAAGGTCAAAATCAACAGTGAAAAGTCATGTTGATAGTATCCACCCTTGATATGATGTGATGAGAATAGCACTTTACCTCTTGCAGTCTTCCTCCCTAAAACCCACAACCCCAGTATAACCATGAGAAAAACATCAGACACCTCAAATTAAGGGACATTCTACAAAATACCTAGCCAGTCCTCCTCAAAAACTGTCAACGTCATAAAAAACAAGGAAAGTCTGAGAAACCGTCACAGCCAAGAGGAGCCTAAGGAAACATGATGACTAAAGGTACAGAGGAATCCTGGATGGGCTCTTGGAACAAAAAAGACATGTGAGAAACAGGAAATCTGAGTAAAGCATGGACTTTGGTTACTAAAAATGTATCAATATTGGTTCATTAATTGTGACAAATGTGCCGTACAAGTGTAAGATGTTAATAATAGGGTTAACTGGTATATGGAAACTCTCTGTACTATCTTTGCAACTTTTCTGTAAATCTAAAACTATTCTAAAATTAGAAGTTTAGGGGGCTGGCCAGGTGGCGTAGTGGTTAGGTTTGGCACACTCTGCTTCAGTGGCCCAGGGTTCGTGGGTTCAGGTCCCAGGCACCGACCTACACCACTCATCAAACCATGCTCTGGGGCATCCCATATACAAAATAGAGGAAGATGGGCACAGATGTGAGCTCAGGGCCACTCTTCCTCAAGCAAAAAGAGGAGGATTGGCAACAGATGTTAGCTCAGGACCAATCTTCCTCACCAAAGGAAAAAAAAAGTTTATTTAAAAAAATTTTTTTTCTGTGGCCACCTGGTGGCGCAGCGCTTAAGTGCTCACGCTCCGCTGCCGCAGCCTGGGGTTCACTGGTTCGGATCCCAGGCACGCACCAATGCACTGCTTGTTAAGCCATGCTGTGGCGGCGTCCCATATGAAGTAGAGGAAGATGGGCACGGATGTTAGCCCAGGGCCAGTCTTCCTCAAGAAAAAAGGGGAGGATTAGCGTCGGATGTTAGCCTCAAGGCTAGTCCTCCTTACAAAAAAAAAGAAAAATATTTTTCTAACTCATAAATGTCTCTGTCTTGGATTTAGGTCTGGGTGGGGACACTTTCAGAATCTAATGTTATAGGGCCAACAATATCTCTTAATGTCTGCAATAAATAAATAAACCAACCTCTGAGCCTCCAAATTCCCCCAAATGCACTACCCCCCACTTTCCCAACCCCTCTCAACCCTGCCTGCCAAAGAGTAAATTTTTCTTTCCGTAAAAGCTTTTAAATGCGACTCTCCCCAGGCTCCTCTTCTCATCTCTCTAGGCCCATGATGAGAGTTAGACATAACTCATTCAGTGAGGCACAAGGCCCACTTATACACCAAAGAGTTACAAGATCTTGGAATCTGTATTAGCAAGAAGTGGGGGAACACATGTAGGAGTGAATTTTCAGCGTGTTAAACTAAAGGGGATGGAATGTAACTGTTGATGGAGCCAAAATCAATGATGGGCGAGGTCACCTAATGTTTTGGCTGAAGCAGTCTCAAGTAGCATTTGTAATTTGCTAAATTGGCTAATTAAAGCCTGGACATATTGGTGGCCTACAGCAGTGGTTCTTGAGAACTTCAAAGTGTGGTACCTGGACTAGCAGTATCAGCAGCACCCAGAAGTTGGTAGAAATGCAGATTCTCAGACCCCAACCCAGACCTCCCGAATCAGAAGCTATTTTACAGGCCCCTCAGGTGATCGTGATGCATGCTGAAGTTTGAGAACCACTGGCCTACAATCAGTGAGATCAAAATGCCAGTCTTCTCTGGCATAAGCTCATCAGGAAAGGAATCCTAAGGCTCCAGGCAATGAGTGCATTGGAATGGACCTATTCTGTGCAGCCTGCTCAGCCTCCCCGTATCTGTTCTTTCTGTGAGGGCTAAAAGACATGCCCTTCACTGAGGCATTGAGAAAGGTATTGGTGAGGGGAGGACCAGCCTCCACAAAGAGCTCTGTGATAGACATTGGAGGTGACAGTGGGGATGTTGGAACTGGGTTCCTTAATTTCAGTGGGAATAATGGAGACTCTGAGAGGCAAAGACAAGGTGCCTAACCATCAGAGACAAGGTAAGCAAAGTTACCACAGTGAGCCACAGAGCCTAAATGGTCATCGAGTGTTTTGAACCACGTGGATCTGTGGCCATGGCTAGATGATCACAGGGTCTCTACTAAGATACTGTAACCTTCTAAAGTGCTGCCTAAATACACCTATGGCCTCATGGGGAGTCCCTCATGACCAGGCAATGGAGGAGGACTGCATTCTGGGGGTCAATTCCAACAGGCCTGGAATTGGCCTGAGTTGTTCAGCTGAAGTACTTGCATGGCACCGACCCTTGGTCAAGGCATGAAACATAATGATTAACAGTGTTGCTTTATAACCATGGTTCTGATAAATTTCAGGGAGGTTTATACTGGATGTCAACATTGTTTATTGATTACAGTGAGATTAATGATTTGTGCCTGGCCTCACCGAGACCCCTGGAGGACTCTGGCTTGATGGAATGGTGGAATTATCTGCTGAGAAATAACATCTTGCAAGGTTTGAGTGCTGTCCTACAAGATCTAGCATATGCCGGAAACCAGTGGCCATATGGTGCCATCTTCTTCACAGGCAGAACGTGTGGGTCTAAGAACCAAGGAGTGGAGATGAGAATGGCCCCTTTTGCTATTATTCCTAGAAAAATGTTTGCTTCCTCTCTCCCCACAACCTTGAGATTGGTGAGTTGGAGGTCTTGGTACCCAGAGAAGAAAAGCTGTTACCAGGGAACACAGTCATGATTCTGATGAATCGGAAGCTGAAACCACCCTAGCTCATTTAGGGCTCCACATGCCACTGAGCCAACAAGCACAGAAAGGGGTCACAGTACTGGGTGGAGTGATTGATCTTGGCTACCAGGGTGAAACAGGGTGTCTGTTAATGAATGGGGGCAAGAAGGACAGTGTCTGAACTGAGGGGTATCACTGGGGCACCCCTTAGTCCAATAGTCCTGGGCAATGGAAAACTGTGGCAACTCAAAAAATAAGGCAACCAAGGACTCAGATCCTGCAAGAATGAAGATTCCGGTCACCCTACCAGGTAAAGAACCCTGTCCCAAAAGGTGCCGGCAGAAGTTAAGGAGAACAGAGAATGGAAGGCGTAAGAGGGCACCTAGGATTACCTTCACCTTGGAGTCAGCTATAGAGGTGGGGACTGTGGCAGCTATGTTTCATGAACCATAATTGTTTCTTTATCTCCGTCTTTTACCTATTTCCTTATCTGAAGAACACCAGTGATTTGAGCTGGGAGTATGACCAGCTGACACCATCCCACAGTGATACGCTAGCTGGTGGGACTTTATGGGTCCCCGGTGTTGGAGACAAGCTTTTCCCTTTGACAAAGGTCTCGAGTGGATGCCGAGGGGCCTAAGGGGGAGATTGTGCCATTTACCTTTTTTTGCCCCTCCAGATCACGCTGCAACCCCCTTCGCCTTCTCCACTCTGCCCTCTGCCTCAGGAGCTGACCTGTATGGTCCACATCCTGTGTCCTCTGCATCCGGGCGGAGCCCCACAGGAGATCGGAGAGAGAGGAGAGTGAGGTCAGGTTATTTACTCCCTCCCTGTGAGCTGGCTGTGTCCCTCAACCAATGATCATGCCTTCTCTCGCTGCGGCCTTGAGGTAGAGCTCTCTCCCTGTGGATGCCAGTAGCTCTTTCCTCCCTCAGCCCTTCAAGCCTCGCGGCGGCAATGCTTGGCGGCTACTAAACTTGGGTTACTGCACCATCCCTTGCGGTTCCCTGACACCCACATTTTTTTTTGTAAATAAACCCTCCTCAAATTATCCTATTTTGAATGTGCCATCTGTTTCCTGTTGGGAGACTGACTGATGCAGTGGGTTTTATGCCAAAATTACTCTGCTAACAGTTTCGTATTTGAACTTCAACTTGTGGTGTCCTGGCATTTCCCCCCTTAAATGGGAGCTGTTTTGAGCCACCTAGGAGTGTCAGCTCCATGGCAGGCAAAAGGGTGAACCAAGACAGTGTAATCATCTAGCACCGTGCCCGGTGCGGACAGACTCAATGAATGCTAGAAGAATCTCGCCCACCTCCCACTGCCCTAGCACCTTCCTCGGTGCTCCAGGCTCCACACTGCAACCAAGGCTAGTGGGGTTTGGCATCTTTTGTGTTCCTGTCATGCATGTTAGTAATTTGAGTAGGGAAGGGTTAAACTAGAGAAATTTTGCCAAAAATGACTATTTTATTGAAGACTTGCTCAATTCTTAAATTTGAATACATTTGCAAAAGGCAAGAAGGGAAAATATCTAATTTAATACATTTGGAAACAAACAAACAAAACTGGACTCTAGGTTGGCAGGGCCAACCTAGTCACAGCAAGCAGGGGCAGATTTCCTGTGAAGTTAGTGATGCTTAAGCCCCAGGGCCCCCCACACACGTGGGACCCAGCAACAGCCCTGTACCTAACTATGTATTCATGATTTGAGTCTTTTCCTTAAAGAGGGTCCCCCAAATTTTTTAAGCTCAGGCTCCGCAAAACCTGGGGATCCACCCTGCTGGGAAGTTACCACATTTGGCCTCCTCTCTGGGACCCAGTGAAATTCTGTTTGGCACACGCACAGATATAACTGTTTGGTGGTTACCAGGGACTATGGGGTGGGGGGTGGGCACAAGGGGTGGAGGGATGCACTTATATGGTGACTGATAATAATGTACAACAAAAATTTCACAATAAAAAAAATAGAATAAAAAAAAAGAAATAAGAGATAAAAAAAAATTCTGTTTGGGGCACATTAGAGGCCTTTTTGTCTGCCAGCTCACACCATCAGAAGTCACACGCATTCTGGATGAATGCAAACAAACTAGGGGCCTTGGGAGATGTGTGCTGTGCTCCATGACAGTGACAAGGCTGCAGCCTTTGCCACACGAGAGCTCTCAGTCTCTCTGCTTCCCCCATGATCAAGACCCATGAATGTATGAGATTATAGATGCAAACTCTTCCCCAACTTCTACAGGGCAGAACGTGGGACCACAGCCACATACTTTCCAGTTATTTGACTTCCAAGTGAGAAGGAGTACACCACAACAAGCATTACCCACTTCCTCTAACCACTGCTGCTTCGCTTTACAGCATGAGATTGTCTTCAGCTGCACAATGCCAGGGCAAGGGCCTCAACTCTTGGTTGTTCAAAAAGAATGTCATCTAATCTGTATCAAAAGCCTAAGATTTTGTGAATCCGTTGACCCTGTGATTCCATGTCTAGCAATTTATTCTAAGGAACTAACACCACTGTGCCTAAAGATATAGGTACAAAGGCATTCTCTCCAGCATTGTTTATAGTAGGAAAAAAAGAGAGTAAACTTAAATGCTTCTGTTTATTAAGTGTTTGGTGATAGAGAATTGGTTAATTAAATTATGGTGCATCCATATGATAGAATGCTGTGAGGCTGTTAACATTATGTGGTAGTAGAATCCAGACTACTGTGACGTGATGTGGAAAGACAAACACGTGGTGACAGACCCCAGGGTGGTCCCCGTGATTCCCACCCCCTGGTGTTCATTCCCTGTGTAATCCACTCCCCTTGAGGGTGGGTGGGGCCTGTGACTAGCTTCTAGCCAACAGAACAGGACAAAGGTGAAGGAATTTTGCAGATGTAATTAAGGTCCCATATCAGTTGATTTTGAAGTACAGTCATGCCACATAACGACATTTTGGTCAACAACGGACGGCATATATGATGGTGGTCCCATGAGATTAGCACCATATAGCCTAGGTGTGTAGTAGGCTATACCATCTAGGTTGGTGTAAGTACATTTTATGATGTTTGCACAACGAAGAAATTGCCTAACAACACATTTCTCAAAATATATCTCCATCATTAAGTGACACATGACTTACTCAAATGAGAGATTATCATGGATGGGCATGACCTAATCAGTTGGAAGGATTTGAAAGAGTTTCTAGGCCCTCCCAGAGGGTCAGAGATCTTTCTCCATTGCTGAATTTGAAGACGTAGCTTCCATGTTATGAGAGGGCCTCTGGAAAGGACCATGTGGCAAGGAACTACTAGCAGTCTCTACAAGCTGAGTGCCGCCCCTGGCCAACCCCCAGCAAAAACTGGGGACCCGAGTTCTAGTCCTCCAAACACAAGAATTCAGCCAACAACCTGAGAAGCTTAGAAGTGAATGTTTCTCCACTTGAGCCTCTGATGAGACACAGCCCCAGCCAAAACCTGAAGCAGCCTGATGAGACCCTGAAGCAGAGAACCCAGGCGAGCTGTGTCCAGACTTCTGACCTACAGAAACTGCAAGATAATTGAAAGCGAGAGCTAAGAGGTTAAAAAATCTTCCCTAGAGCAGAAACTTTAAGATAAGCTTTGCTGACTGCAGCTGTGCATGTTCAACATAATCAACTGTTGTTCAAAACTAACTAGGTCTTTCTGTCCCTTCTTAGTATATGAGTGAGCTGTCTTTCCCAGAAATTCAAAGGCCAGACGTCAAGATTCAGTCTTCAAGGCCAAACGAAGGTTGACAGGAAGGCGCCAACCAGCAAGGCCACATGCTCCCCGTCCCCTACCTAAAACCCCAGCACATGTTCTCCTCCTGTACCTAAAAGCCCAGATAAAAACCCCTTTTTTCCCTTCAGGGAGGTGGATCTGAGTTGTAACTCCCATCTCTTCGTCTGGCTGCCTTTCGATAATAATAAACCCTCTTTCCTTGCCACAACGCTGACGTTTCAGTTACTGGCCCTACCGTGTGACAGGAAAACAAACCTATGTTTGTGTTTAGTATCATAATGTGTGTTGTTTTAAGCTGCTAGTTTTGTGGTAATTTATTGTGCAGCAATAGAAAATTAGCACACATGTGTTGTTACATGGAAGAAAAGCAGGCTATAAAAGAATATGTGTAGCAGGATCCCACTTTTGACTTAGAAAATGAGATCTTGATATATGCTTAGAAAAAAGCCTGTCAGAAAAAAGTTAAAACATTGCCCCAAGATGGTAGTGTTATGGGATTTTTTGTTTGTTTGTTTGTTTTGGTGAGGAAGATTAGCCCTGAGCTAACATCTGTTGCCGAGCCTCCTCTTTTTGCTGAGGAAGATTGGCCCTGGGCTAACATCTGTGCCCATCTTCCTCTACTTTATATGTGGGATGCCTGCCACAGCATGGCTTGATAAGCAGTGTGTAGGTCCACACCTGGGATCCGAACCTGCAAACCCTGGGCTGCCAAAGCAGAGCGTGTGAACTTAACCACTATGCCACGGGGCCAGCTCCTATTTTTTTGTTTGTTTGTTTATTTAAATTTTCTAAATTTCCTACATTAGTATGTAAGAAGTTTTCTTTATGTTTTATTTATTTATTTTTTGCTTAGGAAGATTTTCCCTGAGCTAACATCTGTTGCCAATCTTCCTCTTTTTGCTTGAAGAAGATTCACCCTAAGCTAATATCTTTGACAATCTTCCTCTATTTTGTATGTGGGATGCCACCACAGCATGGCCTCTGATGAGTGGTGTAGGTCCACACCTGGGAACAAAACCCGTATGCTGAACTTAACCACTAGGCCACAGGGCTAGCCCAAGAAGTTATTTTCAAAGAGAAGAATATCAATAAATGAAATTAAGATTTCACATTAAAAATTTTTTTAAACTGTAATCACAGACAAATTGGGTGAGGGATCCAGATTTGTGTTTCTGAAAATACCAAAAACTAGATAGCCTAAAACCCTCCCATAACAAATGCCTAAAATGTTGGATAAAATGTGGCAAAGACTCTTTTAATGTATATCTGATTTCATGAGAAAGGAGAACTCACCAAGAGCCAGAAACAAAGCTACTCTGCAGGGGCTGGCCCCGTGGCTTAGCAGTTAAGTGCGCGCGCTCCACTGCTGGCTGCCTGGGTTCAGATCCCGGGTGCGCACCAACGCACCACTTGTCTGGCCATGCTGTGGCATTATCCCACATACAGCAACTAGAAGGATGTGCAACTATGACATACACCTATCTACTGGGGCTTTGGGGAGAAAAAAGGAGGAGGATTGGCAATAGATGTTAGCTCAGGGCCGATCTTCCTCAGCAAAAAGAGGAGGATTGGCATGGAGGTTAGCTCAAGGCTGATCTTCCTCACAAAAAAAAAAAAAAATCTACCCTGTGGGGTGGTAATCAATACCACTGAAGGACTATGGAGAGGTGCAGCTGAGTCCCCACCTAAATCCAGAATCCTCAGAGAGTTACAGCCTCAGTGAAAGGGTGATCTAGAAAAGCATCCTTCCCCTAGCCAAGAAAAATAGCAAAGAGGTGTGTCTCAGCCTGGGCTCTGGTTGGAAAATGAAATTCTCCTTTTCAGAATTTCTAAACACAGTTCCGTGCCTCATGTAAGTTTGGGGCTTGAGTTTATACTAACTTCATGGTTATTTAAGTGGAATCTAGCAGCAAGACAAGAGAATAACATAAAATTTTTTTCATAGTGGGTGATTCTGTTGGGGTGCCTGATAGAAGCAATCACAAAATAACTCTGGAATATCATGCTCTCAGCCCAGGTCACACAGGATTCAAAGGATAAAGCCCCACTGAACATGAGTTCACAATCCAAAATTACAAAAAAACAGAGAAAGAAAGCAGAAAAGAAACAACCACTATGAGCAAGAGTCAGCAGCCTTAACCTCAAAACTAGACCCCCAAGAAATTCAGATGTTATATAAACACTATAAGGATATTATAGAATAGATATGATTAAAAGGTCTAGATGCATGCAAGGAATTGAAAGCATAAGAAAAGAATAAAACACTATGAATAGGCAGATATGAACCAGAACCAAATAGAACTTATAGAAATAAAAAATATAGTAACTGTGGGCCGGCCCCATGGCTTAGTGGTTAAGTGCGCACGTTCTGCTACTGGCAGCCCGGGTTCGGATCCCGGGCGCGCACCGAGGCACCGCTTCTCCAGCCATGCTGAGGCCACGTCCCACATACAGCAACTAGAAGGATGTGCAGCTATGACATACAACTATCTACTGGGGCTTTGGGGGAAAAAAAAGGAGGAGGATTGGCAATAGATGTTAGCTCAGAGCCGGTCTTCCTCAGCAAAAAAAGAGGAGGATTAGCACAGATGTTAGCTCAGGGCTGATCTTCCTCACAAAAAAAAAATATATATATAGTAACTGAGATGCAAAGTTCAATAAATGAGTTAAACAGAAGATTAAACGCAAATGAAGAGAGAAATAATGAACTGGAAAACTGATCTAAGAAAATTACCCAGAGAAAAAAGAAATAGAAATTATGAAAAAGAGGTTAAGTGACATGAAGAGTAAGATGAAAAGAGCCAACATTTGTCTAAAAGGAATCCCAGAAGAGAGAATGGCTGAGGCAATATTGAGAGAGAGAATGGTTGAGAATTTTTCAGTATTAGTGCAAGATATGACCCTTCAGATTCAATAAGCACAGTAATACTTACTTCTAAATTATTTTACCTTGTGTTTTATGCATCTTTGGAAGTGGTTTTAAATCTTTTTTTTGGAACAAGGCCAAATAGAAACAAAAAAATTAAATGAGTTTAATTAATTAATTAATTAAAAATAAACTAATTAAATGAAGATATGAATGTAAAATTGCACAGAGAAAGGACATCCAGATCTAGTGTGATGGGGTGGGGCATGTATCAGTTAGTACCTTTTCACTTGTAAATGGCATAAAAATCCATTAAAACTGCCTTAAGCGAAAAAGGCAATTATTGCTCACATTGCCGAAAACTTAATGGGTAGGCAGATATGCCCCTTGCTTGTAGGTGGGGCATGGTGCGGGTTTCAACCACGCCTTCTGGATCTGCTCTCCAAATCTCAGCTCTGCTTTTCTCCATACTAGCTTCATTCTCAGGCTCTCTCCCCCACTAAAACAGGGGACATAAGAGGCACATAACAGGTGCTCAAAAATATTTGCAGAAAAACAAGGAAGAGAAAGTGGAAGCAGTAGTGGCAGCACAATTTCTGAGCAGGAAAAATAAAGATGAGCCTAAACTACATATATTTTAGAGAAACTTAAGAACATGGAAGATAAAGAGATGATTTTAAAAGTCACCTGACAACCTCACACCTGTTAGAATGGCTATTGTCAAAAAGACAAGTGATAAGTGTTGGTGAGGCTGTAGTGAAATGGGAACCCTTGTGCACTTGTATTGGTAGGATTGTAAATTGGTGCGGCCACTGTGGAAAACAGTATGGAGGTATCCCAAAAAATTAAAAATGGAACTATCATATGATCCAGCTATTCCACTTCAGGGTATTTATCCAAAGAAAATGAAAACACTAACTCAAAAGCCATGTTTATTGCAGTACTATTTACAGTAGCCAAGGTATGGAAGCAACCTAAGTGTCCATCAGTGGATGCATGGGTAAAGAAAATGTTGTATATATATGCAATGGAATATTATTTAGCCATAAAACAGAAGGAAATCTTGCCATTTGAGACAACATGGATAGACCATGAGGGCATTATGCTAAGTGAAATAAGTCAGACAGAAAAAGACAAATACTGTATGAGCTCACTTATATGTGGAAGGGAATAAAAAAAACCAAACTCATAGAAAAAGAGATCAGATTGTGGTTACCAGAGATGGGGGGGGTGGGGTGTGGGTGAAATGAGTTAAGAGGGTAAAACAGTACAAACTTCCAGTTATAAAATAAATAAGTCTTGGGGATGTAATGTGCAGCATTGCGACTATACTTAATAACACTGTATTATACATTTGAAAGTTACTAAGAGAGTAAGTCTTAAAAGTTCTCATCACAAGAAAAAAAATTTTTGTAACTATGTATGGTGACAGATGTTAACTAGACGTAGTGTGGTGATCATTTCACAACATATTATAAATATCGAATCATTATGTTGAACACCTGAAACTAATATAATGTTATATGTCAACTATATCTCAATTTTTTAAAAATGTTAAAAAAAAAAAGGGCACCTGACAAAAGAAACAGAAAGCAGACTTCTCAACAGTAGCACTAGAAGACAGAAGTCAGAGGAATTCTAAATTCAAAGTGCTGACAAAAAATGACTCATTCAAGAGTGTTTCAGTTGTAGACTGCTGCGTAATAAAGCTCTCCAAAGTTTAGCGGCTTTAAACAACCACCACCACCCGTTTGCTCACAAGTCTGTGATTTGGCAGGGCTCAGCAGGGACTGGAGGATCCATGACAGCGTCACTCACACCACACACGTGCGGTGCCTCTGCTGAAGGGATCGGAACGGCTGGTGGCTGCCCGGGCCTCCCTCTTCTTTTGTCGTCCTTCATCTTCCAGGCCCTCTCTCTCTCTCCAGTAGGGCAACTGGACTTAGTTTCATGGTGGCTGGATCCCAAGAGGGTGAGAGTAGAATCTCCCAGGCCTCTTAAGACCTAAGCCTGGACCTGGCACAGTGTCACTTCCACATTCTGTTGGTGGAAGCAAGTCACAAGGCCAGCCCACATTTGAGGGGGGAGAATAAACTCCCCCTCGCAATGGGAAGAGTGACATGTGCATGACAGGGATGGACAAAGCAGTTGCTGGCCAGCTTTGTGTGACAATCCTCCACCACGCGTGAAGGGGAAAAGAAGACTGTTTCAGATGAAGAAGAGGGAGTTTGCCATAACATAGCATTGGATTTACAGCTGCTAACACATTTATTTTAAGAGAAAGGAAATTGAACTCAGAAGGAGGGAGATGTAAAAAGCAATGGAGAGCAAACCAGGTGGTAAACCTGTGGGTAAACTCCAGCAGCCGTGATGATGGGTTAGAGGAATGAAGACACAGAGGACCAGAAGTGCTGGATGACAACGCGGCAAGCGGAAGGGTGATCAGACTCGAAGCGTTCTAAAGACCCATCCTCCTTCAGGGGACAGTCGAGTTCCTGATTAAAGCCAGCGTGCATGTGAAAAGATGTAGAGATAAGCACTAAAGAATAGGAATGAAATCTATAATTTCCAGGAAAACAAATGAATGAATAAAACTAGAAAAATAAGTTTGATAGGAGTAGGAGACCAGGGAAGGGAAACAAACAAGCGGAAAGGCCCACCAAAATAAGATGGTAAAAATAAGTCCAAATAACAACACTTCAGGTTGTAAGTGAAAAGACGTTGATGCTCAGGTTAGATCCAGGTCTCAACATGCCTAAATCTCAGAAACATACCAGCACCAAAAAAAAAAGGCAGCAAATTGTCAAATGATACACTACAATAATCTGTACATAAGATTTTAAAACATGCAAAGCAGGTATGGTGGTTCCTCAAAAAATTAAACATAGAATTATCGTATGACGTAGCAATTACACTTCCGGGTATATACCCAAAAGAACTGAAAGCAAACACTTGAACAGATATTTGTACATTCATGCTCATAGCAGCATTGTTCACAATAGCCAAGAGGTGGAAACAACCCAAGTGTCCATCAATGGGTGAATGGATAAACAAAATGTGGTAAATACATACAATGGAATATTATTCAGCCTTTAAAAGGAAGGAAATTCTGACACATGCTGCCACATAGATGAACTCGCACTATGCTAGGTGAAATAAAGCAGACACAAAAGGAGAAATACTATATAATTTCACTGATATGAAGAACCATAAATTCACAGAGGCAGAAAGTAGAATGGTGGTTGCCAGGGTTGTGGGGAGGGGAGAAGAGGGGAGGTTATTGATTAATGGGCACAGAGTCTCTGTTTGGGATCATGGAAAAGTTCTGGAGATGGATAGTGGTGATGGTTGCACAACAATGTGAAAGTACTTAATACCATTGAACCGTACACTTAAAAATGGTGAAAATGGTGAGGCTGGCCCCATGGCGTAGTGGTTAAGTTTGGCACACTCCGCTTCAGCAGCCCAGAGTCGCAGGTTTGGATTCTGGGCACAGACCTACACCACTCGTGAGCCATGCTGCAGCAGCAGCCCACATATAAAGTAGAGGAAGATTGGCACAGATGTTAGCTCAGGGCTAACCTTCCTCAAGCAAAAAAATAGAGAAAATTCACAACAGACGTTAGCTGAGGGCAAATCTTCCTTAGAAAAAAAAAAAGATTAAAAAAAATGGTGAAAATGGTAAATTTTATGTTATTTATATTTTACCACAATCAAAAATAACATGCAAAGCAATGCTATACGTGGTGTACTATACAAATACTATACAAAAGAGTAAAGACATGCATGGGAACGGTGAACTGCAAATTCAGGAGAGCAGTGTTTTTTTTTTTTTGAAGATTTTATTCATTTATTTTCCCCCCGAAGCCCCAGTAGATAGTTGTATGTCATAGCTACACATCCTTCTAGTTGCTGTATGTGGGACGCGGCCTCAGCATGGCCGGAGAAGCTGAGCGTCGGTGCGCGCCGGGGATCCGAACCCGAGCCGCCAGCAGCGGAGCGCGCTCACTTAACCGCTAAGCCACGGGGCCGGCCCTAGGAGAGCAGTTCTGCTGGGAGGGGCAGGAATGCACGCAGGAAGGGTAGACAGGATATTTCAGTTGGACCTGTTATGTTTCAGTGCTGAAAACAAAATTTGAAGAAAATAGGACGAAGCTAGGTGGTAGGCACACTTACATTTCTTATTACACTCTAAACTTTTCAATAGGTTTTGAGTTTTTCATATTCTGAAGGAACAAGATATTATGTATGCCTGGTAAGTAGGAGTCTCGCCACAGCCCTGTCTGCACCACACACACCGATGGTCCCTCCTCATGTCACCTGAGCAGCCTCCACTCATTTGCCAAGTCTGGAGCAGAGCCTGGAAGTTGCAACGTCAGAAGATCCTTCCCGGCCCACCCTCTCCAGTGACCAAACCACATCCTTCTTGCCCAAGAATCTTCAGGAGCAGAGGGGAAGAGAAACTGCGTGGAATCCAAGCTATTAGCAAGCCGCCTGCATGAGCTGTGGCACTAAAGGCTGCCTTCTACAGGGAAACCCGGAAACATTACTTTCCAGTGGGCAGTGTCACACCAGGCTGGCCTCACTGTGTGAGGGGCATGCAGGGAGCATTTGCTCCAGCAAGTCCAGGCTCTGGGATTGATTTCCACACTGACAAGGCTGTGAAGAAGGTGGTCGATGTTCACGCTCAGCATCATCTGCCAAAGGCCCCTCCTTCTCCATGAAGACTAATGAGAACCCTCGTCCCGCCCAAGTCTGAGACAGACATGTCTGCTACAATGGAGTCCCCATGTTTCTGACAAGGGTCTCCATCCCCTTGTGCTGAGCTGAAGGCCTCTGTGCATGGGCTTGCTCTGAGCAGCCTCTCCTGTCCCTCTTCACTCTCATGCAGATGGCAAGCCAAGAGGACTGTCTGGACTCCATCCAGACAGTGGTGAGGCCCCACAAGACAGTAGTCTGTTGCCTTGAGGCGGGTCTCTGCTTGTCTGACCACCAGTTATTCTTGGAAGTAATATTCAGGTGGGCGCCTGCCAGCCCACCTCGGGCCACAGATTTGTGTTATACAAGGTTCAGAGCATGAGGGTCCAGGAGGAGCAGGCTTGTGGTGACTGGCTGACAAGGAGGTCCTCCTAGGGTGGTCTGACAGTAACTTAAATGCACCTTCTCTCGAGCCCTTGGGGGATATTTGTCAGCTACACCATGTGAGGCCTACACGGTGGAGCAAAGGGAACAGGCCTTCTCCTGGCCCCTCAGCTATTAGAATGGAGTTGACTGGGGCGCCTCTACCCGTTAACAAAATAGGCACTGCCCTTGGTTGACTATTTGTGAAACTAAAACACATCATCTCTAATTCTTACAACAACCCTCTAGGAGACAGATTATCCCCACTTCACAAATGAGGAAACTGAGGCTCAAAGAGGTCACATGATTTGCCTGCACTCATGGAGACCTAATGTGCAGAACCAGAGTCAGTGTCTCTGAGACCCCGACTCAGAGGCAGCCTGGGCCTCAGCAGTCCAAGGGTATGGGGTGGAGGTTGCAGGCCACACTCTGTGGCTGGGCACAGGTGCCCTGAGGCCCTGAGTTCCCGCACTCGCACGCGGCACTGATTGAGGAAAGTGAGTGGGCGTGTTAGACCGAAGCAGTAGTTTCACAGCAGGGAAGGGCTGCCATGTTCAAGACGAGCTTGTTCCTCGCCTGCCCTCTTATTTGTTTAACTACTTCTCACCACAATAGAAACTGCTTATCTGCAGGTGTGCACTATTCTGAGCAAATGAACAACTGGCAGCTTCGCGTTCGAGTCCACGGATCAGTCAGAGCCGCCACCTGCCCGCCCTGTGCTCCAGGCTGCTTCGCACGCTGGCTCTTCAGGCTGCTACTGCTCTCGGCCCCTTCCCCTCCCATCCAAATGCGCCAAACCAAGCAGGCTGATGGGCTCGCTCTTAAAATTTTCAAATGATTTTATTATGAACTGTAGCACAATGCAGGAAAGTGCATAAAACATGTGTGACAGGTTAACAGATCACTGGAAAGCAGATACCTTGTGATCAGGTCATGAAATAGAGCATGGCCAGTACCCCAGACGCCTAAGTGTCACTTTTCAGTTGGCAGGCACACACCACGCTGGCCTCACTGCCCGAGGAGGTTCCGGGAACTGTTTGCACCAGGGCTGATGAGAAGTCCAGGGCCTGGAATTGATGTCCACGTGACAAGGTTGTGAGGAAGGTGGTCAGGGCACCTGCTTAGCATCACCAGATATATGGCTATATAGATCTAGATGATAGATAGACAGACAGACAGACAGACGATAGATAAATCGATCGATCTGCCCCTCACATCTGGAGCCAGACTGAGGTTAGGCCAGGCAGGCAGGAGCCACAATATTACTGGGACATTAGAACACGGCTGGACACATAACCGGAATGAAAGATGTACTGACCGGAAGGCCTTGGAAGAAGGACCTGTTAGAGACTCCATTCAGCCAAAAGTGACAGACGTTTTCAAAATCTGAAAAACAGTCCCTTAAACAACTAAGGGGTTTGTTTTTCTCATATAATGGGAGCACAGGGCTGTTGGGACTCAAAGCTGCCATCGAGGACCCCCAGCCTCTCTCCATCTCTCTGCTCCACCATCTTAAGCATGTGGTTTTCAGCCTCGGGTTCATTGCCTTGTGGTTGCAAGGTGGCTTCTGCAGTTCCAAGCACTTCATCTGTGCCCATGGCAGTAAGAAGGGGGAAGGGCAAAGGGCAAAGAGCAACGCAGCTGTCTTTCTCCTTTAAGGAGCTTTCCCAGGAACCTCTTCCATTAACTTCTTCTTACATCTCTTTTGTCAGAACTGGGTCCCTGGCCACCTCTAACTGCAGGGACGCCTGGGAAATCAACTTTTTTTTAAAACTGGTCATATTGTTACCAGCTTTACCAGTTGTCTTAGTGTCTAAGAATAGACACTGAGAAGGAAAGGAGTAGTTCTTCCTCAAAAAAATACTTTGGGGTAGGGCTAATGAGAAACCCCCGCCAGCCGCCTTCCAAGGATGGCGGGGTCCGGTGAGTCTCACGGCTTTTGCTGGGTGAGGCTGTAAGTCTGACCCCAGAGCCGAGCTACTGAGGACTAGGAAAAGCTGAGCTGTCTCTCGGTGTCCCCTTCCCAGGCCTTCCCCCACACAGCCTGCAGCTTCACTGCGAAATCAAAGCTGAATAAATATTTTAAAGTGTTGTTTTCCCCACCAAAGACGCACCTGCTTGCAAATGTGCTAAGAAATACGGGGCAGACAAGCTGAGTGGTGAGACATCCAAGTGGCAAGGACATCCAAGAAGGTTAGGGCACAGACACCTGGGGGCAGCTGGGGCCGTGTCCCTGTGGGCCGTGGCCTGATCCAGATCCAGAGAAGAATAAAGAGAGCATTAGGTTTACTGACCATCTCTGGTTATTCTGTAGATTTTTTCCAAGCATAACAGTGTTCTTTCTGATTTGTAAGAGATCACTGCACATTAAGGATGTCAATATGCACCGAGTATATCAATCTAAAAGCGCATCAAATGATCGCGAGTCAACGTCCTAGGCTGAGCTCTCATTCGAGGGCAGGGTCCGGGACGCTTCCGGGGGAAGGGGCGGCCCCATGGTGGGGTCAGGTCTCTGCCTCACCACTCCTCACATGCACACAGGAATCACTCCTGGATTGACATGGGACATTGAGACACTTAAGAATTGGGGTATCTCATGTAAATATATGGATTGCCACCTTACTTTGAAAAATCAGAAGATCTAGCAAATAAGAACCCCACCTTCCCTACGTCACCATCTTCTGCCACGGAGACCCTCTTCACACAGAAATGTGCTTCCAGTGCACCCCGATCCCCATCACCCCACAAAACGGGCCCTGCCACGCATCATCCCCCTTGCCCTGTTAGTTCCCTTAGCCCCAACTTATTTCACACATTTGTGTACTGGAATTTGAGTTTGTATCCCCTAACAGCAAAGCCTTCAATTTAAATACAAACGACCTGGAATGCAGAGTGAGTTGTCCAAGGGCACACAGCCTGTAATGGCATAGTCAAGACATCACTTGGGGTCTCCTGGGACCCAGTTCTGATATAAAACACCTCTCATGGAGATTTATGGACATTGCTAATCCCGTTGATTACAAGGCCTGTGCGGGAGAAAGGCTGCGTGACCTGAGTTGGGGTCACCCGGGAGCATCTGAATTTTGCTGATACCGGGCTGTGGCAGTGGAACTCCTGGCCTGGCAGGAAGATGCCCACTAGTCCGGGGTGGCAGGAGCCCCTGACCTGTGCCCTGTTCCCACGGGGAGAGGAAGTCACAGTGGTTGAGGTGAGAACAAGAGTTTGGGTGGGCAGAGGCAGCCACAGGCAGCTGCAGCAGACTGGTGCCTGCCCAGATGCACCCTCCACACCCTTTCTGCAAAAATTGCTGCCACGTGCAGAAATGCAGAAACGTGCAAAGTCTGAGAGCGAGCACTCAGGAGTCCCCCACTGTGTCTACAGGCGGCTCTCATGACTCAGCCGCAGCCCCAACCATGCACATCTTTCAGGCAACTGAGGGTTAAAAAAAAAAGAGGTGTTTTTGATCCACAGGTGGCTGTGGTTTGAGCAGGGGTGTAGGGGGAGGGGACTTGAGGTTCCCTTGTCTTGCTCTAGGCCCTGGCCAGGGGGCAGGCCTTGCCTTGGGAGGAGGGGGCAGCCCTGTGGTGTGCAGGCTGGTGGCCAAGCTGCAAACAAGCAAGCCCCATGGTGGTCTGCCCTCCTCCATGTCCTCCCCGTGCCAGCTCCTCCTCACCTCATGCCAGGTTACAGCTCTCCCTCACTGCAGGCCCCGGCCCCCAATCCCGGTGGTGTCCTGCCTGCTCCCATTGCCCTTTGGGGTCTTTCTCGCCCCAGGGACAGCCTAGAGCAGAGACTGGACCTCCAGGAGAATGAGGATGCACCACAGGGCATGCTGTGCTGCCTCACCACCACCTCCTGGACTTTGGGCAAGTCTCCTCTGTAGCCTGTGTGTGGTCTTTATGTGGCCTGGCCAAGTGGGATGGAGCAGGGAAAGAGGTGTGTCAGCTTGGGGCCACACTGCCCCCAGAGCACAGATTGGCACTCCCTTCCCGAGAACAGAGGCCCGACCCCCTCCGTGTCACCGTCTGAGAGGTGGGGCTGTCACTCACCCTCTTGCCCAGGGGCGTTCTCATGACACTCAAACCAGAGTGAATAGACAGGAGATTGGGAGGCTGGCGGGGCAGTTCCTCACCTGGGTCCTCCATAAGGGACATAATAGCGATTCAAGACGTAGCTGTTTCCCCCTGAGCTCACCGAGATGCTCCTGTTCTCAGCCCAGAAGTCCAACTCCAAGGCCAGGGTCTCAATGTTGTCCCTGGGGTGGAGCCAGGCACCCCCTCAGCCCAGGCACACCTCCCCAGTCCCGCCCTGGGAGGTCTCAGGTATGGGGGCTGCAGGACAGCACAGGGAGGGGTGCCCACCGTAGGAAGGCGGTGTCGTTGGTGTGAGTCACATAGCGGTCCATCATGAGGGTCAGGAGTGGGGGCTGGCTCCGCTGCAGGTAGTACACGCGGGCCCCATTGGGGATATGTCCGTAGCTGCCACGAAGGAGGCCTGCTGAGATGCCTCTGCCCGGCCGCCAGAGCCAAGGCAGACCCAGCTCCAAGCCCGTGGCGCCTGCTTCTCCTCCACCCCGGCGTTGAGGTGCCCGGCCCCCTCTTACGTTTGCACCAGGTCCAGGAAGTTCTGCAGCATGCCCTTCACTGTCTCGGGCATCTCAGAGAGGAGCAGACCCTCCATCACCCAGTAGGAGTCCCTGGGGGAAGGGACAGCTCAGGCATCTCCTCACAGCTCCCTCTGCCCTGCACACCCAGGCCACGTGAGGGCACCCTGTCCTGCTCAGGACACCCCACTGACCCTGGCTTCCCCACCACTCCCGCCTCTGTGGCCCCTGGCTGCTCACCAGTAGTAGAACTCGACAAAGCGCCCGCCAGGCACAATGAAGGGGTGTTCTGAGTAGATCAGAGAGAACTGCTCAGGGTGGCTGAGGACCTCTGGCTTCACCTGCAGTCAGCAGAGAGGGCACAGCCCCCGCAGAGTGGAGGCTGAAGGAGGCTGGGGCTGGCAGCTCTGGGCTTTGGAGCCAGGCAGCCTGGGCTCGAGTTCTGGCTCTGCTGCTGCTCGGCCGTGTGGCTTTGGTCAAGGCCTGAGCTGCTGGAGCCTGGTGTGCTCGTCCCCACATGCCGGCCTCTGGAGTCCTGACTGGGGGGATGGCGCGTAGGAGCCCTGACCACTCTGCCTGGCCCTCACAGGTGCTCACTGAGCAGCGGCCATTATTAGGACCCAGGTGGGGGGCCATTTCCTCTGGCTCCCCTTGCCCCCTGAATCTCTGCTGCCACCCCCAAGCCAGGCCCAGAGACTCAGGGCCCCCATTCTCTGGCTCAGGTGTGGATGAAATCCCAAGCCCTTTCCCCAGTGAGACGGATGTGGATGAACGCGGCTGAGGGAGAGCAATTGTAGGACCAGAGGGGGGCTTGCTGTGTGTCTACATCTGGCATTTCTCTGTTCATTCCCTCCTAGTTCTAGAGGAGGGTGGTTTTAGTGGGAGAGAGGCCAACCTGTCTCAGCAATTTTGAGGGGAGCAGTGGCTCAGGTTTGTTCCTGTAGGGCTGCGTGAGGAAGCAGCCCAAGCTAGCTGGCAGAGGAGCCCGGAGCACCATTCTGTGTCAGCAGGTGCCCTGGGACCTGGGCAGGAGGACAGTTGCTGTGCAGCCTTGGGCAAACCACTGCCCTCTCTGAGCCTCAGACAAAGGAGAGAAAGTGCCTGACAGACCCAGGGCTTGGCTACAATCGGCAGTAGCAATTATCATTCCTGAGCAGAGGCCTGGCCTGAGGAGCTCAGGGAAGACAGAGCCCAGCAGGCAATTACCACTGGTGTAAGGAAGGGGCAGGACTGGGCAGCCTGGAGGTGGTAGGACAGGCTAGGTTTGCCTGGGGGAGGCTGGAAAGGGCTTCAGGCAGGAGGTGAGGAGTTAGGAGTAGACCTTCCCCTCCTCCCCATCAGAAGTTCTTTCTAGAGAGCTTCTGTAGGGTCAAAGGATTGGGTCCTTGATTATTCCATCTAAACCCAGTGCCACCCAGAGAATGGCTACACAGGTATTAAGTACTGAAATTTGCAGACATAGCACTTGGCTGCCCTGAAGGCTGTCTTGTTTGATAAGGAGAAGGTGTCCGTTTCAACTACTACCTTGAGAACAGAAAGACCTGGGAGTTTTACCCATTCAACTCCACTCCTTTCTGGGCTGGCTGCTTCTCTGACCCGGGCGACGTGGACAAGGCTCTGAAATACCTGGAGGTGAGGGGGGCAGCAGGGCAGGCTGGTACTCTGGGGGCAGGACCATCTGCTCTCTCCCTGACTCTGAGCAGTAACCCCTGGCAGGTGGCAGCCACTGCCTCCTGCTCCGCCCCAGCGTCTTAGCCTGCAGGTCCCACTGCAGCCACCAGGGGGCAGCTGTGAGTCAAGAAGGCCCAGGAAAGGACATCTAGCTTTAGGAGCGCCCAGCTTCCTGGCTCCCTGTCCAGCTCCCACCAATAGTCATAGTAATGTCTGGAACCTTCTAGGACAGCCAGATCCTGACCTACCAGTACGGGATCCCGACCTCTCTCCAGAATACAGGCCAGCAGTAGGACTTTCCCAATGCCTGGGCACCCCTGCAGGACCTGGTCATCAGAGGTAGGAGGCAGGGATGGGGCACATCCCAGGGCCTTACCCTCGAGGGAGTAGAGGGTCAGCCTCCCTGGTCCTTGGGAGGCGTGAGCAGAGGATGCAGGGTCTTTCTCTGACTTCTCTGCTCTCTCAGCCTCCCACTCAGCAAACATTTACGTCTACCCCACTTGTGAGGGATATCAGCCCTCCACTCTCCCTCCAAACTCGGGCCCCAGATTAACAGCAAGTTGGCCCGTGGTTCCAGGAAGGAGGTCTTAGGGCTCGGACCTCTTTCCCTCCTGGAGGAGAGTAAGGCTCAGGCCTCTGCTCCCCCTGGGATGGGGGCTCTGGGGATTCAGGGTCCTGCCTGGGGTGGGGTCTAGGTCTGACCGAGTCTCCTTCACTTCGGGCCCAAGAAGTGGCTTTCCAGCTGGCCCAGAGCTGGATCCAAACCAATTTTGATGTCTACTCCAAAACGTCAGCCATGTATGAGAAGGTGAGCTGGCCCTGAGCCCAGTCCCACCGGGCCTCCTCCTCATGGTGAGATTGGGGAACTGTCAGGCTTGCAAAGCCCAGGCCCAGCACAGCCAGGGACAGGGGTGGCACCTGGTGGCCATTCTCAGGCACTGCAGGGGTCAGAGCTGCAGGCCAGAGTGGATTCTCCCAAAGGGGCTCCCATTTCTTGCTTCCCCTAGAGGGCTGGGGTGTGGAGGCTGGGGGCAGCATCTGACCTTACAGCCCGTCCTCTTGTCCCCAGTATGACATCAGCAACAGTGGACAGCCGGGTGGTGGAGGGGAGTATGAGGTTCAGGTGAGTGGGACATCCTCCAGAGAACTCTGGGGCTCTGCTGTCCCCACAAATGACCATGACCTCCCCTCTCTTGGCTTCGGTTTCCTCCCCTGTATGTGGGCCCACAGGGAGGAGGTACCCCCTTGGTACCCCTGGGGCTAGGCGGGGCCAGAGTCTCCGGGTGAAGATCCCACAGCCTCTAAAAGGACTTGAGGGCTTCCCCAGAGGTCTTGCCTCACTGGCCATGCCTCTCTCCAGGAAGGGTTTGGCTGGACCAATGGAGTGGTCCTGATGTTCCTGGACCGCTATGGTGACCGGCTGAGCTCAGGGACTCAGACAGCTTTCCTGGAGCCTCACTGCCTTGCAGCTGCCCTTCTACTTAGCCTCCTGCTCAGCCTCCTGCCGCAGTGACCGGCCTCACTGCCCCGTCTGCCTTCACTTCCTCCTCTGCCTCCAGCTCCTGCCTCATTAAACTTCTGAGTCCCCACCTGCTCCTGCCTCTTCATCCTCCATCCCTGGAGACCTCATGCCCTCCTATGCCCCTAGCCGGTCCTCAGTCATTGTGAAGTGGGGGCAGAGTAGGGACCTCGAGGTCATGGGTTGGGCCCTGGGTCCCTCCTGGAACATTTAATAAGGTGGAAATCCTGCTTAGTTGGGAAGACCTAGCCCTCCTGCCTCATGTACCCCAGCTCCATGCCCCCCACAACCTGGCTTCCCAAACACATACTCCAAATGCTTTATTGTTCTGCTGAGACGCTTACAAATACTGAAAATCACACAGCCTGGGGTCCCCAGCTACAGTGGGCCCCCAGTGCTATAAGGGAGGGCAGGGAGGTAGGGTCAGAACAAGTCTCAGTTACTGACCTCCTGAACTATCCCTTCAAATGAGTCCAAATCTGAATGCATTAGTTTAGACCATTTTATGCCCTTGGGCACTTTTGAAAGTAATTGACCAATGGCTGGCAGTTATTTTATCAGCTGAGCATACTCAGACGAGAGGAAGAGAGCCCTGCCAAGACCACTGTCATCCCAGGGTGGCTGTGGGCACAAACAAAGTTGTGCCCCTCTGGAGCAACATCATAGGTTTAACACCGAGGAAGGGACGTAGACGTCACTAATCAATCCAGCCAGTCACTCCACAAATAAACAAGCAATAACAATAACAAGCCTTGGTTGGAGGGGGGGAGCCAGTACCTGGATTTGCTATGCTATATTATCCAAAATGTCCATTTTCCAACAAAGAATTATGAGACATGCAAAGACACAGGAAAGTATGACACATACGCCAAAAAAAAAAAATTAAGAAGAGAAACTGCCTGTGAGAGTGACCATATGTCAGATTTAAAAGAAAAAACCTCCATTTGACCATTTTAAATACGTTCACAGAACCCAAGTAAACTGTGCTTAAAGAAGTAAAGTACGATGACAACATTGCATCAAATAAAGAATATCAATAAAGGGCCAGCCCCATGGCTTAGCGGTTAAGTGCGTGCGCTCCGCTGCTGGCGCCCCGGGTTTGGATCCCAGACGCGCACCGACGCACCGCTTCGCTGGCCATGCTGAGGCCGCGTCCCACATACAGCAACTAGAAGGATGTGCAACTATGACATACAACTATCTACTGGGGCTTTGGGGGAAAAAATAAATAAATAAAATTATAAAAAAAAAGAATATCAATAAAGAGAGAGAAATTATAAAAAAACAACCAAATGAAAAGTGTAAAGCATTCCTGGACCCAATTCCAACATACGTGTGTGTGCAGCCTTCTCCACACCAACAAGCAGTTCTCAGACACCAGCAGGGTGTCTGAGAATTCAACTCAGTTCTGACACTATCTACCCGGAGATAGAATCAGATTCCACAGGGAAAGGGCTCAGTCCCACAAGACCACTCTCCACGTCAGACACCAGTCACAAGCCCAGGTTGTTACCTGTGCTTCTGACCGACGGGCTACAAACTGGAGGTTCCAACAACCCCCTCCAACTCAGGATGCCAATCACAAGTCCAGGTGGTCACCTATACCTCTGACTGACTGGCTATAAACCAGAGGTTCCCACCACCCCCTCCTCCAGTTTGATTAATTTGCTAGAACGACTCACAGAACTCAAGAAAACCCATTTTCTCACTAGATTACTGATTTAATACAAAGGATATTAAAGGATACGAGTCAACAGCCAGATGAAGAGACGCATAAGATGAGATACAAAGGAGCTTCTGTCCTCATGGAGCTTGGGCCCTGGCCTGGTGGCACATGGAAGTGTTCTGGTTCCCCTGCGTAGAAGCTCTCCGAAAAAGGGCTGATGAGCTGTCCTTTTGGGTTTTTATGGAGGCTTCATTATGTAGTCATGATTGACTAAGCCATTGGCCATTAGCAGTTGATTCAACCTCCAGCTCCTCTCCCCTCCCTGGAGGTTGGGGGAGGTGGGGGGGAATGAAAGTTCCAACCCTCTAATCACATGGTTGGGTCTCCTGGTGACAAGCTCTCATCCTTAAGTTCTTTCCAAAAGTCACCTCATTAACACGACAAAAGTCACTTTTTATCACTCTCAACACTTAGGAAATTCCAAGGGTTTGGGGAGCTGTTAGCCAGGAACTGTGGATGAAGACCAAGTATGTGAGAAATATCTTTTGGTCATCTGAATGACCAAATATATATTTCTTATAAATCACAGTATCACAGAGGGTTTTTGGTATCTGCTCCAGCACGCAGACAGCTTGGAAGTCATCACTCTGTTTTAACAACAATTAAAAAGCTGAACTGGGGCCGGCCCCGTGGCGTAGTGGTTAAGTGCGCGTGCTCCACTTTGGCGGCCCAGGGTTCGCAAGTTTGAATCCTGGGCTCGGACCGACACACCACTTGTCAAGCCATGCTCTGGTGGCGTCCCATATAAGGTAGAGGAAGATGGGCACGGATGTTAGCCCAGGGCCAGTCTTCCTCAGCAAAAAGAGGAGGATTGGCATTGGATGTCAGTTCAGGGCTGATCTTCCTCACAAAAAAAAAAAAGCTGAACAAACTGAAAATGAACTGCTCTTGGATCTCGCAGAGAATTGACATCACAGGGCAAACTGCTAGCTCCAAAACTGGAGAGACAGACAGGCAGATGCAGAGAATCACAACTTACCGAAGCAGAAACTCACAAACTGAAACCTCTACAGGAACTGGTACTAGGTTTCTTTTACCCAGTACATCATGTCCAGCTTTCAACAAAAAATTACAAGGCATACTAAAAGGCAAAAAACACAGTTTGAAGAGGCAGAGAAAGCATCAGAACCAGACTCAAATATAATAAGGATGTTGGAATTATTAGATCGAGAATTTAAAAACAGCTGTGATTAATATTCTAAGGCTGTTATGAAAAAAGTAGACAACATGCAAGAACAGATGGGTAATGTAAGCAGAGAGATGGAAATTCTTAGAAAAAATTAAAAAGAAATGCTAGAAATAAAAAATACTGTAACGGAAATGAAAAATGCCTTTGATAGGCTCTTTAGTAGACTGGACACAGCTAAGAAAGAATCAGTGAGCTTGAGTCAACAGAAAATTCCAAACCTCAAAATCAAAGAGAACAAAGACTGAAACAAACAGACCAGAATATCCCAGAACTGTGGACAACCATAAAAGGTGTAATATGTGTTAATGGGAATATTAGAAGGAGAAGAAAGAGAGAAAGGAAGAGAAGTAATATTTGAAACAATGATGACTGAGAACTTCCCAAATTTAACATCAGACACCAAACCACAGATCCAGCAAGCTCAGAGAACACCCAGCAGAATAACTGCCCAAAAATCTACACTTAGGCATATCATACTTAAACTGCAGAAAATCAAAAAATAAAGAAAAAAATCTTAAAAGAAGCCAGTGGAAAAAAACACCTTACTTGTGGAGGAATAAGAATAAGAATTACACTGGACTTCTCCTCAGAAACCATGGAAGCAAGAAGAGAGTAGAGGAAAATATTTAGTATTAAGAAGGGAAAAAATGGATGTATGAACCAAATGAGAATATCAAGAGATAAAAATTATAAAAAGAAACCAAATAGATTCTTGAGCTAAAGGTACAATAACTGAAATGGAAACAAAATTCACTAGAGGGATCCAATAGTGGATGCGAGCAGGCAAAAGAATCAGGGAACTTGAAGATGAGACAATTGACATTATCAAGTCTGAAGGGTAGAAAGAAAAAAGAATGAAAAAAAAATGAACGGAGCCAAAAAGACCAGTGGGTCATCTTCAAGAAGACCAACATACCCACACCATGGAAGTCCTAGAAGTAGAAGAGAGAGAGAACAGGGCAGAAAGAATATTTAAAGAAATAACAACTGAAATTTTATGAAAGACATGAATCTACAAATCCAAGAAGCCCGATGAATTCCAAATATGAGAAACTCAAAGAGACACATCAAGACACATTATAATCAAACTGTTGAAAGACAAAGAGAGAATTTTGAAAACAGCAAGAGGAGTACAACTCGTCAGGTACAAGGGATCCTCAATAAGGTTAATTGCCAAGTTCTCATCAGAAACCATGGAGGCCAAATGACAGTGAGATGACATATTTAAAATGCTGAAAGAATTTTATATGTGGCAAAACTGTCATTCAAAACTGAGGAGAAAATTAAGATATTCACAGATGAGAAAAAAGTTGAGGGAGTTTGTACCACTAGCCCTGCCCCACAAGAAATGCTAAAGGGAATCCTTTCTGGCTGAAATGACGCTAGATAGTAACTCAAGCCATATGAAGAAATAAAGATCTCCAGTAAAAGTAAATACATGGGTAAGTATAAAAGCCAGTATCATTGAATTTTTGGTTTGTAACTTTTTATATCATAAAGAATTTAAAAGACAACTATATAAAAATAATTATAAATTTATGTTATTGGGCACACGTGTAAAAATGTAATTTGTGACAACAATAACATAAGAAGAGGAAGACAGAGATGTATTGCAGCAGAATTTTGAATACTATTGAAGTTAAGTTGGTATCAATTTGAACTAGCTTGTTATAAATTCAGGATGTTAAGTATAATCCCCGTGGTAATTACAAATAATTCATCTAAAAAATATACGTAAAAGGAAATGAAAAGGGAATCAAAATGGTTCACTACAACAAAATCAACTAAACACAAAAGAAGGCAGTAATGGAGGAAATGAGGGACCAAAGAGGTGTAAGACATGCAGAAAAAAATCACAAAATGGAAGCAGTAGGATTAAACTCACAAATCAAAAAGCAGAGATTGGAAGAGTGAATTTTTTAAAAAATGATTCTACTATCTGCTGTCCATACGTGACTCACTTTAGATCCAAGACATAAATAGATTGAAAGTGAAAGGATGGAAAAAGATATTTCATGGAAATAATAACCAAAGAGAGCCAGGATAGCTCTCTCGATATCAGACAACATAGACTTTAAGTCAAAAACTATTACAAGAGAAAAAGCTGGACATTATATATTGATAAAAGGGTCAATTCATCAAGAAGATTAATAATTATATGTACTAAACAACAGAGTCTGAAAATATATAAAGCAAACATTGACAGAATTGAAGAGAGAAATAGAGTTCTACAGTAATAGTTGGAGACTTCAATACACCACTTTACATAATGGATAGAACATCAAGACAGAAGATCAATAGGGAAAGAGAAGATTTGAACAACACTATAAAACAAATAACCTAATAAACATATATAGAACTCTCTACCCAACAACAGAATATACATTCTTCTCAAGTGCACATGGAACAGTCTCCAGGATAGACCATAAGTTAGGCCACAAAACAGGTCTCAATAAATTTTAAAAGATTGAAATCATACAAAGTATCTTCTCCAACCACAATGAAATGATGCTAGTAACAAATAGCAAAAGGAAAACTGGAAAATTCACAAATGTGGAAATTAAACAACACATTTTTAAACAACCAAAGAGTCAAAGAAGAAATCACAAGGGAAATTAGAAAATACTTACGGATGAATGAAAACAAGAAAACAACATACCAAAATTTATGGGATGTAGCAAAGACAGTTCTCAGAGGGAAATTTATAGCTGCAAATGTATACATTAAAAAAGAAGAAAGATGGGGGCCAGCCCAGTGGTGTAGTGGCTAACTGTGTGCACTCTGCTTTGGAGGTCCGGGGTTCACAGGTTTGGATCCCAGGCACAGACCTGTGCACCACTTATCAGGCCATGCTGTGGCAGGCGTCCCGCATATAAAGTAGAGGAAGATGAGCATAGATGTTAGTCCAGGGCCAATCTTCCTCAGCAAAAAGAGGAGGATTGGCAACAGATGTTACCTTGGGGTTAATCTTCCTCAGCAAAAAAAAAAAAAAAGAAAAGAAGAAGAAAGATCTTAAATCAATAACCTAACTGTACACCTTGAGGAACCAGAAGAAGAGCAAACTAAACCCAAAGCTAGCAGAAGGAAATAAATAACAAAGATTAGAGCATAGGTAAATAAAATAGAGAATAGAAAATCAACAGAGAGAATCAATAAAACCAAAACTTGGTTCTTCAAAAAAATCAACAAAATTCACAGAGGAAAAAGACAGAAGACACAAATAATTAAAATCAGAAATGAAGGGCAGGCCTAGTGGCATAGCGGTTAAGTTCACACGTTCCGCTTCAGCAGCCCAGGGCTCACCGGTTCAGATCCTGGGTACACACCTACTCACCGCTCATCAAGTCACGCTGAGGCAGCATCCCATATAGAAGAGCTACAACTCTACGACTGTGATACACAACTATGTACTGGGCTTTGGGGATAAAAAAAGAAAAAAAAGAGGAAGATTGGCAACAGATGTTATCACAGGGCCAATCTTCCTCAAAAAAAAAAAGAAAAGAAAGAAATGAAATGAAAATGGGGACATTACTACCAACCTTACAAAAATGAACAATTAGGGAACCTAGATGAAATGGACAAATTCCTAAAAACACACAAATTAGCTAAACTGACACAAGAAGAAATAGAGGGGCCAGCCCAGTGGCGTAGTGGTTAAGTTTAGCACATTCTGCTTTGGTGGCCCAGGTTCATGGGTTCGGATCCTGGGTGTGGACCTACACCACTCATCAGCCACGCTGTGGTGGCAACCCATATATAAAGCCGAGGAAGATTGGCACAGATATTAGCTCAGGGCTACTCTTCCTCAGCAAAAAAAAGAAGAAGAAGAAATAGAAAATCTCAACAAACTTATAATACGTAAAGAGATTGTAATTAAAAACCTTCCCACAGCGATTAAGTTCGCGCATTCTGCTTCAGTGGCCCGAGGTTCGCAGGTTCAGATCCTGGGCGCAGACATACTCCACCACTCATCAAGCCACACCAAGGTGGCATCCCACATAGAAGAGCTACAACTCTACAACTATGATACACGACTATGTACTGGGGCTTTGGGGAGAAAAAGCAAAAAGAGGAAGATTGGCAACAGATGTTAGTGCAGGGCCAGTCTTCCTAAAAAAAAAAAAAACCCTCCCCACAAAGAAAATTCCATGTGATAGTTAATTTTATGTGTCAACTTGGCTAGGCCAAGGTACCCTGATATTTAGTCAAAGATTATTCTAATGTTTATGTGAAGGTAGTTTTTAGATGATATTAACCTTTAAATCAGTAGATATCGAGTCAAGTAAGTTACCCCCCATGATGTGAGTGGGCCTCGTCCATCAATTGAAGGCCTTAATGGAAAAAGACTGATCTCCTTTGAAGAAGGGGGAATTCTGCCAGCAGACTACCTGTAGACTTTAACTGCAACTCATCTCTGAGTTTCCAGCATGCCGGCCTCTCTTGCCGATTTTGGACTTGCCAGCCTCCACAATCATGTAAGCAAATTCCTTAAAATAAATCTCTCCTCTCTCTCTGAATCTCTCTCCACACACACACACACATCCTATTGTTTCTGTTTCTCTGGAGAACCCTAATACAGTGGCTTCATTGGCAAACTCTATCATACATTTAAAGAAGAATAAACACCAATCCTTCTAAAACTCTTCCAAAAATAGAAGAGAAGGAAACACTTCCTGACTCATTCTATGAGACCAGCACTACCTGATGACTAAGCCAGATAAAAACATCACAAGAATAGTTAAAATGTCCATACTACCTAAAGCAATCTACAGATTCAATGCAATCCCAATCAGAACCCCAGTGATATTCTTCACAGAAATAGAACAAAGAATCCTAAAATTCATATGGAACAACAAAAGACCCCAAATAGCCAAAGCAATCTTGAGAAAAAGAACAAAGCTGGAGGCATCACAATCCCTAACTTCAAAATATACTACAAAGCTATAATAATTAAAACAGCATGATACTGGCACAAAAACAGACACACAGACCAATGGAATGGAATTAAGAACCGAGGAAAAAACCCACACATCTATGGACAGCTAATTTTCAACCCAGGAGCCAAGAACATACAATGGAGAAAGGAAAGGCTCTTCAAAAAATGGTGTTGGGAAAACTGGATAGCCACATACAAAAGAATGAAAGTAAACCATTATCTTACACCATACACCAAAATTAACTCAAAATGGATTAAAGACTTGAATGTAAGACCTGAAACCATAAAAGTTCTAGAAGAAAACACAGGAAGTACATTCTTTGACATTGGTCTTAACAGTATCTATTTGAATACCATGTCTACTCAGGCAAGGGAAACAAAAGAAAAAATAAACAAATGAGACTACATCAGACTAAAAAGCTTCTGCAAAGCAAAGGAAACCGTGAACAAAACAAAAAGACAACCCACCAACTGTGAGAAAATATTTGCAAATCACATATCCAACAAGGGGTTAATTTCCAAAATATGTAAAGTCATACAACTCAACAACAAAGAAACAAACAACATGATCAAAAAATGGGCAGAGGATATGAACAGACGTTTTTCCAAAGAAGATATACACATGGCCAACAGGCACATGAAAGGATGTTCAACATCACTAATTAGGGAAATGCAAGTCAAAACTACAATGAGATGTCACCTTATGCCTGTCAGAATGGCTATTATTAACAGGATGAGAAAGAATAAGTGTTGGAGAGGATGTGGAGAAAAGGAAACCCTCATACACTGCTGGTGGGAATGCAAACTGGTGCAGCCACTATAGAAAACAGTGTGGTGATTCCTCAAAAAATTAAAAATAGAAATACTGCATGATCCAGCTACCCCACTACTGGATAGCTATCCCACTTCAAAGAACATGAAATCAATAATTCAAAGAGATTTATGCACCTCTATGTTCATCGCAGCATTATTCACAATAGCCGGGACATGGAAGCAACACAAGTGGCCATCGACAGATAAATGGATGAAGAAGATGTGGCATATACATATAATGGAATATTAGCCACAAAGCAAGACAGAATCGTGCCATTTGCGACAACATGGATAGACCTTGAGGGTATTATGCTAAGGGAAATAAGTCAGACAGAGAAAGACGAATACCATATGATTTCACTCATATGTGGAAGACAAACAAACACATAGGTAAGGAGAACAAATTAGTGGTTACCAGAGGGGAAGGGAGCAGGGAGGAGGGCAAAAGGGGTAAAGGGGCACATATGTATGGTGACAGATTAAAAACTAGACTAGTGGGGCCGGCCAAGCGGCACAGCTGTTAAGCACGTGTGCGCTCCGCTGCGGCAGCTTGGTGTTCAGATCCTGGGCGCACACTGACGCACCACTTGTCAAGCCACGCTGTGGCGGCGTCCCATATAAAGTGGAGGAAGATGAGCATGGATGTTAGCCCAGGGCCAGTCTTCCTCAGCAAAAAGAGGAGGATTGGAGACAGATGTTAGGTCAGGGCTAATCTTCCTCACAAAAATAAATACATAAGTAAATAAATAAATAAAAACTAGACTATAGTGGGGGTGAGCATGATGCAGTCTATAAAGAAACTGATTATAATGTACACAACGTTATATACATTGAAATTACACAATGTTATAAACCAATATGACCTTAATAAAATAATTAAATTTTTAAAAATCACAAGAAAATAAAATTACAGTCCAATATCCTTTATGCATACGATGCAAAAATCCTCAATAAAATACAAGCAAACCAAATCCAACAGCATATTAAAAATATTATACACCATGTAAGTGAGCTTTATCCCAAGAATGCAAGGGTGGTTCAACATAAGAAAATTAATCAATGTAATACACTGCATTAATAGAACAAAGGAAAAAAACACATGATCATTAACAGATGCAGAAAAGGCATAGACCAAATCCAACACCCTTCCATGATAAAAATATTCTAAAACTAGGAATATAAGGGAACTTCCTCAGTACAATATAGGGAATTTAAGAAAAATCCACATCTAGTATCATACTCAGTGTTGAAAGACTGAAAGCTTTCCCTCTAAAATCAGGAACAAGACAAGGATGTCTACTTTCACCACTGCTATTCAACACTGTACTAGAAGGTCTAGCCAGAGCAACAGGACAAGAAAAAGAAATAAAAGGCACTCAAATTGGAAAGTGGGAACATATCTATTCACAGATGACATGATTCTATATATAGAAAATTCCAAAGGATCCACAGGAAAGCTACTAGAGCTAATAAACAGATTCAGCAAAGTTGCAAGCTACAAGATCAATACACAAAAATCAGTTGAGTTTCTATACACTTGCAAAGAACAATCTGAAAACAAAATTTTAAAAGCAATCTCGGGCCGGCCCCATGGCTTAGCGGTTAAGTGCGCGCGCTCCGCTGCTGGCGGCCCGGGGTTCGGATCCCGGGCGCGCACCAACGCACTGCTTCTCCGGCCATGCTGAGGCCGCGTCCCACATACAGCAACTAGAAGGACGTGCAGCTATGACATACAACTATCTACTGGGGCTTTGGGGGAAAAAAATAAATAAATAAAATTATTAAAAAAAATAAAAATAAAAAAAATAAAAGCAATCTCATTTACAATAGCATCTAAAAGAATAAAATACCTAGGAATAAATTTATCCAAGGAAATGAAAGATTAGTACACTGAACACTACAAAACATTGCTGAAAGAAATTAAAGGAGATCTAAATAAACGGGAAGACATCTAGTGTTCGTGGGTAAGAAGGCTTAATACTGTTGAGATGTCACTAATACAAAAAACAATTTACAGATTCAACACAATCCCTATCAAAATTCCAAGATCCTTTTTGCAAAAATGGAAAAGGCTATCTTCTAATTCATAAGGAATATCATAGGAGACATATGGAGTTGCTAGACACCCTAAACAGCCAAAACCATCTTGAAAAAGAACAAAGTTAAAGAACTCACACTTCCCAATTTCAAAACTTACTACAAAATTTTAGATGGGCAAAAAACTTGAACGAATGTTTCTCCAAAGAAGATATACAAATAGCCAATAAGCACATAAAAAATGTTCCACATCACTAATCATTAGGGAAATGCAAAGCAAAACCACAAAGAGATACACAATAATAGCCATTAAGATGGCTATTATTAAAAAAACAAAAAACAGAGCCAGTCCTGGTGGCCTAGTGGTTAAGTTCAGCGCACTCCGCTTCGATGGCCTGAGGTTTGGTTCCCAGGTGCAGACCTACACCACTCATCAGTCAGTGGCCATGCTGTGGCAGTAGCTCACATACAAAATAGAGGAAGATTGGCAACAGATGTTAGCTCAGGGTGACTCTTCCTCAGACAAAAAAAGACAAAATAAGTGTTGGAGAGAACGTGGAGAAATTGGAACCATTGTGCTTCTGTGGTGGGAACGTAAAATGGTTTAGCTACTGTGGAAAACAGCCTGGTAGTTCCTCAAAACGTAAACATAGAATGACCATATGATCCAGCAATCCCAATTCTAGGTACACACCCAAAAGAGCTGAAAGCAGGGACTCGAACAGATATTTGCATGCCCATGATGACAGAAAAAGTTTTGGAAATAGATAATGGTGATAGTTGCACAACATTGTGAAGGTAGTGTAAACTGAATTGTGCACTTAAAAATGGTTGAAATGGCAAATTTTATGTTATGTATATTTAACCACAATAAAAAACTCAAAAAAAAAAAAAAAAGGAAGGAAGGAAGTATACAGCCTCTGGAGGCAGGGGTGGCAGGAAGGAGGGGGACAAACTAACAGAGCAGAGGTGACTGTCCGGTGGGGAAGGACAGGAGCACTGTCAAGGGGAAGCACAGGGCCTGGGCCATCTCATCTGTAAACACTGCTCAGGCACTACAACTGACATCCTGGACAGTGAGCCTGAGTGCAATGGAAAGGTCACACAATCACTAAACTCAGACGGTGATGGCTGGCAGTGTGCACCTTTCCCACCCCCTGTGTCATTCCAGGCCTGAGTCATCGATCCCGGATCATAGCTACAGCCTCCTCATGTGCCCCTGCCCAACTCCCTGCCCCTTAACTCATCTTCCCTAATGCCAAGGGGATGAGCTTCCTAAAGCAAATCTAATCCCACTGCCTCAGCTCACGAACTTCTCTGCAGTTTCCCTCACTAGAGAACCTGCCTCCTTGGCTTGGCAAAGGCTATTTACAGTGTGGTGCCAACCCGGTCCTCCAGCCTTGTCTGACATCCCTCCCCTGCACCAACCTCAAGTTCTATCTGGCCAGGCTGAGCCTCTCACCGTCCCTTACAGTACGTTCTGCCTACAGTGGAGTGGTCTCCAGCCCATTCCCTTGACAAATTCCTCAGTCGTCTTCAAGATCCCTTGCAAATGTCACCGCTACAGTGGGTCTTCCCAAGTCTACCTCAGACAGGATGGTTGTGCTCTTCTGCACTCCCACAGCATTTCTTGTAGATAATTGTGAGGGTCCTCAAGTTTCACACTACACCTGGGACAGAATTTTGAGCCATTCGGTTTGAAATGTTAAAGGAAATGGTAACCTTCTGAGATGGTGGTCTTGGGGCCACCCATGCAACTGGCATCTGGGTTACAGATGTCTGGCCTAATTATGTCCCTGACGCTTAGGTGCCCATTCCCCTATCACATGACTCTGAGGGAAGGGCCTGAGCAGGCAGCACCAGCTGAGACTGAGAAACAGAGAGGAGAAAAAGTACAAAGTTGGAGGGCAGGGGGTGACCTCTGGGAGCCGAGAGCAGGAGTGGCAAGCAGGCACGTGTGGACCTGGCACACATCCCCTCGGGTGGCCACGTCTCAAACCTGGACTTTGGCTTCCCCGGGTAGGCGGGCGAGCCAGGCTGTGACTCAGCGAGCAGGAGGTGCCTGGGCTTACTCATTTGGCCGCAGCCGTGGCCACCATGCCTGGGAGGACCTGGGAGCTGCGCCTGCTGCTTCTGCTGGGGCTGGGGCTGGGGTCCCAGGAGGCCCTACCCCCACCCTGTGAGAGGTAGGAGTGGAGAAGGCAGCTGGGAATGAGGCAGGAAGGCTGAGGTCCGGAAGGTTGGGATAAGACCTCAAGCACTGGGGGTCCGCCCTTCAAAGGAAAGGGAAGGGAAGGAAATTAAATTTCCTTGTGTAGCAGGCTCTGTGCTGGGCACTGGACCTCCAGTGCTGGGAAAAGATGGAGCTGCCTGAGGCCGACCTATGCCTGGTCCAGGAGCTGCTGGCCAGAGCCCTCCCTTCCTCCCGCCTTCCCTCCAAGCTGCTCCTTGAACTGCGCAGGGCTGTTCTCAGGATTGTTCCAGGAAACTTTCTGCCCAATTTCCCTAGTCTAGATGTGAAAGGGGGCATAAAGGCCTGAAAAGAGCTCCTGGGTTTAACCTCTGACCTCTGTGACCAAGGGCAAGTCAAATCTCTTTCCAGATCTGTAGTTTCCATCTCCAAACAATAGAGTTAAGTGACCCCGTCCTGCCTCCTGGATCCACAGGGCATCGTCCACTCTCCATTCAACATGAATTTACTCAGCTCTCACCATGCCTCTTAGGCTGCAGCAGTGAGCAAGAAAAACAAGGTCCCTGCCTTCATGGGCCTTACACAATAAGCAAGAAAAGTAATAATAGAAGCTAAATAATGATAGAAGCATGATTAAAAGTTAAAATGAAGTTAGAGAGCCACTCATGGGGGTGAGCAGGGGATGTTTCAGATAGGATGGAGAGAGAAGGTGTCTCTGAGGAGGTGATGTTTGAGCAGAATTGTGGAAGGATCTATCTCTCTGCAGATCTGGGAGAAGAAAGTCGAGGCATGGAAACTTCAATGCAAAGGCCCTGAGGTCACTGTTGAAGGATCAGGAAGAAGGCCTATGTGATTGGGACAGAAGTGGATATAAGCCAGGAGAGGGGGCTGCTCCAAGGAAAAAGGGACCAGGGTTTGGGTTCCAGTGGTAGGACCAGAGGGTGAGAAGTGAAGTGGATCAATATGGCATATATTTTGAAGGTTGAGCTGCTAGGACTTGCTGATGGAACATAAAGGCAAAGGACATATCTGGGATAATTCATACGTTTCTGTTCTGAGCAATTGTAACAGGGTTTTCAGAGGCTGAACAGAGAGGCTGTGTGATCAAGTGTTTTTTCAAGCTTTAGGTTGGTTGCCAAAAGTACGGATAGAAGACTGTGTTGGCAGTCCCTAGGACCACCCTCAGCTTCAGTGATTTACTAGTACTCATCAAATGATTATATCCATGGTTACAGTTTATTACAGTGAAAAGATACAGATTAAAATCAGGAAAGATAAAAGGCATATAGGTCAGAGTCCAGGAAAGAAGACACGCGAGCTTCCTGTTGTCTTCTCCCAATGGATTTATAAGGAAAGCACTTAATTTCTCCAGCAACAATGTGTATGAAGTATGGCCTGAAGTATGGCCTCACCTGGGCTGTGGCATCCAGGGTTTTTACTTGGAATCAGTCACAGAGGCATGGAGTATCTGCATGGCTAACCTTAGTTACTCAGTCTCCAGGTCTCCAAAGGTCAAAGCAATACCGGATGGCCCTCGGCTCCCACCATAAATCACAATATTAGCACGAAATATTCGGCACGACCCAAGGGCCCAGGTAAACAAAGATTTATCAGGCAGGGCTTCACCAGTTTAGAGGTTCTCTCTCAGGAGCCGGGCACATACCAGACTGTCTTTGAAATGTACAGGGTTTGAACACAGCAGACCTGTTGCTAAGTCAACCCTTTACTGCACAAGCTACTTGTATAATGAAGAATTTGTCTAGTCCTTGTCCTGGGTTCCTGGAACACAACCTCTAAGCTTTTGGAATTTCCCAAGTGATAGGAGCGTCTTTGGCACTCTGGGTGGGCTCTAATAGTTTATGTTAGTGAGGTGACTCATGGTGTGTCCCTAGATGGGTCATGCTAATGAGACGACTCAGGATGGGGGAGACCATGCCAGAAAGACCATGTGATTAGAGCTTTGAGCCATATGATAGCAGCCTGACCTCCCAACCTCCAGGGAGGGGAGGGGCTGAAGATTGAGTTCCATCACATGGCCAGTGATTCAATCAATCATGCCTATGTAATGAGACCCCAATAAAAACTCTGGACACCAAAGCTCAGTGGAGCTTCCTGTTTGGTGAACACTTCAATGTGCCAGGGGGGTGACATGTCCTGATTCTATGGGGAAAGGACACAGAAGCTCTGCATTCAGGCCTCTCCCAGACCTCTTCCTGTGTGTGTCTTTATTTGGCTGGTCCTCATTTGGATCCTCGTAATAAAACCATATCATAAGTATAGCGCTTTCTGAGTTCTGTGTGTCATTCTAGCAAAGTATCGAACCTGAAGGGTTTGTGGGAACCCCCGAATTTGTAGCCAGTTGGTCAGAAGTGGGGGTAGCTCAGGGACCCCTGAACTTGCAACTGGTTCCTAAAGTGAGAGCAGTCTTTTTGGGGACTGTGCCCTTGACCTGGGGTGGTGTCTGAGCTAACTGGTTAGTACCAGATTTATATTGCAATATTGCAGTTGGTGTCAGAAAATGTGTGATTTGCAAGAATGACATTAACTCACTGAAACATGTGGCTTGGGAAGAGCAAGACGAAAGGTCGGGAGATGAGGATCCTTTGCTTCCTGGATGGCAACAGGGTCACCCATGGTTTGGAACAGCAGTTGTGTTGTGATCAGATAGAGGTAAACGGAATTTAGAGACGATGGATACAACTCCTGGGGTGTTGGCTCACTGGTTCATAGGAAAATATAAAATAATAAGAAAAAAATCAAGAAATACCATCCCTTAGTTATTGTTATCTATAATAGCAAAAATGAAAGTGAGAGATGGGCCAAGCTTAGACTCTGGCCAGTCCAAACTACAGCCTCTTGCCTCAAGGCCCCTGCTGAAGGAATGTGTTGGGGAAGATCCCGATTCTGGCTGGCCTGAGGTACAGCCACCAGCCTCAGAGCCATTTCCAAAGGAAAAAATTATTCTGAAACAACAAATAAAGAAGAAATCTAGACTGATTCCCAAGAGAATGGGATAGACAAAGGAGAGAGCCAATAGACTCATCCCAGCAGGGTGGGAATCTTTAAATAGTTGTTAAGAAATGGGATGAATAAAGCAAACATTGATGGGGCAAAACAAAGGGGAAAGAGAAAGGGGAGAGTCAAGGGACTCATCCCAGCATGGTGGGAATCTTTAAGCAGTTATTAAAAAATGGGATGAATAAAGCAGCTGTTGATAAGGTCAAAGCAAAGGTCTTAATGCCTTAAAGAGGCTGAAAGGACCAATGGGAGCCCCTGCAGGTCCCCCAAAAGGGAAAGGCCCTAAACAAATCTGCTTTATTCACTCTACTTTGGAGGAATTTGGAAAACTGCAAGGCAAAGACAGCCACAAGAAACCTGACTTCCAATCTGCAGGGGCAATGGTCCTGAAATTTAATCAAGATAAGGATTCATGGAAGGGTCAGGGTCCCTTAGCTCTATCCCTGCTGGGGACTCAAAGCCTTATGCATATGAGTGGGCAAAATGGTCAGAGGGTAGAGAAGTTTCTTCAACTCTGCAACATGGGAACCCCATGCACTATAGTACCAAAAGCCACTGGTGAGGGCCAGCCTGGATGGCCTAGTGGTTAAGTTTGGCGCGCTCCGCTTCACTGACGCGGGTTTGGTTCCCAGGCGTGGACCTACACCACTCGTCGGCAGCCATGCAGTGGCAGCTCACATACAAAATAGAGGAAGATTGGCAACAGGTGTTAGCTCAGGGCGAATCTTCCTCAGCAAAAAAAAAGCCACCAGTGAAGACCTAAAATGGGCTACAATCAGATCGAGAGGCTATAGAAATGCAAGAGTTGATGAGTTTAAGGTGAAAGTTCGGATAAAAATTGGAACGTCTAAACAAGCTTTATGTGAAGTGGTTGTTTCTCCTTTACCCAAATATGGGAATGGATATTATGTCTGACTGGGGATCACTTACCCTACCTAGTATTGTAAAACCAAAACCTGTTGGTGAACTCCTAACAGAGGCCACAGTTAAGAATGCAAGGGTTGATGGGACTAAGGTGAAAGTTTGGATGAAAATTGGTATGTTTAAACAGTTTTTATGTGAAGTGATTGCATCTATTTTACCTGAATGTATTACAGGGATGGATATTGTGTCTGACTAGGGAACATTTCCACTATCTAGTATTATAAAACAACAGGCATGTAAATCCGCCCATCAAGCAATATTAATTGGACATTCCAAATGGGAACCAATAAGACTGCCCGAGTCCACATAGATTATAGCCTTCTGTGGAGCATACAGTGGGGCTTATAGCAAAAGCCTTTGGGCACCTCCCAGCACGACTGCTAAGACTTTGGACTAGAGAATTTTCATCTGAGAGGCAATTACTAGCTTGCTGTCAGACATTAATTGAAACTACTCCTATGACTGAAGGACATAAGATAATCTTGAAATCTGAAATACCCATAATATCTTGGGTGATGGGGGAGAAATGCCCTAAGAGGGAGGGCAGTGTCCAGAAGAGTTCCACAATAAAATGGAAATGGCTTATGCAGGAACATGCTACCAGAGTTACTCACTGTATTCAAGAGCAGGTGGACTCTTTTCCCCTAGGACTGACTTTGGAACCACCTGAGGGGCTACCGGATTCTATTGCCACTTGGACAGTGCCTTATAAACAGCTCTCGATTGACCAAAACAGAGCTGATTGGTTTACGGATGGCAGTTCCAAGGTGAACAGACAGCATACTGTTTGGAAGGCTGCCACTCTGATCAAAGCAGAAAAAGCCAAATCAGCTTGGTAGGCTGAATTTCATACTGTTTGCCACTGGGTTTGGGTTTTTACCTACTCCTGGTAAGTTGCCAACGGCCTGGCTGCGTGGTCAGGCAGAAGAGCAATGGAAAACTGGCCTATAAAAACAATGCCCTTATGTGGCACGGTCCTATGGAAATCACTATGGGAATTTGAGGGGTGCACTGAAGTAGAACCCATTGATGCCCATCAGAAGAACTCCTTTCCTAGATGCAAGGTAATTGGAGCTAGCAGATGAGTATCCCAGTGTGTTCATGTGAGGTGGCCACTTGGGTTTATGAACTGATTGAATATTGGGAGGCTGCAGCAATGCAGAGATGGGCTGAATCTAGATATATTCCACTTGTATTCCTTGAGACACAAAATGCCAGAAAGAACTGTTCTGTCTGCCAACAAGAGAGAAAGACTACAGATGACTATGGGGCAAATTCCTTGGGGGAAAGGACACGCATATAGCTGGCAAATTGGACTGACGCTGGTAGACCCAGAAGGCTACAAATGAGTCCTGACAGGAACAGACACTTACTCTGAACTGGGCTTTGCACACCCAGTGGTAGATGCAAATGCTCAAAATATTGTAAAAGGACCAGAAGAGAAGTTACTGCACCAATTTGGAGCACTGAGTTACACTTCTTCAGGCCAAGGAACACTTTCATCCTCAGAGTAATGCTTTGACAGAGAATTGCGATGTCTAAAACAGGGGGAGATATAGGTATGAAGGGCTGGCTTACACACCTTCACAAGAGTGTGCTCACACTCAACATGATGGGTCAAGGGACTGTTCCTGCTAGACAGATGCGTCTGCTTTTCTAGGAGAATCTAGGGAAGAGAGGGTGGAGAGGATGTTGGTATGACTATACAACTCTTCTCATGGGAAGAAGACAATGGTATGATTATACTTTTTTCTTTCTCCCTCACATCACTTCAGATTTCTTTTTCCTGCCCGATGCAGTGATCCCAGGACCAAGACAGCAGCTACAAGTGCCAGAAGCAGAGATGAGTCCTAAGCAAGAAAATGTAACAATACATTTAAACCATTATTCAGAATTAATAAGAATTCCTAAGAGTCTGATGGGGCAAGTTGTACCTTCACCTGATCTTGGTAAATTGGGGTTGTCAGTGAACACAGCTGTATTCAGTCGTAGTTCAGCCCTAGCAGTAGGAATAGCCCACTCATTCTGTACCTATGAAACCCCACTCTATATGGATGGGAATGGACTGCAGAGGAGGCACTTGCTAGACTAGCATTGCTGCCTGCAATCTGGACCAGCACAGTGGTCAAACCTAATGTCCTTTCCAAAGGTGGAAAAGTTTGGATATAACTGGAGAGGAGAAGAAATAGTCACTGAGGGTAAAGGAATGAATAAATGGATTAAAAATAAATTTAATGAAGGAAATCCACCATGACATTAACACTTTAAAAGCAGCTCAGAGCAAGAAATGATATTGTCTCTTAGCTCAATTATACCAGATGCCTGAAAGGGTGAAACTATATATTCCTGAGACCACTCCTACTTTGGAACCTGACAAGACTGAATGGAAGCCTGCAAACCTGAGTGGCCTCACCCTGGGAGACATTTTAGTCATAACATATGATGATGGACTAGACTAATCATTAATAATGGTATGGGACTCCAGTAATGTGCCAACATCTTTCGACTCTTATTTTTCAGGTTTTATCTACCATAGTGTGATGTGGTAAAACACTGATATTTTGTTGGTTAGATTATAATATTAATATTGATGGTCAAATGTATGGGGAAGTTGAGTTAAAAGTCTCCTATCCCTACCCTACACCAGCTATAAATGTTAGGTGTATTCATGTTGATACTCTGTCTGTTATATAAATGCTACACCAAATGTAGATGCTCAAACAGGTATGATTGTTTTGCTGTAAGAGATCCATGGCCAAAGACCAGGGGGTGGCCTGTTGTATAACAAAGAATTTATCTGTCATTTGACCTTTTCCTGGAACTAACCTCTAAACTCTTGTAATTTCCCAAGTGATAGGAGTGTCTTTGGTATTCAGGGTGGGCTCTGATAGTTTATGTTGATGAGGTGACACATGGTGGGCCCCTAGATGGGTCATGCTGATGAGATGACTCAGGATGGGGGCAGGCCATGCCAGAAAGACCATGTGATTAGAGGGTTGGGGCTTTGGGCCACATGATATCAGCCCAACCTCCAGGGAGGGGAGGGGGCCTGGAGATTGAGTTTGATCACATGACCAATGCTTCAATCAATCATACCTATGTAATGGAACCCTACTAAAAACTCTGCACATCAAAGCTCAGTGGAGCTTCCCAGTTGGTGAACACATCCATGTGCCAGGAGCATGATGCATTCTGATTCCATGCAGGTTAAGGACACAGAAGCTCTGTATTCGGGACCCTTCCAGACCTTGCCCTATATGTCGTGAAAATGAACTGAGTGAGGGAAGTTTTATTAGAAGCTATACCCGTAAGCTTGTGGAGTCTGCACTAACGCTAGGTGGTTAGCGTCAGAACTGAATTCAGTCCACCACTGCTCTGGCCCTTGGCCTAGGCTTTCTTACAGCAAACCATCATATTTGTTCAAGCAACTGTATTTAATGCAGCAATTATATAATAGATACAGCAATAGTATCAGTATGACTATGCCTGACATTTGGAGGAGCCAGTGCAGACGAGGGTAGATTTAAAGGAACAACTAATCTGACCTATAAAGGCTTTACATACACTTTCATATTTTGGTAGTGATTTGATTACTCATTTCTCTCCTTGCTCTGCTGCTCTTTGTATCTTATGATAAATTTGTGCAGGACTACTTAGCATAGAAATTAGTTAAATCCAGTTCTTCCTCAGCCCAGTCATTTTCTGTTGGTATGACACTCTGAGGAGGCTTTAACTCAATCTCTCAATATATTTAATCATCAATATCATCATTATCATATGGCTTATTTACATAAGGTAGTTGAATTGCACCAATAATACCAGTGTTACACCATATCCTAGTATGGTCATAGTACAATTCAATTTCATTACAGAACAAATCTGAAGAATTACAGAGGAATTTTCTAAGCCTTCCCAATGGAATCGAACCTCGCCCGTAAACCAAATATTACTGTGGACATGCACCATTACAAGTGGCCATGATTTGTAATTGTTATTTGTTATTTCTGGGTTCCAAGTCAGGCACCAGGAGGTGAAGCCCGTCACCCTGTCTCAGTTCACAGGCTGGTACTGAGACTAGTTTCCAATGTTTGCTGTTATATAGCAGGGCCCACCTCCTTCCTATGGGAGGACTCAGGTGGTATTCAGAATAGTTCCTATCCCTGCAAATTGTACTACAGGGTGTGTCTTCTGATCTAGTCTTGGAGCAAATGCAGTCATAATGCATCAACGTAAAGTATAAGCTGTCCCAGAGAACTTCCATGGGTTTGCAGGTCCCTAAGATTCCCATAGGAGTGCTCCTTGAGCCTCTGCAGCTAGTACGGAGGGCCATTGCCCCATGGCTCCTTTGGCCTTAATCAACATTAAAATAGTCAAGAGGCCCTGTTGGGTGAGGGTACAAGCCCTTTCCCAGTGCTGGGCTCTAGTATTATGCAGCATTATTTGATGCCTTTGTCTCACCCATTTTACTAAAGCCTCATCATCTTTCCAGGATGACTCCTATCCTTTGTTTTCCTCCGGAAGAGAACTTCTACTTACCTGCTTATTCTAGTTAATAAAGATTTTTCCTCTAAATACCTCTCCTCATTAAAAGCAAATTCAGTTTGTTCCACAATGGGGGACTTATCTCCCTTAAAGCTCTTTCTTTTCTGTCTCATGGGCCAACGTTGTTTAATCCACCATATATGTTGTTGCCATTGTGTACAAAAGGCCTGAGTGCAGTAAGGATAAGTGTTTTGTACCCCAAAATGGTGGATCCCCCATACTAGAGTTAGATAAGTGGTAGTCACACCTAATGATGTAATTTATTTTGAGTATACCATAAGGCCTCCCATAGCCTTCCTCCTCTCAGGACCGGGCTACTCCCCAAGAGAATTTGGAGGTACCATGTGATTCCTACTGCTTTAATCCCATAAGAAACCCATTTTTTTCTAATCTGTTTAATAGCTTTCTATCCACAAAAAAAAAAGGTGATCTGCATTTGTGCATATAGCACACTGTGGCCTTTTGGGCATGCTGCTGCTATATTTTGTCCATTAAAACCAGGGACCTTTCTAAGTATTTGATTATCAAGGTTTATAGTTACACAGAGACTAGTCTGCCAGGAGTTGTAAACCACAGAGTCCAAAGTCCCAGTAGGGACTAGTTCCTGGAAATTCTTTCCCAAATGATATTCTTCACAGTAGATATAACCTGAAAACAGAGTCAAGAGACACTGGCACATTACTAGAGGTCCCTTCAGTTGTCAACAGTTAATCCAGCTCATTATCATATCCTGAGACCAAAATGTCTCCCAGAGCGAAGCCATTCAGGTTTGCAGGCTTCCGTTCAACTTCGTCAGGTTCCAGAGGCAGGGGTGGTCATGGCAAACATATGGCTTCACCATTACAGGCATCTGGTATAATTGTGCTAAAGACAATATTAATCTCTTGCTCTGAGCCTCTCTCCAGGCACCAGTGTAATATTGGATTTTCCATTTTCGTTGCATACCCAATTATTCATCTCTTTACCCTCAGCTACTATTTCCCCTTTTCTCCATTTGTCATTGATTTTCACTAAACTTTTCCACCTTTGGAAGGGCCATTAGGTTTGGCCACTGTGCTAGTCCAGATTGCTGGCAAGAATATCAATTTTGCAAGTGTCTCCCCCTCAGTCCCCTCCCATTCATATAGGATAGGGTTACATAGGTCCAGAAAGAGTAGACTATTCCTACCACCAGGCAATACACCTGCATTCACTGTTAGCCCCAATTTGGCCAGATGGGGTGTAGGCACAATCTGCCCCATCAGGCCCTTAGGAATTCTGACATAAAGGTTTAACAAGATAAACTTTCTTGCTTAGGGATCATCCCTGCTTCTGGCATCGCAGTTGCACTCCTGGTCTTAGGACCACTGTATCAAGTAGGAGAAAAGTAAGTCGAGATGATGTGGAAAAGAATTGTATAGTCCGAGTGCTGCCAATGCCCCAGCGGAGAAGCCGAGGTCATCATCAAATATGAAATATTTAAAGTGGATACAAAACTGTTTCAGCAACACAGACAATTAAGTGCATTGTTGTGGGCGATGGTGCTGTTGGTAAAACATGTCTCCTGATATCCTACGCAACAAATAAATTTCCATCTGACTGTGTACCAACTGTTTTTGACAACTGTGCAGTCACAGTTATGATTGGTGGAGAGCCATATACTCTTGGACTTTTTGATACTGCAGGGCAAGAGGAATATGACAGATTACGACCGCTGAGTTATCCACAAACAGACGTATTTCTAGTCTGTTTTTCAGTGGTCGCTCCATCCTCATTTGAAAATGTGAAAGAAAAGTGGGTGCCTGAGATAACTCACCACTGTCCAAAGACTCCTTTCTTGCTTGTTGGGACCCAAACTGATCTCAGAGATGACCCCTCTACTATTGAGAAACTTGCCAAGAACAAACAGAAGCCTGTCACTCCAGAGACTGGTGAAAAGCTGGCCCATGACCTGAAGGCTGTCAAGTATGTGGAGTGTTCTGCACTCACACAGAAAGGCCTAAAGAACGTATCTAATGAAGCAATACTGGCTGCCCTGGAGCTTCTAGAAGCGAAGAAGAGCTGCAGGTGTGTGCTGCTCTGACCATCTCTCCAGAGCCCTTTCTGCACAGCTGGTGTCGGCATAATACTAAAAGCAATGTTTAAATCAAACTAAAGATTAAAAATTAAAATTTGCTTTTGCAATGACAAATGCCCTGCACCTACACACGTACACTCACGTGAGACAAGGCCCATAGGTATGGCCCCTTCCCCCTCTCAATACTAGTTAATTTTGAGTAATTGTATATTGTCAGAAAAGTGATCAGTACTAGTTTTTGTTTGTCATTTCAAAAATGTTCTTTTGTTTGTTTGTTTAAAAGCAAGGCATGCTTGTGTTGACCCTGTAACAGACTGATTTGGGTTGTTGAAGCTGCTCCCGGGTTCCGCTCTGAAGAGTAATCTGGGACATCTAGGGTTTCTTTTGGTTTTGTCTTTTTTTGGGGGGGGGAGGGGAGACAGTGTGTGTGGGGTTTGTTTTCATTTAGTCATTTTTTTAATTAATTAACCATTGGACAGCCCTTAACGGGAGGAGGACAGATTGAGTCCACATCCCACTTCCAAGATCTAGTGTAGAAAACATGTTCCCCACCTGGTGCTCTTAGGAAGGAGTATAGTAAATGCCTCACTTAATAACATATTCTTTTTTGAAAGTTGCCTTTTCTCTCTACCTTTGAGTAGGTCCAGTATTTGATGACACTCATGAAAGTGGGTGGAACCTGTCTTGCCCCTCCTCTTTTCTAGGAGGCACTATATATGTGACTGTGACTTGCAAGGAAATTTGTTTGCCATTTGCGGATTTTTTTGAAGTTAGTTTCTAACTTCTTTCACTGATAAATGAAGAAAAGTATTGCACCTTTTGAAATACACCAAATGGATTGAGTACGTAATTAAACATTTTCTCCCTGTCAAAAAAAAGAATTGTATAGTCCTACCAGCAACACCTCCCACTCTCTCAGACCTCCTGGAAAAGCAGAGGAATCTATCCACTGGGGGCCCTCCCTTCACCTCCCTCACGTTGAGGGAGGTTACACACTTGTGAAGGTATGTAAGTCAGCCCTTCATGCTTTTGTCTCTCCCCATTTAGACAACAGATGTTTCAATTCTCTATCAAGCCACCACTCTGAGGATGATATGCAACATGATATGCCCATTTGACATGATATCTCTTGGCCCATTGTTGGAACTACGGGCTATCCAAATTGGTACAGTTTCTTCTATTCCAATATAGTATTATATAGCATTTTAAGCATGTTCATCTACAATCAGGTATGCAAAGCTACTTGAATGTGCCCCCTTAAATTCCCATAGTGATTTCCTTAGGGTTATGCCCATACAAGCATCCTTTTAACAGTCCAGTTTTTCACTGCCCATTTGCCAGGGCATTGGCCCCTGCCCATGAGTCAATAAAACCCAAACATAGGGGCCTTTTCATTCAATTCTTCCATCACTGCAAGGGAAACAGCATGCAATTCATCCCACTGGGCTGATTTGTTCTTACGTTCTGCAAAGATTTCCATCAGTCAGTCAGAGCACAGTGGCCTTCCAAACAAGACACTGTCTGTTCCGTTTGGAAGTCCCATTGGTAAACCAAGCAGCTTTTTGTTGGTCAATAGAGAGCTGTTCACAGGGCTCCTGGTGGCTCCGCAGGTGCTTCCAAAGTCGGCCCTGCGGGAAAAGAGGCCACCTCCTGGTGAACACGATGAGTACCTCCTTGCGTTCCCCAAGTAGCATGTTCCTGTGTAAACCACTTCCATTTCATTAAGGAACTCTTTGGGGGCACTGCCTTCTTTATCAGAGAGTTTATCTGACATCACCGGAGACATTATGGGTATTTCAGGTTTCAGGCATATTGTGTGTCCTTCAGTCATTAGAGGTGGTTTCAACCAACACCAATAGCAAGCTAGTCATTTTCTCCCAGATGGGGCATATCACACTCTGCATCTGGAAATTTTCTGGTGCAAAATCTCAGCAATTGTCACTGGGTGCAACTCACAAGCTTTTGCCATAAGCCCTTCTCATCAGGTCCACACAGGGCCACTATACAGAGAATTCGTCCATCCCAGTCTAACACATCACTGATTAAAGTGAGGATCTCCTTTTGTCCGCTGGGTATTCTACACTGTTTCAAATGGATAACTAGTGTGGGCTCAGAGGATTGTTCAGGTCCCTTACTGCACAAGGGCCCTCCTCGTTCTCTCAGCCCTGTATGTCACCACCATCCATAAACCCCTACCACACACGTGTGCACACACACACACAGCCCTTGTGCAGTCCAGGCAACATGCCCCTGACTCTAGCATTTCTTCTCCCCTAATGGTGGTGTCCTGACCTGCTCCCCTCCCTGACTCTCTCTGCAGCCAGATTTACTGCCATGGGGAGCTCCTGCACCAAGTTCAGATGGCCCAGCTCTACCAGGACGACAAGCAGTTTGTGGACCAGCCACTGTCCTCAGCTCCAGGTAAGGCCCCACCTCCTCCTGAACCTTCCACCAAAGACGCAGGGGGCAAGACCAGGCAGTGAGGGGCCTCTGATCAGGGAGGGGCTTCTGGGGTCCTGCTGACCTCTCCCTGCTGCCTGTTCAACAGACCAAGTTTTGCAGCGCTTCAACGAGCTGGCCGAGGCCCACAACCACAGCATCCCTCAGCAGCAGCTGCAGCTGTTTGTCCAAGAACATTTCCAGCCCGTGGGGCAGGAGCTGGAGTCCTGGACTCCTGAAGACTGGAAAGACAGGTACAACCCTGGACAGGGAACAGGAGAAGGCCCTTCAGAGAGGGCTGCCTCCCTGAACCCTGTGGGGCCGGTGTTCTTCAGTCCCCAGTTCCTGCAGACAATCTCAGACCCCAACCTGCGAGCCTGGGCAGGGCAGCTGCACCAGCTCTGGAAGAATCTGGGAAAGAAGGTATCAGTGTCCTGGGCCTGCCCCAGGGCCTGACCAAGAAGGATGGACCTGGGAGAGGGGTGTGTCAGCTTGGGGCCCACACTGCCCCTAGAGCACAGACTGGAATTCATTTCCTGAGAACGCAGCTCCCCGCCCCCTGGGTCCTTGAACAGAAGCTCTCTAGAAAGAACTTCTGATGGGGAGGAGGGGAAGGTCTACTCCTAACTCCTCACCTCCTGCCTGAAGCCCTTTCCAGCCTCCCCCAGGCAAACCTAGCCTGTCCTACCACCTCCAGGCTGCCCAGTCCTGCCCCTTCCTTACACCAGTGGTAATTGCCTGCTGGGCTCTGTCTTCCCTGAGCTCCTCAGGCCAGGCCTCTGCTCAGGAATGATAATTGCTACTGCCGATTGTAGCCAAGCCCTGGGTCTGTCAGGCACTTTCTCTCCTTTGTCTGAGGCTCAGAGAGGGCAGTGGTTTGCCCAAGGCTGCACAGCAACTGTCCTCCTGCCCAGGCCCCAGGGCACCTGCTGACACAGAATGGTGCTCCGGGCTCCTCTGCCAGCTAGCTTGGGCTGCTTCCTCACGCAGCCCTACAGGAACAAACCTGAGCCACTGCTCCCCTCAAAATTGCTGAGACAGGTTGGCCTCTCTCCCACTAAAACCACCCTCTTCTAGAACTAGGAGGGAATGAACAGAGAAATGCCAGATGTGGACACACAGCAAGCCCCCCTCTGGTCCTACAATTGCTCTCCCTCAGCCACGTTCATCCACATCCGTCTCACTGGGGAAAGGGCTTGGGATTTCATCCACACCTGAGCCAGAGAATGGGGGCCCTGAGCCTCTGGGCCTGGCTTGGGGGTGGCAGCAGAGATTCAGGGGGCAAGGGGAGCCAGAGGAAATGGCCCCCCACCTGGGTCCTAATAATGGCCGCTGCTCAGTGAGCACCTGTGAGGGCCAGGCAGAGTGGTCAGGGCTCCTACGCGCCATCCCCCCAGTCAGGACTCCAGAGGCTGGCATGTGGGAATGAGCACACCAGGCTCCAGCAGCTCAGGCCTTAACCAAAGCCACACGGCCGAGCAGCAGCAGAGCCAGAACTCAAGCCCAGGCTGCCTGGCTCCAAAGCCCAGAGCTGCCAGCCCCAGCCTCCTTCAGCCTCCACTCTGCGGGGGCTGTGCCCTCTCTGCTGACTGCAGGTGAAGCCAGAGGTCCTCAGCCACCCTGAGCAGTTCTCTCTGATCTACTCAGAACACCCCTTCATTGTGCCTGGCGGGCGCTTTGTCGAGTTCTACTACTGGTGAGCAGCCAGGGGCCACAGAGGCGGGAGTGGTGGGGAAGCCAGGGTCAGCGGGGTGTCCTGAGCAGGACAGGGTGCCCTCACGTGGCCTGGGTGTGCAGGGCAGAGGGAGCTGTGAGGAGATGCCTGAGCTGTCCCTTCCCCCAGGGACTCCTACTGGGTGATGGAGGGTCTGCTCCTCTCTGAGATGCCCGAGACAGTGAAGGGCATGCTGCAGAACTTCCTGGACCTGGTGCAAACGTAAGAGGGGGCCGGGCACCTCAACGCCGGGGTGGAGGAGAAGCAGGCGCCACGGGCTTGGAGCTGGGTCTGCCTTGGCTCTGGCGGCCGGGCAGAGGCATCTCAGCAGGCCTCCTTCGTGGCAGCTACGGACATATCCCCAATGGGGCCCGCGTGTACTACCTGCAGCGGAGCCAGCCCCCACTCCTGACCCTCATGATGGACCGCTATGTGACTCACACCAACGACACCGCCTTCCTACGGTGGGCACCCCTCCCTGTGCTGTCCTGCAGCCCCCATACCTGAGACCTCCCAGGGCGGGACTGGGGAGGTGTGCCTGGGCTGAGGGGGTGCCTGGCTCCACCCCAGGGACAACATTGAGACCCTGGCCTTGGAGTTGGACTTCTGGGCTGAGAACAGGAGCATCTCTGTGAGCTCAGGGGGAAACAGCTACGTCTTGAATCGCTATTATGTCCCTTATGGAGGACCCAGGTGAGGAACTGCCCCGCCAGCCTCCCAATCTCCTGTCTATTCACTCTGGTTTGAGTATCACGACCCCTTGGCCAGGACGGTGAGTGACTTAACCCCACCTGTCAGATGGTGACAGAGATAGCCTTGGTGTTACTTCAAAACCTTGGGAGCCTCCTGGGGGAAATGTGAAACTGACCCCCATATGTACAGGGCAGGGAGAGACCTAAGAAAGAGGCAGACCATTCCAGATTTGTAGGTGGCAGTTTTAATAAAGAAGGGAATTTACTTACGAGGCTTGTCTTCGGCAGCCACAAGACAAGCAGATCTCCGCACCTGCCTGCCAGAATCTTAGGTTTATGTAGAGGTCGTAACTGGATTCAATTATGTATTCAGTCCAGATGGTCTCAACTACACCTTACTCCCTCAAGGCTATGTCCTTGGAACAGCTCCCACTATGGAACAGTAGGCAGAGGGTACATTCCAAGGATAGGGGAGGGGGTGAGGAGCCTCCGACTGCCCAGGACCAGCTCCAGGGTCAACCGGCGATCACATCGTCTTCATTACCTCCTCCAGCTCCTGGGTAACCCAGGGCTGTGGGGCCCAAAGGGCAGTTGAGTCAACATGGCTCAGTCTCCAGCTTGGGCACAGAGGGCTTAGAGCCTCCTAGTGCCAGGCCGCCCACTCTCCTCTTGCCAGGCCAGAGTCCTACAGCAAAGATGCAGAGCTGGCAGACACCTTGCCAGAAGGTGAGCAGCAACAGGCTGAGAGGGTCTGGGTGGCGCTGGGCGCCTGCAGTTGTGTCAGGCCCTGGTCCCCTGTCTGCTGCTGCCTTCTCCTCACAGGGGACCGGGAGGCTCTGTTCACCGAGCTCAAGGCTGGGGCCGAGTCTGGCTGGGACTTCTCTTCACGCTGGCTCATCGGAGGCCCAAACCCCGATTTGCTCAGCAGCACCCGAACCAGCAAATTTGTGCCTGTTGACCTCAATGCCTTCCTATGCCAGGCAGAGGAGCTGATGAGCAACTTCCACGCCAGACTGGGTGAGCACGCCAGCGGGCGGGAGGTGTGCTTGTCCGGTGTGGGTCCCTGCCTCAGCTCTGGCAACAGCGCTGGAAGTAGGACCTCGGGTGAAGGGCCTCCAGCCTGCCAGCCTGCTCAATACCTCTCCCCTAGCGCAGCCAGGGCAAGTGCACAAGTGGAGCCCACTCTCATCCTCACTGCCCCTCCTTCTTACTGGGAAGGCCTTCTAGGGCCTATGAGTGGACACCCTAGCCCATACAGCCAAACTCCCTCCATTCCTCTCCCAAAACAGCTGTCCTTTGACCACTCAAAGCTAGGCCAGGGCTCTCCAAGGATGGCCCCAGGAACTGGCCAGTTCAGGGAACCGCAGGGAGCGGTACAGGGCAATTTCCTCAGGGAATTACAGGTCCTAGAGGCCTCAAATGTGGTGGGCTCCAGGTAGGCTTGTCCCCTTGGTGTTCAGGACTTCTTAGCCTTTGGGGAGGACAACAGGAGGAGGCCAATAGAGACCTTTCAAAGGCACGGGTCCCAAGGGCAGCGGCCGTGGTTACTCAGCCTAAAGGCAGTGTCACTCCAGGAAATGACACCCAAGCCACAAAGTACAGAAATTTGAGGGCACAGCGCTTAGCTGCCCTGAAGGCCATCCTGTGGGATGAGGAGAAAGGTGCCTGGTTTGATTATGACCTTGAGAACGGAAAGAAGAACCCAGAGTTCTATCCATCCAACCTCGCTCCACTCTGGGCCGGCTGCTTCTCTGACCCGGGCGACGTGGACAAGGCTCTGAAATACCTGGAGGTGAGGGGGGCAGCAGGGCAGGCTGGTACTCTGGGGGCAGGACCATCTGCTCTCTCCCTGACTCTGAGCAGTAACCCCTGGCAGGTGGCAGCCACTGCCTCCTGCTCCGCCCCAGCGTCTTAGCCTGCAGGTCCCACTGCAGCCACCAGGGGGCAGCTGTGAGCCAGGAAGGCCCAGGAAAGGACATCTAGCCTTAGGAGCGCCCAGCCTCCCGGCTCCCTGTCCAGCTCCCACCAATAGTCATAGTAATGTCTGGAACCTTCTAGGACAGCCAGATCCTGACCTACCAGTACGGGATCCCGACCTCTCTCCAGAATACAGGCCAGCAGTGGGACTTCCCCAATGCCTGGGCCCCCCTGCAGGACCTGGTCATCAGAGGTAGGAGGCAGGGATGGGGCACATCCCAGGGCCTTACCCTCGAGGGAGTAGAGGGTCAGCCTCCCTGGTCCTTGGGAGGCGTGAGCAGAGGATGCAGGGTCTTTCTCTGACTTCTCTGCTCTCTCAGCCTCCCACTCAGCAAACATTTACATCCATCCCGCCCATCAGGGGAATCAGCCCTCCCCTCTCCCTCCAAAGCCGGCCCCAGATTAACAGCAAATTGGCCCGTGGTTCCAGGAAGGAGGTCTTAGGGCTCGGACCTCTTTCCCTCCTGGAGGAGAGTAAGGCTCAGGCTTCTGCTCCCCCTGGGATGGGGGCTCTGGAGATTCAGGGTCCTGCCTGGGGTGGGGTCTAGGTCTGGCCAAGTCTCCCTCACTTCGGGCCCAGGAAGTGGCTTTCCAGCTGGCCCAGAACTGGATCCGAACCAACTTTGATGTCTACTCCAAGACGTCAGCCATGTATGAGAAGGTGAGCTGGTCCTGAGCCCAGTCCCACCGGGCCTCCTCCTCATGGTGAGATGGGGAAACTGTCAGGCTTGCAAAGCCCAGGCCCAGCACAGCCAGGGACAGGGGTGGCACCGGTGGCCATTCTCAGCACTCCTAGGCACTGCAGGGGTCAGAGCTGCAGGCCAGAGCACCTTCTCCCAAAGGGGCTCCCATTTCTTGCTTCCCCTAGAGGGCTGGGGTGGGAAGGCTGGGGGTACCACTTGACCTTAAAGCCTTCTTGTCCCCAGTATGACATCAGCAACAGTGGACAGCCGGGTGGTGGAGGGGAGTATGAGGTTCAGGTGAGTGGGACATCCTCCAGAGAACTCTGGGGCTCTGCTGTCCCCACAAATGACCATGACCTCCCCTCTCTTGGCTTCGGTTTCCTCCCCTGTATGTGGGCCCACAGGGAGGAGGTACCCCCTTGGTACCCCTGGGGCTAGGTGGGGCCAGAGTCTCCGGGTGAAGATCCCACAGCCTCTAAAAGGACTTGAGGGCTTCCCCAGAGGTCTTGCCTCACTGGCCATGCCTCTCTCCAGGAAGGGTTTGGCTGGACCAATGGAGTGGTCCTGATGCTCCTGGACCGCTATGGTGACCGGCTGAGCTCAGGGACTCAGACAGCTTTCCTGGAGCCTCACTGCCTTGCAGCTGCCCTTCTACTTAGCCTCCTGCTCAGCCTCCTGCCACAGTGACCGGCCTCACTGCCCCATCTGCCTTCACTTCCTCCTCTGCCTCCAGCTCCTGCCTCATTAAACTTCTGAGTCCCCACCTGCTCCTGCCTCTTCATCCTCCATCCCTGGAGACCTCATGCCCTCCTATGCCCCTAGCCGGTCCTTAGTCATTGTGAAGTGGGGGCAGGGTAGGGACCTGGAGGTCATGGGTTGGGCCCTGGGTCCCTCCTGGAACATTTAATAAGGTGGAAATCCTGCTTAGTAGGGAAGACCTAGCCCTCCTACCTCATGTACCCCAGCTCCATGCCCCCCACAACCTGGCTTCCCAAACACATACTCCAAATGCTTTATTGTTCTGCTGAGACGCTTACAAATACTGAAAATCACCCAGCCCGGACCCAGCAACCAAGGCCCAGTGCTGGGAAGAGGGGCAGGAAGGTGGGTTTAGTGTTAAGGCGGGAAGGGCTGAGGCCAGACAGCTGGAGGCCTGGTCCTCTTCTCTCCATTTTCATCATCCTATCGAGACTAAAGGGAGGGCAGCCGGACCTCAGGGTCCTCCCCATCTGCAGCTACTTCTCCTGCTCAGGCCTTCCCTCAGGAGCGTCTGAGCAGCCCTCTGTCCCTGTCAGAGACTCAGCCCTGCACAGAACTCAGCCCTGTACGGGCCCTTCCACTTTCCTCTCCTATCCGCATCACTCCTCCTCTGGTCTCTAGATCCCCCAGCTTCGTCCCTTCTGGCTCTAAGCAAGGCACAAGTGGAAGGGAGAGGGCTGGACTGGGGGGCCAGCAGGCTGTGCATCAGGGCCTGGAGACATAGGCAGGGGGCAGGGAGGTATTCAGTCCCTTCCCCCCAGCATGAGATGCCCAAGGGCCTGGGCTGGAGAGATGATGGCACATACCCTCACATGGGCCCACAGCTGAAGCAGTGGGCAGAGCCATGGAGCCAGGGCAATTAGTATGTAACCATGGCAATGGGTCTGCAAAAAGGAGATGGGGCTGGGACCTCAAGGATGACACTTGAGGTCTCCGGCCCTTGAGCAAAGTAATAAAAAGTATAAACACAGGAGAAGAACAGGGTTGAGCGAGGTTTGAGAAGTATACCGCCTGAGCTGTTACCCCGCTCTGGATGTGGCTCTGCTCAGCCCCCAGGCCCCTGCAAAGTGGGCTGAGGCAAGAGGGGATCTTTGGCAGATTCTGGTACCATTTGTCCTTTTACAAAAGAGAACACAGGCTGGGGAATGCAGGTGCCAGGTCAGAGCTGAGAGGCCCCCTCTGTGACAGCTCCTCAGCCCTGGCTGGGGTCCGGGCAAGACCCTGAAGGGTTATTGCACGTTCTGGACTCCCAGGAGACAGCAAAGCCCCCTCCCCGGCTTTTATCTCCTGGCTGGTTCTTTAGGGGGCCCAAGCTCAGAAACTCACAGGATGAGCTCCTTACAGAACATTACAAAGTCTTGTACAAAAACCCCAGTCACACTCCATCCTCCCAGGGCCTCTGGGAGCGCTCCTGTGAGGCTTAGGGCCCAGGGTAAGACTCCGTCTCCAGGGGCGAGGAGCAGCAAGTGATCAGACGTGGGTCCGGGGGCCAGCCCGAGGGTCCAGGAGGCCCACACCAGTCAGTTCATGAACTGAGTGTAGCCCTCAGCCCCGGTGACAATGACATCCATCCAGATGCGCATGGCCTCTGCAGATGGGGCCACCATATAGTACAGCCGGTCATGGGTCTTCACACAGAAGGTGAGGGCTGGGTTTGGGCTCTGCCGAGGAAGAGAGGAAGGTCTAAGACGGGGTGCACCCACGATGCCCAGGAGCATTCTCACCTGCCTCCCAGTCTGCTCTTTCCCCTCCCTGTTACCCTGCTCCCTGGAGCTTGGGGCTGAGTCCTAAAGAGGCCTGAAGCCTGGCCCCCACCAGTCAAGTGGGCCCTAGGCTGAGATGCTCCCCTCCTCACCTCTGGGCAGTCCTTGGGCTTGCCCCAGGACCCCAGAGAAGCAGAGATCAGGGCTGGGGTGGGCATCCGAGGCTTGGCGGGAGGGAGGCTGACGTGAATTAGGGCAGATGGCCCCAGCCTCAAACATCTCCTATTTATCAGTCCTCTGCCAAATCCATTCTCTGAGGGCCGCCTACTCCCCTTTTAGCCATCCCTTCTGCATTGCCCACCCCCTCACAGGGAGACATCCTGTTGTCATCTCAGAAGAGAGGCAAGCAAGCCGTACTTCCTGCTCTCTACAACCCACCTTCACTCCTCCCTCAGGCCTGGGGGAAGGGAGGGGGATTTAGGGGACAGTAAAGGGTCAGGGGTGAGTGGGGTACAGGAGATGTTAATGTGAGGTAGTTCTGGTTACAGGTATATGGGGAGGGGTACCTCAGACACCATAGTGAAGCTGAAAAACCTCTTCTGGGAAGGGGAGAGGGAGAAAGGAAGAGAAAGTTTACAAAGAGAACAAGGAATGGGTCCGAGCCTCTGAAGAAGACAGGCTGGAGGCCTTTCTCCCAGAGCCCTGCTGAGCCCACCCCTTCCCCATGGCTGTCTCTTCTGCCCCCCTCACCTTGGCTGCACTGCGCAGGTGGTCATAGTACACTTCCTCGATGGCCTGGAAATAGATGACCCCCTTCAGCTTCGTCTCATGCTTGTCTGCAAAGCAAATAAGGGCCGGGCTGAGGAGGCCTGCACACTTTAGGTCAAGCTCCATCGACATGGAGCTTCCCTGTCTGGGAAATGGGGCTATTCCCAGGACCCTAAAAGAGAGTCCGACACGGAGCCCTGAAGACACGGTCAATGCTCAGCCTAGCTCAGAATTACAGAGAATGAAAACTAGACCTCCACTGAGATACCACTACTTCTCACCTATCAGAATGGCAAAAATATACAGCATACTTTTGGCAAGTCTGTGGAGAAACAGGCAGTCTAATAAATGACAGGTGAGAGTATAAATTGGTAAAGTTTATGGATGATTTGGCCATATCTACCAAAATTAGAAAAGTGTTTGCCCTTTGAGCCAACGATTACACTTATGAAAATTTACCTTACACAAAATAAAAAATTTTCAGCATTATTCACCACAGCAGTATTTGTAGTCACAAAAGATAGGAAACAACCCAAGTGCAGTAGCCCCCCTTATCCGTGGTTTCACTTTCCGTGGTTTCAATTACCCAAAGTCAACCGAGATCTGCAAACATTAAATGGACGGGCTGGCCCCTTGGCTTAGTGGTTAAGTGTGCGCGGCTCCGCCACTGGGAGCCCGGGTTTGGATCCCGGGCATGCACCGTCGCACTGCTTGTCAGGCCATGCTGAGGCGGCGTCCCACATACAGCAACTAGAAGGATGTGCAACTATGACATACAACTATCTACTGGGGCTTTGGGGAGAAAAAGGGGAAAAAAAAGGAGGAGGACTGGCAATAGATGTTAGCTCAGGGCCAGTCTTCCTCAGCAAAAAGAAGAGGATTGGCATGGATGTTAGCTCAGGGCTGATCTTCCTCACACACACAAAAAAAATTAAATGGAAAATTCCAGAAATAAACAATTCATAAGTTTTAAATTGTGTGCTATTCTGAGTAGTGTAATGAAATCTCATATTTGAATTACTGTTTCTACTACTGAATGCCTATTGCTTTCACACCATCGTAAAGTCAAAAAATCTTAAGTTGAACCATCATAAGTTGGGGACTGTGTGTAGAATGATATAGAAATATCCAATGATATAAATATCTAGATATAGATATATTTGACATAGAAAGATCTCTAAAATACACTAGCAGGAAAACAAGGAATGTATTGTATGCTTCTTTTGTGTAAGAAAAGGGGTAAGAATTCATGTTTGCATTTATTTATACTCCCCTAAAGAAACTCCAGAAGGATACACAAGAGATTAATAAATAGAAGGATTTAAGACTATTTTTAAGAGATTAAAAATAAAAGTGGGTACCTGAGGTGAGTGGGGGTATAATTCTCAATTTAAACCTACTTATGTGTTTTGATTTTTGAACTATATGAACACATTTACCTATTCAATTCTAATATTAAAAAATGGAAAAAAGTATACAGCCTCTGGAGGCAGGGGTGGCAGGAAGGAGGGGGACAAACTAACAGAGCAGAGGTGACTGTCCGGTGGGGAAGGACAGGAGCACTGTCAAGGGGAAGCACAGGGCCTGGGCCATCTCATCTGTAAACACTGCTCAGGCACTACAACTGACATCCTGGACAGTGAGCCTGAGTGCAATGGAAAGGTCACACAATCACTAAACTCAGACGGTGATGGCTGGCAGTGTGCACCTTCCCCACCCCCTGTGTCATTCCAGGCCTGAGTCATCGATCCCGAATCATAGCTACAGCCTCCTCATGTGCCCGTGCCCCACCCCCTACCCCTCCAACTCATCCTTCCTAATGCCAAGGGGGTGAGCTCTAATCCCTCTGCCTCAGCTCACGAGCTTCTCCGCAGGTTCCCTCACTAGGGAACCTTCCTCCTTGGCTTGGCAAAGGCTATTTACAGGCTGGTGCTAACCCGGCCCTCCAGCCTTGTCTGACATCCCTCCCCTGCACCAACCCCAAGTTCTATCTGGCCAGGCTGAGCTTCTCACAGTCCCTTATAGTATGCTATACCTACATCGGAGTGGTCTCCAGCCCATTCCCTTGACAAACTCCTCAGTCATCTTCAAGACCCATTGCAAATGTCACCACTATGATGCATGGTTGTGCTCTCCTGTGCTCCCACAGCAGATATTCCTCTGTACAGAACTCATCATGCTGAATCTGAACCCTCCTTTTTCTGTTCATAGGTCTACCTCCTCCAACACCAACAATTAGGTGTCCAGCACATAGCAGGTGCTCAATCAACACTGAATGAATGGGTCTTAGGTACTGGGATCCAGAGAAAAATCAGAGACTTTTCTCTTAGGAACCTATAATCTAGTGGGGAGGAATGCCCGACACAGCCATTTATCAGCTGTGTGACCTTGGGCATGGTTAGGAACTCCAAGAGCATCTACGCATCATAGGTTGTCACGAGCATTAACTGAGAGAACACATTTCAAGTGTTCAGCACAGTGTCTGGCATATAACATGTGGCATCTGTCATCATATCATTATGCCCCTGGGCTGATGTCACATGGCAGAAGGACGCTGTATAACACAGAAGGACAGGAACTATTTCCAGTAAGGTAGCGCCAGAAAAGGCTTCACAGAGATAGTATCTAATCTGGACCCCGTAGAAGGGAGGGGTTCCAGTGAATATGTGGGAGGAAGGTCCAGGCAAAGGCAGGGAGAATGGCAGGTTCAAGGCAGGAGCAGGCAAGGCATACTCAGGGCCCTGATCCAGCCACAGGCCCATCTCCATCTGACACTTCCTCTGGACTCAGCCCCACTCCGGCACCCCCAGGCCTGGCCATCCCTCCAGCCCGTTCTCTCCTGTCTCTTCCTTCACTGGAAATAGTAACACGCTCCTGCCTCCACTTCCTTACCACCCACCTATCCTTGATCTCGTGCAATCTGGCTCCCGCCCCCATACACAGCAGAAACCTTTCTCTCATCAAGCTCCAATCCCTGAATCCAATGGCCTTTGGTTCCACATTATTCTTGGCCTTACTGCAGCATCCATCATCACTGGTGACACCCCCTGCTTGCAAATGTCTGCTCCTTTGGCTGGCTTCCTTCCCCATTTCCGCTCCACCTTCCCCCTCCCCCATCTGAACTTGGTCTCCTTTTGTTTCATAGACATTAAGGAAGGTCACATATGCCAAGTGTCAGCCCAGCACCTGGCATGTGGCTTCCTGCCTCCTACCCCTTCTCCCTTTACTGGTCCTTCCCCCACCTCCTCCCCAACAAGGGTAGGCCTGCCCCAGGGTGCAGCCCTCCCTCTTCTCTGCTCTGAAGTCTAATTGCCCGGGTTCAGTTTAGCTCTGCCTCTGAGCAGCTGTGAGACCTTGGGCAATTTACTTAACCTCAGAGCCTTATTTTCCTCATCTGTAAAATGGATGTAAAAATGGCACTTCCCTCATAGGATTATTTTGAAGATTAAATGAGATGCATGTAGAGTGCTTAGCACAGCATCTGGTTCACACAAGTGTTCAATAAGTAGGATCTGCTATTATTATTATTGTTATGGTTATTCCAACAGATTCGATCTTCACTCTGTCTCTAACGCTGACCTTTCTCCTACACCTAGTTGTCCCAGGGTCACTTCAACTTCAACCTCAACATGCCTAAAATAGAGCTCTTCTCCCCAGGCCTGTTCCTCTCAATCCTGACAAAGTCCCTTCCTAGCCCAGGTGGAAACATGGGGACATTTGTGCCTCTGCTTCTCCTGCCTCCCTACACCCAGGGCCCAGGTGGTCAGGGAAGGCTTCTTGGAGGTGGTGGCACTGGTTAAGGACCAGGTTGGACGGGAAGCAGGGCACTCCAGGCCGGGGTGTCTCCAGCACCAAACACTCCAGCCCTTCCTCGCAGGCTCCAAGCAGGACTGTTCTTCCCAGCTTTGTGCTTGAGTGGGGTTGACTGACTGGCTGAACAGCCCCCTAGTGACTTGTGGACAGACCCCAGCTGGGGCATTTAATGCCAATGCAAGGCCCAATTAGGTTTCTCTTTACTCTCTGCCGCTGCGGCCAATGATGTTCCAGAAAGGCATGCTCTGAAGCAAAGAACACTGATGCAGAGCGAAGCACAGCCCCCACCAACCCATGTACATGGACACGTATCAGAAGTAAGAAGGAAAATTTTGTGGTTTTGAGTCACTGGGATCTTAGGGCTAGTTGTTTCCACAGCACAGCCTAGCCTCTCCTGACTAGTGTAGGATACAGCATCCAATGTACCAAGTGGGAACTGTCCAGGATGGACCAGTGGGCCTGTCCCCAGGACTGTCCTGAGCACTCCTTGGCACTGCTCAACTGTTTGTCTTGGAGTCTTTGAAGGAACTTGCCCAAAGGGGAACCCATGGGACTCTATGCAACCACAGCAACTGGGTGCTCCCTACAGCATACTCATCACGCTTTGTTTTAATTCTTGGTTCAGTATCTGCCCCCCTGACAATAAGCTCCAAGGGAGAGAGCTATGGCCATCCTGCTTATCACCAAAGCCTAGAACAGTGCCTGGAACATATTAGATGCTCAGCTATATTGCCAAATGAATGAATGAATGAATGGAAGTGAACCAGGTACACCCTGTACATTTTTAGAGAGGAGAGGACAAGACCCAGCCCAAGCCCCCGGCCCCTCCACTTTGAAGCTTGGCCTCCTTCCAGAAGACCAGCTGTCCTGGGTGACAGAGCCCAGGGGTCCCGGGTCTAGGGCAGTCTTGTGAGAACTCACCCACATAATAGGAAAGGGTGCGCTTGAGCCGGTCAAAGACAAACCAGCGCTTCTTCCATGATTTAATCTTGCCACCCATCTTGACCAAGTAGCCACGGCAGACCTGGTGGGAAGCAGGAATAAGGAAGGACTCAAATGAGCAGCCCCTAATCCTTTCTCCCCTGAGCAGCAACATAAGTGCCACCACCTGTGCCAGTATTCATAGGGGGCTGTCCCCAACATCTCTTCAGGCCAGCACACCAGGTCCTGGGACAGAGACCTTTGGTGTCAGGGCAGGAAATGAGGCCACTATTCCAAGGACCTAGAGGATGCCTCTGACTACGGGGTCCTCTCCCCAGCACCCCAGGGCCACGCATGCCTTGTACCTTGCTGCTGAGCACCACGTGCAGGCAAGTATCAACACCGTGGCCTGACGACTCGATGTGGGTCTTCAGGTCAAAGTCCTCCTTCCGGATTGGCAGGTAGCGGGTCAGGGGTCGTGCCTGAGAGCAGAGGGGAGGGTCAGCAGAGTCTCCTCTCCTCCCCCATGGTTCCCCTGTCCAGGTCCCTTGGCTTCAGTCCTGAACTCCCAACAGTCTGACATCACTCCCTCCCCACCCCCGTGGTGCTCACTCTGGTTTCACAGGGCTTGCGGCAAAAGCAGAGACCTAGCATGCCTGTGCTGACTCTACCTGGGCAAACTGCTGAACGGCTCTATGTCTCAGTTTCCCCATCTGTGACCAAGACACAGCCATTCTCATCTTGTTCCTGCTCCTCCTCTCCCTCCTGGATGAATGACATAAAGCCAGAGGCCAGATATGAACATGCTCTGAGGAGAAAAACCCAGTGAGAAACCTGGCCTCTGACTTCCTGTGAGACTTTGTTTGGGTCACATCCCTTCTCTGGGCCTCAGTCTCCTTATAAGTGAAATAAGGGCTTTGAACTAGATATCACTAAGGTCTGCTCCTCCTTAAAAATTCTGATACTAACTAGAATTTTCAGTCAACCGGAATTTTTTTCTACTCTTCCTTTCCAGGAAGAACATTAGAATGTCAAGAAAAGAATGGCATCACAAATTACTTAAAGAAAAAACAAAATTCACAACTTCCAGGAGGCACCAAAGATGGGCTGATTTCACCCATTCCCACAGCAGACACTGGTGGCCCCTGTAGCAATGCCTGAGCCCAGGACAGAGGGCTAGAGAGGATGGTCCCAAAGTAGCCTCTGACTGAGGCAGGAAAGGCACTCTTGGCTCTACTGAACTAGGCATTTGGCAAAGATTCAAAGCACAGAGGAGAAACTCACCGAGTTTCTGATTATTTCTTAATTCCCAAATGCAGTCCAGGCAGCCTACCCCTTAGAATAAATGTTGTTGCATCATAGGAAATCAGGGAGCTGTGATCGCTGGTCACTGCTGGGGGAAGATCCCACAGGACTCCCACCCAGGGGAGGTCTATGGAGACCCAATAGGAAGGGACACTTGTCTGAGTCCCACAGGCTCTCACTGGGGTCAGCATCTGGGACCAGAGACGTGGGTAGATTTCCCTACCCAACCTAATTTCTCCTTCTACCTTCAACTGTTCTTCTCAAGTCTCCTGTGTAAGGAAAAAGCCCAGAGTTGGTTTTTGTACAGGATGGATTCCTGTCCCAAGGAGAAATTAGTACAAATCTTTCTTGGAAATGTAAACCAAAAGTCAGAGTGAGGTCATCAGCTGGTGGTGGGACCTGGAGCCAAAAGGTCTGGTGGAGTGAGGGCCAGGACAGCCATGAAGCACCAGGTACAGGAGGGCATCAAGGAAGTAGGAGGGAGGTGCAGCACACACTCACGAAGCATCAATGAGGCCCTTGAGGGAGGGCAAGAGGAGCCACCCTGATTCTTGACTCTCAGCTTCCATCTCTGGGAAGCCTGTCCAGACCATCTTCTCTGACCCTAGAGGGTCTGCAAGGTGGCCTGCCATGTCCCCACAACCCACCCACTCCCAACACACAACACACACACACACACACACATATGCTGGCTTGAACAAGCCCCTGTGGGTCTCTGCTGGGGCTGAATGAGTACCAGGTAGATATCTCCTTGTGCTGAGCCAACAGTAATCTTTTCTGGAGTAGAATAGGTTTTACAGCCTAGCAGGAGTTCCCTGGGATATCCCTACCCCTCCACAGCCCCACCCTCAAGCCAACCACCCACCATACCCCACCACCCACTCACCTGGGAAAACTGTTTCTCCCGCATCTTGACCTCCTTCTCCACCAGCTGCTGCCTCTTGGCGCTCTCGCTCTGCAGCCTCCGTTCCACCTGTTCCCGCCTCCTCCGCTCCTCCTCCAGGGCCTGCCGCCGCAGCTCCATCTCCCGCTCCTGCCCACAAAGCCAGGGGTCAGTGCTCTCAGCTGCCCTCTTCTCCTCAATCCCTGGCCGCCACTCCTCAGGCCCAGGCAGAGCTGCAGGAGGCACCCACCTCAGAGGACAGCCTGGCATTTGCAAGCATCATCCTCAAAACTCATCCTCTCCAAGGACCTTGCTGGTAAGGGTAGATGCTTTAAAGGGAGACTCTCCTGGCTTCAAATCCTGGCTCTGCCACCACTATGAGCTCTGTGACTCTGACAAAATCATTTAAACTCCCTAAGCCTCAGTTGCCTCATCTTTAAAAAAGGACCAAGAGTGCCTACTCCTGGGATTGTAGTGAAAATTAAATGAGATCTTGTATGTAAATGCCCATCATTGACTCCAGCAGGTTGGAAGCACTCAATAAATAAATGGGGCTCTTATAATTTTTATCTGAATTCCTAGAACATGGATTATCTAAACAACTTCTTGTGATAGCAAATACATTCAGTAGTCCTTCTCTAATCACTAAAACCCTTTGAAACTCCAAATTAGAAAAATCTGTAATTGAACTTCAAATTTTATGGGGAAAAACAAACTTATGAAAACCATTATTAAAAGATTTTAAAAGTCATTAAAAAATAATTAAATACAGAGAATGTCAGTGATGTTTTATATGTCTTATTCAACAATAATGACCTTCAGGGCCGGCCCCGTGGCTTAGCGGTTAAGTGCGCGCGCTCCGCTGCTGGCGGCCCGGGGTTCGGATCCCAGGCGCGCACCGACGCATTGCTTATCCGGCCATGCTGAGGCCGCGTCCCACATACAGCAACTAGAAGAATGTGCAACTATGACGTACAGCTATCTACTGGGGCTTTGGGGGGAAGAAAAAAAAGGAGGAGGATTGGCAATAGATGTTAGCTCAGAGCCGGTCTTCCCCAGCAAAAAGAGGAGGATTAGCATGGATGTCAGCTCAGAGCTGATCTTCCTCACAAAAAAAATAAAATAAAACAATAATGACCTTCATACCATTAATGCCAATTTGCCACTTCTTCCCAGCTCAAAACTTAGCAGAATCTCCTTTCTTCCATTTGCGAAGAGATGCTTGTCAATTTGCCCTCCTTTGAAGTGAACAAGACTGAAAGGCTTTCTTTTCTGGGTGGTATAGCTGCTGACTCCTGCTCCCTGGGTCCCACTCTCATCCCAGGAAGTACAGAGAGCCCGGATGGTGGAGACAGAACAGCTTCTGCAGGTCCTTTATCTAACCGCCTCCCCAGGCATGTGTTTCTTAAGTCTGGCTGTGCCCAGGATAAAACATTGGTCCCTCTTTGTTTTGTCCCAGCTCTAGGGCCACGTGAAGAAGACGTGACTTCCCTCAGCCCCTGCCACTCCCCAAGGCCCCCAGCCAACACCTCTGCCCTGGCTTGGACATCTGCCTTCTCCTCTGTCCCCGTCCCTCAACTCCTAGTTCCTGCTTTTCCTAACTATCCCCAAGAGGAATGACCTGCCACTCAGGCAGACAAGGAATCAAAATTTCCGTGGTGGCCAAAATGTCCACAGAAATAAACACACAAAGACTGGAAGTTCCCACACAGGAAATTCATGATTGGACAATGGTTACCATGCTGTCTCCTCTTTTCCTAGAGCTGTGAAACCTATAATCTCACTAAGCCTCCCTATCCCCCATTTGAGGAATGCAAACTTTTACAACACTTTCTTCCTCAAGGGAACGTTACTAGGTTAATGTGGGTGAAAGGGCTGGGGTTGGAACGCAGGCCCCTGGCAGGTGGAGGGCAGCTCTGGGGCTCCCACCGCCTTCTGCCTCTGCGGCCCAGATCTGCCTCACCCTAGACTCCATGAGCCGGCTCTTCTCTGCATGAGCTTCTTTCAGCATCTTCTCCATCTCCTCGATCTTCCCCATGTCCAGGCCACTGGCACTGGGGAGGGAAGGGGAAGAGTAGGTCCACCAAGCAGCCAAGGAGGCGTCTGGTGGAGGTGGAGGGCCCTGATGCGGGGGAGGGTAGAGTTGGCACAATCGGGTGAAGCAGGGATCAGGTACCTAGACATGTTGTCGGGGGAGCAGGCCGAGTTGCCCCCTGTGGAGATGCTGGTCTCCATGCTGTCAGAGCTCTCCAAGCTCAGTGTGTCGTAGGCGTGCTCACTCTCCTCCCCACGCTCGCGCCCAGCCGGCAGGTGGTGCAGGATGGAGTGGTGCATGAGCGGAGGGAAGCCCGAGGGGCCCGCCGAGAAGGGGGCCGCCCCGTGCAGGGCATCCCACTGGCACTGCGCCTCGGCTGCTGCTTTCTGCTTCAGCTCAGCTAGTCGCCGCCGCTGCTCCTCAATCACCTGCTGCCCTGCAGGAGGGACAGGTGGGAGACACAGTGGGCACCCCACTCACCCAGGGAGGACACTGGCAGCATCACAGACAGAGGGAAGAGGCGAGCAGGGAGAGGTTAACACAGGGCACTCCCCTCACCCCTCATCAGCTTCCCTGAAGCCCCCACAGCTCCAGGTCCAGCTGTCCTGCCAATGCTTCAGTCGCCTGCACAACTAGCCCCAGCCGCACAGTCTGGCTTCAGCGCTGTTTCTGCATCCTGAGCCCACACAGGGCATCAAACCTGCCCAGGTGGTGCCCTAGCAGCATGACAGCCAGGTGGCTCTAGCTCACAACCAAGGTCTGAATAAATGGGCAGGACACATGCACCCACCCTGCCTGCTGGGGAAGGGAAAAAGAGATGATGGGAGCCCCATGGGCACCCAGGGTGTCAGGGCAGACCCAGCTGTGATGCAGAAGCAAGAGCACCAGCAGCAGGAAAGAAGAAAGGGGAGACAAGGCAGAGCACAACTGAGGCTGGAGAGAACTCAGCTGGAGGAGTAAGGCCAGCCAGACACCCCAACCCAGCTCAGCGTGGGAGCCTGCCTGCGGGCAGTGGGGGCTTGGGCAGGATACATCATGCGGATGCCTGGGCAGGGGCTGCCTGGCCAAAGCAATGCCCTCAATGACCAACGCTCTACCTGCTGGGTCGTCGGTTGGGAAGGACTCGGCAGGAAGCAACTCGACTGGAGTGGGGGACCCCCAGGCAGAGGGTAGGGTAGAGAGACACAGAGGGGATGAGAGGAGAGAGAGGCACAGACATGGGCTTTCAAAACAACTAAAATGCACACAAGCAACAAGGACTCCTGGGTCCCCAGAGCCAATATCTTAGGGAACCATTTCTGGAGGTCATCAAGTCTATCCCTCTGTCTCCAGACAGGGCAATATCTATCCCTACTCAGGTCAACATCTATCCCTACTCAGGTCAACAAGCATTTCTCTTATTTGCTCAGCTCTCTAGGAAAGATTTCACAGTTCCCCGTACACTTAGTCCTCTGCCCTTAGTCTTTTGATGAATATCCAGGAAGCTCTTCTTTAACTATCTAATCTAAATCCTTTCTGCTCTTGCCTACATCCCAGTTAAAGGGAAAATATCCTGTGAAAGGTGTGGGCATGGATGAGGTATGGTGGGGGGGTGTATGGCAGATATCCAGGGACCCCTGTGAGAGCAGGTGGGCTGGCATTGCAGCCACTCACCCTTCTGCTGCAGGGCCAGTTGGCGTTTGGTCTCAATGTCCTGCAGCGTGGCTGCCAGGTTGCGAGGAAGGCTGCCTGTGCCATTCTGGGCAAGTAGAGCACTCTGTGGAGGGAAAGGGAGCATTGGGAGGGACCTGAGGCTCAGAAGACCCCCTACAACTCTCAAGGCTTTCATGGGTGGCTTTGGCCTCTCCTGAGTATAGCAGTCTCCATCCCCCTACCACCACCACCCTGCCACACAAGCAGCCCACCCACTGTCCTCAGACCTTTGGGGAGGGGCTACGGCCCAAGGTAGCCACGCTGAGCTGGGAGGAGGAGGAGGAAGAGCCAGAGGAAGAGGGGAGGGGGCCACTGCGGGTCCGGGGCAAGGCGCTGGTGGCCTCACCATCCATCTTGGAGCGGTAAACCTGGAGGGAAGAGACACTGCCTGGTGAATTCCAGCTCCCCCACTGGCCACCACCCCCATGTCACCTAGGCTGGCTGTGATCTAAGGTACTGCCCTGGCACCAGGCCTCTGAGGCTTCTGTCTCTAGCTGACAATAGCATTGAGCCTCCTCGCCCAGCCCAATAGGCAGATGTTATTGGCAGCTGCCAAGCGTCCTTTCCAGGCTGTTCCTTCTTAGGCTAATCCCTGGTTCAACTCTGCATCTTAGAAAGGATCTTGTAAACCGACCCACATGAGGAGTTAACATCAGTAGAGCAGAGCTGTACAGGAGATCACCTGGAGGCTGGGGTTCCCTCTGATCCCAGCTGTGCCACTAACAGGCTGTGTGACCTTGGGCCACGCACCTCCCTGCTCTGGGCCTTGGCTTCCTTATCTGCAAAAGGAGGGGGTAGGGCTAGACTAAATAATTGCCAAGCTCCTTCACAGCACTAATGTTTGGTGAATATGAGCTTTGGAGTCAAGAACCTGACTCTCCGCGCAGGCTCTGCTACTTCCTAGTTGTGTGGCCTTGGGGAGATTACTTATCTTCTCTGAGCCTCAGTTTGATCTGTAAAGCAAGAGTTAACTTTACCTCAAAGGCCTGTGGTGATGATTAAATGAATCAAAACATGTAAAAATCTCTAACCAGCTGGGCACAAAGTAGAGGAGCCACACATGTTATATGAATCAAACTCCTCCCAAAGGGAATATGGAGTCTTAGCTGAGATCACAGTCTTAGAGGTGCAATACCTTCACCCAATGAGTGAATCTTGAATGGTGGGGTCTTAGGCACCAAAGCAGGTCACTGGAGTGGAACTAGTGGGAAAAGACTACTTGAATATTCTTTCTCCACCCCATGGTCAGCAGCTTGCTGTAGGCTCAAGTAGGCCCAGGCCCTCCATGGCAACTCTGATGAGGCTTGGGCACGTCCTCAGGGCTATCACTTCAAAGTCTTTGTTCCCCTCTGTCCTGCCTCCAAGTGTCACCCAGGGAGACTAGGAGAGCAAAATGCTGGCAGTTCTCCCAGGACACACTAGTTCCAGCTGCAACAGGCTCAAGAGTGTGTCAGGCCCCCAGACTGAGTGAAAAACTCTGGGGTTGAGGGCTGCCAAGGACAGAACAGAGCCACAGTCTAGTCTAGCACAAGGGACCAAAGAGATCCCAACCTGACCACTGCTCCCGAACACCCTTCCATTGGACAGTCAATCATGCCACCCTTGGACTCCAGCTGTCCAAAGTGCCAGAATGGCTGCCCATGAGGAGACTCTCATTGCCCTCTCAGGGTCCAGAGACCCCTTGCTGTCCTGGCTGGCCTGACTCCCCTACCATCTAAGGTGGAACCGAGTGGCTGACAGATGGGCAGGAGATACCCAGAGCAGAGAGGAACAGGGACTGGAGACGGATGGGCAGTGAAGGAAGGGGTTACCTGCAGCTGACGGGAAGCTTTGGCAGGCAGAGGCGGGGGGGAGGAGCAAGGGGAGGCTGTAGTGGGGCCAGTCCCCAGCCCGGCCATCAGCTCCTGGTACCACTGCTCTAAGTCTACAGCAGGGAGCAGCAGCTTCTCCATCTGGAGGAGGGGCATGGGGAAGGGGACAGGGTACAGGAGGAGAAGGATGGAGAGGAAAGGTCAGGAAATGGGGGGAAAGGCAAGGGAGGAAAAAGGAAGAAAAGGGAGAAGGAAGGGGAAAGTTGGAGGAAGGGTAAAGGAAGGCCATTATCAGGGAAACAGACAGGAAGGTGAGGGAAGAAGGGAAGGAAGGGAGAAAGGAGAGCATAAAGAGAAGGAAGAGAAAAACAGTTGCCGTGAATGTGCTAAGGGAAAGAGAAACAGTCAGGACACAACTCCCAGACCACAGATGTGCTATGCCGACCATGATGCCAGCCAGCCAGAGCCCACAGGCACTGAGCACTCCCCTGGAGCTGGCCTAGAGCTGAGAAGCCGGGTGAGCAGGGGCAAAACACACACAGACAGAGCCACACCAGTCGTGGGCCAGGGGTGGCAGGAACACACAGACCACCAACCTTGGGTGAAGGCGTGATAGAAGCGAAGGAGGAGGAAGAGGGCAGCACGGGAGGAAGGCAGGTGGTGGGAACCAGGTCCCTGGAGGCAGAGGCCCAGAGAGGCAGGCCTGGTGCAGGGGCTGTGGGCACGGGCGAGGTGCCCCACATCGCCTTTAGCTGCTCAAGCGTCACGTACTTGGGGGAAGGCCGGGACGCAGGAGGGAATACAAGAGATTAATGGGACTGGAACCCAAGAGATGGCCCTGCCCATGGGCAAGGGAAGGGTAAGGGTAGGAAGCACAGAGCAGAGGAGGCTTGCGGAACCCGGAAAACCAGAGTCTTCTGAGCACGATGCCCTCATGCTAGAGCAGAAGGCCTGCTCCTCCTTGAGCCATCAGGAGCTGAAGAGAGCTCCCAAGTAATGGAGAAGAGAGGGAACCACTCCCAAGTCCACTTATGCCCGCTGCCCTTCTCCCTCACTGCTGAAGACAGATCTGCTGTCCCCCCGACCCCCACCCAGGCCTGAGGGGCAATCTAGGACATTTACAAGTAGGCCCTTAGGCACAGGTGGGCTCACTCGGTGGCTGGTACCTCACTGTCAGGCAGGGGCTGGGCGAGCACGCTGGGGGAGGTGGCAGAAGCATAAGGGTCCAAGCGGGAGCACAGCTGGAGAACCTCTGCCAGGCTCACATACTCCTAGGGTGCCCGGTGAGAGGGGGAGGGATGGGCAGAGAAGAGGTTAATAGGGTTCGACCAGGTACCCAACACCCACACTCCATGCCATAGGGCCATCACTCCATTCAATACAAAATCCAGAGCAGGGGTGGGGAGCTCAGCTGCCCACTGTGGCCAAAGATGGCTGCGGGGGGAAGGAGAGGACCAGAAAAGGGCAGGCAGAACTGACTATCTGAAGGCTCTTCTTGACCTCCACTTTTGAGGCTGCCTTGGCATCCAGGCCCTGCCCCAGGCATACCCTGAAGGCCCATCCCTGGGTTTGCCCTGGGCAGGGGAAGGGGAAGAAGCCTAGGGAGGGCCTTCTAAGAGTCCACCGAGGATCAGGACCCAGCTGCCAGAGAACTCGTCTGTCTCCAACACCTTGGGCATCCCCAATGGGGCACACACATGCAGCATCGAGCACCAATCACACCTTTCCCGAGGGTCCCCTCATACCCCATCTGCCGGGCAGGAGCTAGAGGGGTGGGGATGGAAACACCACTAGGGCCTGAGTAAGATGTGTTCTGAGAAAGAGACCTTAGCAGGGAGCAACTAAAAGCCCAGGCAGAAAAACAGGCCCACCGCCCAAGGGTTAGTACTTGGAAAGATGATAGCACATTAGATTGTGGGTTGGGAGGACACAGACTGTCATATTCCCTGAGCATAACCTTAGAACCCTGAGCTTATCTAGGTATTGGGGGCACGGTAGGCATCCAAAGTGCATGCTGAATCAAAGCACAGGATCCTAAGCCTGCCCTATCCAGGGGGAGCCCATCCTGGCCTAGCTCCAGAGGCCGACTGTCCACCAGGGGTCACGGAAAAGGAAAATGAGCTAGAGGGTCCAGTGTGTTGTGAGAACTGATGAATGGCAAGCAGAATACATGCAAATTATTAGGCAAATTGATGCTGATTTTGCATGGGCTGCCCAGGCACTCTATGGAACAGCAGGACAGCACACTCCAACTCGCACAAACTCTGGCCAAAGGATTGTTGCTACACGCCCTTCATCTGGGCCCTTTTGGAGGCGCTGTAGGCAAGAGCTCAGCAAGCAGGCAGACGGGCAGTGGGCACAGCAGAGCAGGCAGTTAGCTGTGATTACCTCTTGTGCTTTGGGGCAGAGCTGAGTGGAAGCAGGTGGGGTTAAGGAGACAGAGGAGGCTCCAGCCTGAGAAGACCCTGGGAACGGGCCTAGAGCCACAGTCCCCACCCCCATCTCTGAGGACTCGGAGATGAGCAGTTCAGCCTACAGAGAGGGTACATGATGAGGGGCCTCACTCCTCACACTTAGCCCAGCCACCCCTCCCCAGGCCTAAATTGCTTGTGCAGTGAGGCAGGGAGGAAGGGAAAGAGCTCAGGAAACTGGGCTAGTTAGACCTCACACACCAGGCATGCAAAGACTTAGGAAAGAACAGCTTAAGGGACTTCAATGCTCACTTCTGAGCCAAGAGCTTAGTTCCAGACCAAAGCCCAGGGAGCTCCCAGATCAGGACCCCTAGATCCCTCTCCTCCCCCTCAAGTGAGTCTGCCTAGCCCTGACCCTCACCAAACCTCTGAGCTGCCCCTCCCCCCCACCCATGCCTCCTGAATCCAAATGTATTCAATCACCCAAAATGGTAACATCAGTGGGCTCCTGGGAGTAAGCAAGGTAACTGAAAAGAAGAAGCTGGTAGCCATAGAGGATCAAATCCCAGACCTCAGGGCCATTCCTACTCAAATCTCGCCAGTTCAGGAAAACATCCCCATACTCAACCTCCGCCATTTGGGTAAAGACGCCATGTGTTGCTCCAGAGCCTCCCAGGAGACACCTTGGGCCTGAAGCTGGGGCTGACCCAACCACATTACCTCTTTGAGGGTGGGTGTGGTCTTTGGGAAAGGCCTGCCCCCTGTGAGTGACTGGTATCTTCTTTCCAACATAGTCAGTTTCTCCTTCTCCTGCAAGCCCAAAGTGGAAGAGAGTCAGAAAGGAGTGGGAGTGATGGCAAGGGAGAAGACCAAATGAAGGGGGATCCCACGTGGCTAGCAAATCTCCAGCCCAACCCATCTGCACTCACCTCCCACTCCCCCACCCCCTCCCCAACCCTAATCCCCCAGCCCAACCTGACTGGGGCTACCTTCTGCAGCAGCTGCAGGGAGGCATTCTTGTCCCGGGCCAGGCGCTCCGACTCTTGCACGGCCTGGGCCCGGATCTGCCCGGCCTGACTGTCCAGGACTGCCAGGCGCTCCTGGAGGAGATGGTGGTGGTGGTCAGTCAGGCCCTGGAGAGACAGGGCTGAGCCCAAGGTGAGGCCTGGCTGTCTGTCCTGCCCAGAGACCCTGGGCTTGGGTGAAGGGAATCAATCAGCTATTCTGCTGGCCTCAACTCTCCCCAGGAAAACTAAGGTTGCTATGGTCAGCTCCTTCCCTCACTCCTCCCTCGACCAGTGACTCCTGTGCCACCAGGCACACCAGCCAGAACCCAAGTCCCCAAATCTCCCTCCCCACCCTGACAGTCCACACGTCCAGAATCCTGGATACACTAAACAGTTCTCCACTTGCCCCATTCCCCGATCCCACCCTCACTGCCACCACTCAAATCCAGGTCCTCTGCTTTCCCAGTCTGGACTCGTTCACAAGCCTCTTGCTCTCACTCTCTCCACGTTCTGATCCACTCCACACTGCCAAAATAGCTTCCTAAAATGGCCTTTGAGGTTTGTTTTCAGATGCTTGCTTATCTGAATTTTCTAATCTTTCTAAAAAGAATATATATTACTTGAATAATTGTTTAAAAATCCACAAGTAACGCAAGCGGTTAAGCGCGCGCCCTCGGCTGCGGCGGCCCAGGGTTCGCCGGTTCGGATCCCGGGCGCGCACCAACACACTGCTTGTCAGGCCATGCTGTGGCAGCATCCCATATAAAGAGGAGGAAGATGGGCACGGATGTTAGCTCAGGGCCAAGCTTCCTCAGGAAAAAAGAAGAGGATTGGCATCAGATGTTAGCTCAGGGCTGGTCTTCCTCACAAAAAAAAAAAAAAACTCCACCAGTAAGGTTAGATCACTCCTCTCTTCAAAATCTTTCAGTGACTCCTCATTACTCATAAGATGAAGCATCAACTCCTAAGCCGGCATTCAAGGACTCCTGGAACTGGGCCTACACTGTCCAGCTCCCCTCCCAACCTGAGCCCTCCGTGCTCTCAGCTTGGCCGTGTTGGACGCTCAGCTGTGCCGCTGCACACTTCCAGGCCTCTCTTATTCTGTTCCCTTAGCCCAGGATGTCCCTGTCTTCACCCCTCAAGAGCTTACTTATCCTCCAAGACCAGACCGGATGCTATCTTCTCTCCAACATCTTTCTTGATCACCAATTTCTTTGCTCCTTCCTCTGCGCTCAAATTATTCTGTATCACCATTTGCCTTGTTTTATTGTTAACTTGTGAATATATATCTCCATTACCACCACCCCACCCAGGCTGTCAGATCCAAGGGCAGGGCCAGTGTCTGTCTCCATATCCCCAATACAGTTTAGCTCAGTGCCTGGCTCAACAATGATGTGCTAAAAGGAAATGAAAAGATAATAAGTGAGAGAGAAGGATGGGGGCTGGAGGAAATGCGCTGGGTTAATCCCAGGAGGGCTTCCTGAAAGAGGCAGCCTTAAACCACTACCTTTAAGAACAAGACATAGGAGAGGAGGTGGGGAAGAAGGGAGCTGTCCTAAAACTGGGGTCAGCCCAAGTAAAGACTAAAGCAGACCAGGCAGTAATCCTCACAGCAAGATCTGCTATTTACTGGGAACCTGTTAGGACCCAAGAACTCTGCTAAATGCTTTGCATTTGTTACCACATTTAACCCTATTATGAGCCAGATGCCTTTATGCTTATTTTACTGATAAGAACACTGACATATTTAGGAGCTAAGGTATCTTAGCTAGTAAGTGGTAGAGCTAGGATTAGAACTAGACTTCAAAGTCATACTCTGAACCACTTTGAACCAGAGCAGAGTGGAGAGGGGAGCCTGGGGCGGGTGGGACACTGGGGAGCAGGGAATGGAAGCTGAGCAAAGCTCAAGAGGAGCAGCACAGGGAAGTATGTGACCCCGGGGTCCCAGCAGCTGAGCTCCTAGGGGCCAGGGTGGGCATGGGGAGGAAGGAATAGGAGTCCAATAGTGCCAACCCCTCCTGAACTCCCTGGAGCTTATACACACCAGGACCTCAAAGGAATGGGATTAGGTGATCTAAGGCTCCCTGTTGCGTTCTCTCCAGAAGAAAAGAGAAAGAGGCTGGAGAACTGCCAGCCCCCAGCCCCAGCGCAGGACAGTGGAAGGAACACGGGCTTTGGGGCCAGGCAGGCCTGAGTTCCAATTGTGACTCTGAAGCTTATAAGCTGGGAAGTTTGGGGCAAATATGTTGCTTCTCTGAGCCCTTGTTTCCGTGTAGCTAAAATGAGGATAAGAGTGCCGGCCTTGGGGCCGGCCCCGTGGCTTAGCGTTTAAGTGCGCGCGCGCTGCTACTGGCGGCCCAGGTTCGGATCCCGGGCGCGCACCGACGCACCGCTTCTCCAGCCGTGCTGAGGCTGCATCCCACATACAGCAACTAGAAGGATGTGCAACTATGACATGCAACTATCTACTGGGGCTTTGGGGAAGAAAAAAATAGGAGAAGGATTGGCAGTAGATGTTAGCTCAGAGCTGGTCTCCCTCAGCAAAAAGAAGAGGATTAGCACGGATGTTAGCTCAGGGCTGACCTCCCTCACAAAAAAAAAAAAAAAAAAGAGTGCCAGCCTTGTGAGAGCATCCTAAGGTCAGCATGAGACAACCCAAGAAAGCCTCCTGGCACACATCCACGTGCTTGGGAAATGCTCATTTTCTTCCATCCTTTCATCTGCCTCACATCTGGAAATGGATGCACTCATAAGGCAGAGCAGCTCAGGGAGAGAAGCAAGGGATCTGGACTCAGGAGGAGGTCCAGCAGCTCCCTTCTTACCACCAAACTCAGGCTAGCCGTCAAGCCCCCAACTCACCACTTGCTGACACCCCTCCCCTGATCTCACTGCCCTCATCTCCTAGCCAGGCAAACTGCACATGCATGCATGTATGTGCGCAGACATGCAAGTGTCAGCCAGGGGTGTGTGAGCCGCCTGGGCCATTCTTCCCATTCTCCTCCCCGACATCTTCCTAACCCTTGCTTAACACAAGACTACTCCCAATTTTACTCCCCACCCTCACACACACACCTCTGCCCCATCACCCTGTCTTGATCTGGCTGGGATCAGGAGCAGATAATCATAGCACCTGGGGCTCCAGAGCTGGCCAGGATATGATACCCAATCCCCTTGTTTTATGGCTCAGCTGAGTCAGGGCTGAAACCCATGTGATGCCCTTTCTAGGACCCCTGGCAGGCTGTAATATCCAGATCTCAGGTCTCTGTATGTGTCTCAGCACTTCCATCAGTCAGAGAGCTCTACAAAGGCAGGAACAAGCCTCCTCCTCCTCCATCTCCATCTTTCACTTCCCTGCCTAGCCAGTGCCCAGCTTCAAATGTGAGGCCAATCCACTTTCCACTGGAACACTGAGGGGAGTCAGGACTTAAGAATTATGGCTACGTTATGGTTGGCTATGGTTCGTGAGTGCTCACTATGATCATATCCTATGCTGCCTTTGCATATATCATCTTGTTTAATTCTCACAACAGCCTGCTATTGTTCTCATTTTACAGATGAGAAAACTGAGGCTCACAAAGGTGAAGTTAACTTTCATGAGGTCATCAACGGAGATTCAAACCCAGGTCATTGGCCTCCAACCCCCACCCGGCACTGGGTACCAAGCAGCAGGGAATGGGGTGGGACACACCTTCCTCTTTGTGATGCTGCGGAGCAACTCAGCCTTGCTCCGGAGCAGCCCCTGGCCTGCCAGCTCACGTTCTTCCTCCACGCGGCTCTCCCGCTCCAACTGCTGGAACTCCAAGTCCTCAAAGAGCTTTGTCTCAGTCTCCAGGGCCTCTGCCTCCTTGAACGACAGTGACAAAGGGGGTTGGGTGGTGCTGGAAATACCACTCCGGGCCTGGAAGAGGGCCTGGGGGCTGGACCCAGGGAAATAGGGGAAGGGACCTGCCCCCACCCAACCCCCTTTCCTCTGCTTAGCTTTGCCCCTTTCGTGGGCATCACTGTCTGGAGTAGCAGAAAGGAGAAAATCAACACCTCCCCCATCCTTCCCTGTCCCCTCCAAGCCACAGCACCAACCCTGGTGTCCAGCAGGTACTGCAGGGCCCAGGTGGTCCCGTCCCACCGTTCTCCTCTCTTCTGGGCGGGTGGCCCTCGGGGGCCGGGGAAGGGGAGCTGGTGAAACTGACCCTTCTCAGCTGCTCCTGTAACTGTTCCCGCACTGACTCGGGGCAGTTATCGAGCTGCGTCTGGAGCTCAGCGTAGAGCGCCTGGCGGGCCTCCAGGTGCCTCCGTCCCGCGGCCAGCTCCGCCCTCTCCTGGTCGGCGGGAGGGGGAGGGAGAGGGCGGGGCACAAGGGAGAAACAGAACACACACTCCTCAACTCCGGCCCGGCAGGCAGCAGCAGCAATGGGAGGGGTGGCGGGGGCGGGAGAGAGAGAAAGGGCGAGCAGAAATGGGGGTGAGGGGGAAGCGAAAAAGGGGCGAGGAATAAAAGAGAACAACCGGGAGAGGAGAAAGAAGAGTAGAAAGGGAAAACAGGAGGGAAGAGGTGAAGAGTGGGAGACACAGGACTCAGAGGTGCAAGACATGGTGTAACACAGGCAGAGGTGTGGGTCCCAGGCAGAAATTTTGGTCTCTTGGAGTCCCTTGCAGTAGAAACGTTAGGGTAGGTCCTAAGAAAAGGCCCTCTGTTTTCTCTCCAAACCAGTCAAGGCCACAGCTGGTTCCACATCACAAACACAGAGCCTCTAGTTCCTGTTCCTCCCCCTCTTCCACTGTCCAGAGACCAAAATTTAACCCTGGGAAAAAGGGTAGAGATAGGAGATAAGGGTTAAATCCAGGGTTTGGGTGTGAATCGGGAGCTGAGGATGTTAAAGCTACAGCGGTGCAGCAGAGGGGACCCCAGCCCAACCCCCTCGGCCTCCCTCCGTCCTGCCCAGGGTGGGGGTGGGGTGCTGGCACTGCAGGCTGAACTTCAGCAGGATGAGGGTTGCAATTAGTTGTCCGTTGCCATGGTAATAGGAGCCCCAGGAGTGGGTACAGAGAGGAGGTGGATGGCTCTGTCTGGGGCAAGATGACACCTCTGAGGGCAGGAAGGGGGACAAAGGGAGGAGCTGATGAGTCACCCCTCCGAAGGACAGGCAGAGGAGAAACTGTGATTACTGATTCCAAAGCCAGAGTGGGGCCATGGGCTGGGAACTGGAGAGGGAAGCTAAGTGAACCTTCCCCACCACCACCGCCAACACCACCACCACCATCACCACCACCACCTCAAGTAACTGGGCCCAGAGAGAAGGCAAAGTCCAGGCCTCCAGGCAATGCCAGGTCAATGAGAAATGAGGTTAGGCAGGTTCCTTCTGAAATGCTGAGCTTCACCCTGGGAGTAAATTCCTATGTTGAACCCTGGCCCCACCCCCCTTCCATCTCATCCCTCTCCCCATCCCTGGAGAGGAGGACCTGATCAGGCCAGCTTCTGGGGCCCAAGCACTTCCCCATCCTTGGACTCAGATTTTACAATACCCAATGTTCTGGATGGCTCAGGGGCAGGAGAGGGGGAGAGGCCCAGCCATTCCCACCCTCTGGCTGGGGTATCTGAATTTGGAAAGCCCCAGGGGAAAGCTAGGAGGGGTAGCCACTGTGTGGCAGAGAGCCCCTGCCCAAGCCCTCCACAGGCCATGCCACCACAACTGGACCTCTTTACTCCTCTGCTCTGGAGGGAAGGGAGGCAGATAGCTGGAGGACAGCCTGCCTCTCCCTGCTATGCAGGAAACTGTCAACAGTCTGTGAAAGGAGCACCCAGGTTCTTTCAAAAATAAGAGGAGTTCTTCAGGCTGAGAAGCTCCTCAGCCAAGCATCTCCGCCAACCTTGTACCACTTCTGCCAATGCCCTATTGAGTAAAGTTGAGCTGTGCCCCTTGCCCATTCCTTTCTGATCAAAACCCTGGGGTCCCCCACCAAGAAAGGAAGGAGGCAGCATTAGAGGGGAGAGACCAAGGGCACAGAGGTGCCCATGGAGTTAGTGCAAAAGCAGGCAGGGCTCAGCCCTGCCTGGGTGGCACTGGTAGTTAGGGGCATGCAGAGAGCCCAGGACAGTGATTAGAGGGGGCGTTAGTGCAGGCCTGGTTTATAAGCATGGAGTTAATTTGGCACAGAATTTGGGAGTGTGGTTTCGGGGGCCAGAGTCAAAGCTCAAAAAAAAAATGGGGAGGTCAAAGAATTTTTAAGAGCTTCAAAATTGAGGGGCAGGAGGAAGACACTCTCAAAAAATCCAGAAGGAAAATTAATTCTTGGAATAATACTGTCAAGTCCAGAAATAGATGGCCCCTCTCCACTTCAGAGCTTTTGGCACGTTGTTGCACATCTTGGGCATGGCTGGCACAGCCCCTGTGGGATGGAGCAGCCCTTGCAGGCTGGCACGAAATCTGAAAGGGGCAGGGGCAGGAGCTGGGACCATCTGGGACGGGAAGCTGCAGATCCTGAAGGCTCAGGTGAAGCAGAGTCCTGAGGGCCATCTCCCAAAGACCAGGTCCTGAGCATCTGAGGCATGCTTAGAGGGAGATGTTCTCCAGATGGAGGCACCCAAACCTGAATCACCCAGCACCAGTCCCCCGGGCAGTGCTCACTGCACAAGAAGGGGCTTTGGCACTTCCTAGAAGGGCCATGAAGGGCCCAGAATGGCAGGCACCCAGGCACCCAGAGATAGCACAGAGACCCACAGAGAGGAAACCCCAGACACCAGCCCAGCCCCTGGCAGTGTCCTCCACACTGGTACCTTCCACAGAAGACAAGGCCTCCTGCCTCTGGAGGGGCATAGAGACCACCCAGTCTGCAGGATGGATGATGAAGTAAAGGGTAAGGGGCCCCAGAGAAGGTATTTCTCCTCTCCCAAGCCACTGGTACCCAGCACTGAGCCAGGCCAGCTGTGGGTTACCTTGTCCCTTTCCTTTTGGATGCCCGTCTCCAAGGTCACCAGCTTCTCCTGCAGCTGATCTACCGCCTTCTGCTCCTTCTGCAGCAGTGCCCGCTCTGCCTCCCTTTCCCCCTGCAGCAGCGCCCGCTCCATTTCAGCCTGGGGGCAACACCAGGGTCCACATCAAGGCCAGTCAAGGCAACTGGACTCAGGTCACTCTGGGGGCCTTCATTCTGCCTGGGGAAGAGTCCAGCCAGGGCACTCGTGGCTTACCTCTCGGGCTGACTCCTGCAGCTGCTGCTCCAGCTCCTTCACGCGGACCTTGAGCTGCTCCACTCGCCCCAGCACCTGAGCCCGCTCCTCTTCCAGGGCCAGCACCTCTCCCTGGAGCTTAGTGCCAGGTGCATCTTCATGCTGGAGGACAGGGAAGCCATCAGCTGAGGAAGCCTAGAACCTTCCAGGATGAGACTAAGAGAATGGATCCCCATTCCTCAGGGCACTTGGAAGGGGTAGCTAGACTAAGATAGGAGGCAAATTCCCCTCCCTGCAAGGCGAACAATACAGGCTCAACTAAGTGGAATAAAGATTTACCACTGAGTGCCAGGCCTGGGTGGGGCTCCAAGGAAAGGCAGGTCATAAAGCATATTTATAGCTTGGGAAATGCATCAACACCTGCCTCTCTTCCTTGCCTCCTCATTTCTACACGAATTGAAGTTGATCCTTCAATTACATCCCCCTCACTGGGACTTAGTATCCACCACACAAGGCTGCCTCTTCTGCCTCCTAGCAGGTCTGACCCCAGCCCCCTCATCCTGCTCACCCCGCCACATCCCACCTCCTGTTGGGTGCTCTCAGTGCTGCTGCACTCCTCCTTGAGATTTTCCTCATCTGAGCGTTCCATGCTCTCCCATAGGCGTTGGGTGGCACCTCCAGGCTCCTCGTTGCTCCGCCCAGAGGCCACAGTGGCCCCTGCAAGGCCTCGTGAGGGCCTCCGGCCTGCCAGCGCTAGTGCTGCAGTGGCCTCTCCAATGCTGGGCAGCTCCCCGGCCTCAGGTCCCCCATCAGCCCGGCTGTATTCGGCACACAGGTTCAGGATGGTCTCCAGGCGCTGGCGTTCCTGGGGAGGGTGGACAGAGCAGAGCATGAGGGGGAAGAGGCTGGGACCTGGTGAGGCTAGAGCCAGGCACAGTATCCTGACAGAAGAGGGAAGTAGGACACTAGGGGCTCGGGGCTCAGAATCAAGTCAGGAGAGCCCCAACCCCAAGGTCTGAGGAGGCAGAGGGAAGGAGGATGCCCCAGAAGTGGGCAGGAGGAACCAAGCTGTTGTGCCACCTGCCCAAGTGGCTCACCCCTCCCATCTTCCTGTTTCCTTTCCCTTCTCATTCTATCCCAGAGTGGGCTTCCTCGTGGACACACAGGGACAACCCAGACACACACTGGTAAGCACACTAAAGACCACAATGAGACACAAACACTCAGGTGCTCTTTGCGACATGGATACACATAGATCCACAGACACAAGGGCACACAGAGACATCCCCGCACACCAGCACTGACACACAAGGACACATGTGCTCTGGGCCTGCATTAACAGGCAGATACACACAAAGACACCAGCCCTGACATGCACAAATGCACACTGACGCACACTCGCACAGATAAACACAGTCTAGCATACAGACAGGTGGGCACTGACACAGACAGGGCTGGAAACAGATCCACAGGCCCACAGGGACCTGACAGTTTCACACAAAGATGTGCTCAGCATGTATACACCCTGCCAGACAGAACCAGGACATAGTCCTCCTCATGCCCACCTCAACTCCAAGACACTCACAGGCAGCCCTCAGCTCCTTCCAAGCAGGGTGGGCTGTTGCCAGCACTTGAGTGCCTAGGCCCAGGGGTGAGTGCTCCTTGGCCCTACCACTTAATCCGCCCCCTCCCCACACACAGCCCACTCAGATACCTCTCGGGGGCCTAGGAGGTGAAGGAGGGACAGTACAGTCATGCGCCCGGTCTGTGTCCCCTTCTCCCATTCAGAACACCCCTGCTTTGAAGCCTCCCCCAGGCTCCCATTGGCTCTCTGGGATCCCTCAACCTCAGGTGTCTCTCACCACATACAGTTGGCCATGACCCCCCAGACACTTACCCAGCTTCCCTCCTGCTGCTTGCCCAGTTCCATGGCAAAAAAAAAAACCAGGAACAGAGCCTCAGCGCCCAGGAGGCTGGGCCAGTGACCCCGCCCCTGCCCCGGGACCCAGATAAGCAGCCTGGTTGAGGTGGGAGGGGCAGGGCGGGCAGCCTCCAAGATTTAAAGTGGCAGGTGGGGCAGGTCAGGGCTGGTGGTGAGGTGTGTGCTCTTGCATGGGGGTGGGGGTGAGGAAGCTGAATGGAGGAGTTGGGGGAGGCTGGGACCACCACTCTGCCTGTACCAGGCTCACTGACCCCTCTGCAGGATGAAGCCCCAGGGTGGGCCAAGCATTCTCATCCAGGCCAAGGCAAAAACAGTGAAGAGATGTAGCCATGGGAAAGACTGAGGATCTTGCCTCATCTCTCCCCCACCCAAGACAAACACACTCCCACAGCCTCACCTCACCCAAAGCTGTCTCAACCTCTTATGAAAGCATCTCCAGACAAACCTCCTCAGTTCTGATTCTCCTCCTCAAACCAATCCCAGGGTTCCTGGGTCCCCAGGAACCCCGTTCTTCTGCTCACAGGGGAGAGAGGGCAGAATCCATTCTCTTGTACGTGTGCTTGGGTATATACACACCACCCAGAGCCCCTTGAGCTCCCTGTGCTATCTGGGGAATCCCAGCCCCCACCCAGCTCAGATGCCATCTCCAGGACAGCTGCCCAGAGCCACGCCCAGCCCCCAAATGCACCAACACGCATGCCTATGCACACAATCATAATCAGACAGGCAGGCCCAGATTAGGCCAGGGGCTGCCCATCCTGTTCTCTTCCTCTTTCCTACCACTGACATTCCCAGATGATCCTGTATGGGCCAGGATGAGCAGCTCCCACCCATTTATAGAGACCAAAGAGAAGCAAGAAAGAAGGACCAGAGGCTTTTGTAAAGAATAAGACTTGGAAAGACAGGAGACTTGGATTCCAATTCCAGCTCTGCCAGAACTTGCTGTGTGACTTTGGACAAGCCCACTTCCCTCTCTGGACCTCACCCTTCTCATCACTGAGATCTGCTCCTCAAACTGAGAGGTGCAAGGCCTTACCATAAATGTTGTGAGTTTTCCTAGAGCTTCCTTGTATTCAGGTAAATAATGTGAAACTTAATTTATATATTAAAACAAATGCTTGGGGCTGGCCTGGTGGTGCAAGCGATTAAGTGTGCACGGTCCGCTGCGGCAGCTCGGGGTTCACCGGTTCGGATCCCGGGCGCGCACCAACACACTGCTCGTCGAGCCACGCTGTGGCAGCATCCCATATAAAGTAGAGGAAGATGGACACGGATGTTAGCCCAGGGCCAGTCTTCCTCAGCAAAAAAGAGGAGGATTGGCATCAGATGTTAGCTCAGGGCTGATCTTCCTCACAAAAAAAAAAAAAACGCTATGCTACAGAATAAATGCAAAATTAGCAGAAATTTAAAATAAAGCCTTAGAAACTACAAATAAAGTTCTTCTTTAGGGCACCAGAACCTTGAGATACTGGTCACTATGGTGTATCCTGGAAGTGGGGAAGCTCAAGAAGCTCAGGCCCTGTCCATGGGCCCCTCCTACTCTGCCAGCTGGCCTGCCCACACCCTGGCAGAGACCCTGCCATGCCTGTCGGCAGCCTCTCTGGCATCTGCTCACCAGCCTCTCCATCTCCTGCTCCCGAAGCCGCTCTTGGCGCTGCCGCCGGTGGTACTCCAGGAGGTCATCCTCATTGTCGCTAATCTCCGTGATGCTATTTTTCCGCTCTCGAGTGACAGGCACCCGTAAGTCCCCACTGGACAGCTTCCTCTGGGTACGGGGGCTCTGGCGGGGTGAAGCCCCAGTCAAAGAGCCCAGACTGTAGGCCGGGCTCAGCCTGCCGCTGAAGCTGCCCTTGCGAGGCGCCAGGGACTCCCCAAGTGTGGGCGAGGGGCTTCGTGTCCTACGGCCCCGTGCCGCCAGCGTCAGGGAGAAGTCCTCTGGTGAAGCCCCGTGGGCTGCCCAGCGCCGGGGCCGGGGACTCTCTGCCACTTCCCTGGTTAGTTTAGTATCTGGGGTGGTCCGGGCGGGCATGGGGGAGAGAGCCCGTCGGGACAGGGATGGGCTCAAGGGAGGGAGTTCTCGCATACTGTCCAGGCCCCGCCGACCCAGGCGAGGGCTCTCAGGAGGCTGCAGGGTGCGGGTGGCCGACCCATCTGAAAATGTTCGGCCCACCAGCTGGCGTGAGGGGCTGGTTGTCAACACCCGCTCGGTGCCTGGTGGCTCACGGAAAGGGCTGGGAGGGCGATCTTGGAGTGTGCCAATCTTGTTTCGGGGAGCAGGAACTGGAGGCTGGAACTTGGGGCTTCCAGGAATGCTGGTGGGTTGGCTGCGGGCACCAGAAGCTGGGTATTCACTCAGGCTGATAGCCACCACAGGCAGCTGCCCACCCAGCCGGGGGCTCTCAGTGGCTCTGCGAGCCTCCGCCAAGACAGTGGCTGCAGGGCTATCTGTCAGCAGACCCCGGAGGCCAGGGCTGGATGGCCTCTCATGACCCCCCTTCCTGCCCAGCCGGGGGCTCTCAGAGGAGCAGGCACCACTCGATCGGGACTGTGGGGGCTGCAGGGCCAGATGGTAGCTGGAAGAACGGGCAGGCACCAGCGGAGGCATGGAAGGTGCTGGCTCCTGCCCACTGGGTGAGTGGCTGGCACAGCTTCCACTGCTGGCTGGTGACGAGAGTGGAGAGAAAGCTGGAGAAGTGTTCTCATAGCTGGAGCCCACAGACATGGCGCCGGGGCTGGTTGGGGGGGACAGCAGGTAGCGCCCACCATTAGCCATCGGTGACAGTGGGGAAGTTGCAGCAGGCTTCTTGCCAGCAGCTCCAGGCTCTTCTAGCACCAATGAGTCCATGATTTCCTGCAAGTCCTTCTCAATAGAGCTCACGAGGGAACTGTGGCTGGCACAGGCCGAGGGTCCCCGGGTTGCAGGCTGTGGGGTATGGTTCCCATTCACCAAGCTTTCTGATTCTACTGAAAGGAAATGCAAAAATGCTTCAGGCCCTAGTCTTCGACTTCGGGGAGCTGCATACGCTCAAGAGTGAGGGCACTCCCTCACCTCTTCTTAGCAGAGTGAGGCTGCAAAGGTTCTGGAGAAAAAGCCAGGAGATCTGGGTTCTAGTGCCAGGTCTGCCACTGACCTGCTGTGCAACCTTACCCAAGTCACTTGGGCTCGGTTTCCCTTTCTGTAAAGGAAGAGGATGGGCAAAGCTCTTCTGGCTCTAACACTCTACGATTTAGGACAGAGTTGGCAACAATGCCAGGCATTTCTGGGCCTAGTTGTTACTGACTCACCCCAACACTAGGTTCCTCCTTGCCTTGGCTTCCCTAACCTCCTATACCTCTCCTTCAGGAAGGGCAGGTGGACATTCTGCAAAGTGGATGGGGGCATGCTGTGGAGCTGGCCAGAAGTTCCGGGGGGGCAGTCCCAGTCTAATAGGACATTAGGCCTCCCAACACAGCAGCCGAGACCCAGGAAAAAACACACACAAAGCCTCCAGGGCTGAGTGAGGGGTGTGTACTGCATCACTTTGTCCAATCAGAGGCAAGGGAGGGGCCTGGCACTGATGGCTAGTTCCTGGAAGCCAGGCTGGCCAGCAACTAGGTGCAGCTCAGTGCCCATTAAGCCACGCCAGCAAAACCCTGCCTTTGCCCTGCCCCAGTCCTCATCAACCAACCAGGAATCCCTGGAACCACTGCCCCAAACAGCTGAGGGAGTGGCATGCAAAGCTAGGGTGGGGGCAAGGTAAAGCTAACCAAGAAGTAGACTGGGAACCCAGGCTTCTGGGCACCCAAGAAGCTAGAAAAGACTGGGGAGTGGAGGAGGAGAAGGGAAAGTTTTTGCAAGATTGAGTTTAGTTCCAAAATTATACAGATTGTGTGGGACCACAATCAGAGGGGTTGCCATGGATGCTGGTGATCCCAGTGACCACCCATCTTTCCTCAGCTCCCCAGAGTATCCACTTAAGCCACTGATGCCACCCTGCTAGGTATACCTGACATACATGTCCACCTGCCCCAGTACCGTGTTGACACCTGTCATGCCACAGCCCATCTAAATGCCTGTGCAAAGTCTGGGGTGGTAGGCCCACTGGCAGCCTCCTGGTCTGCATCCTGCCTTCTAGGCCGCTGGGCTAAGGAGGGCTGTGCTGGTTCCCTGGGACAATCACCAATTCTCCTCTGGGGATCAATAATTCACACACAAACTGCAGCTGCTCCACTGAGTCATCGGCTGGCATGGCATGGCCTGGGGGCAGGGCAAGGCCCAAGGACACGATCACCAGCAGGTGGGACACACCAGAGCTTACAGGAGTTCAACCTAATGCTTCCTTCTGCCCCCTCAGGTCACTCTCAAGGGTAAGGTTCCCTCGTGGTGACACAAGAGAGTCAGGGTTACAGACACTGAGGTGGCATCTTCCAGGGCAGTGGGACACAGGCTGGCAGAGCCCTCCAGCCCTCAAGCACATGATTCCCCAATTCCAGCCAGGCAGCACTTCTTGGATCTCTCCCAGTGGCCAGACTGCCTGGCACTCTCCATCAGCAGCCCATGGCAGGTGGCAGCAAGCCCACATCACGGGTATTATCCTGCCCTGACACCACAAGCATGACTGGAGTGGGCAAGGAGGAGGACTGTCCAGGAGGTACCATCAACCCAATCCCCTGCCCCAACTGGGTACCTACCTGGGCCAGGACTGTAGGGCGGCCCAGGAGCCCGGCCCCCTGCTGGAATCATGCTCTTCATCCACTTGGCTTCAGCCGGGTGGTTAAAGCGGAGGAAGGTGGACTGACCCAGGCACAACATGCAGCCTGTGGAGAAAGCAAACACTTGGAAGGGCAGGCAGGGCTGAAGCAACCCTGACCTTGCAGCAATAGCAGACTCACCCCAGGTTCCAAAGAGCCATCCCCCCTGCACTCACAGTGGTCACACAGTCCACACCTGACCGTACTTGTGCTTGAGATGGGAACCAGCAGAGCTCCACAGCACAGGGCAGAGTGCAAAGCACACTGGTTTGTGAGTCCCAAGATGCGAGTCCTAATCCTAACTTTTCTTCTTACTAGCTGTGAGATCTTTGGGTGAAGTCACTTCACCTCCCTGAGTCTAGTTCTCTCATTAGAAAAATGAAGACAATACCACTGACCTTGCAGAGTTAATGCAACAGTGTATGTGCAAGTGCTCTGAAAACGGAGAAGATTCTTCAGAGAACATGGATACCCATGTCCCCCCAACTCAACCTGGACCCATGATGCACCTATCTGCCCCGTGAGTGGAAGGGTCAGCACCCTTTGAGAGGCAGCAACTTCCAGGATCACAAAAAAGCTCTGAGATGGGGGACAGGGAAAAACCATGGATCAGTCAGATGCCCCCGCGGGCACCAAAATTTGCTTCCTGGCTCCAACTCCTTTTGTCGTCGTGCGGTCTTAGGAGAATTGCCACCCTCTCTGACAGTAGGGAGTGGCGACCACCCTCTTTCTCTCTGATAAAGCACCCTCTGGCCTGACATCTTCCTGCTCCTTGGTCTCCCCTGGAATGTAGCCAAGCCTAGGCCAAAAGGCCCAGCCTCAGCCAAGCACATTTCCAGGCAGTAGACACAAGCCCAGTCCTGCCCAGGAAGTGTGAGTGCATGGAGGGGGGAGGGTATGTGGGAGCCAGAAAATGTAGCCAGTGGCACTAGGAGTGTGCACAGCAGCAGGTGTGCCTACAGGCACTTAAGCCTGGTTGGCAGAACTCCTCCTCCTGGCCACACAAGGTGCTCAAGGGCTCCTGCAAAAGATGCTATGTTGGGAGAAGCCAGAGCCGTGGTGCTCTCTACCACCCACCCTTCCAATTTGTCCATACCCCGGCCCCTGGCCCCAGGCTCCTGTCTACCCAATCTGGTGCCACTTGGTGCCCCAAGCTTCATGCCAGTCTCAGCTAAGACTGGCAAAGAAGCCCACATTCCTGGACGCTGAGACAGTTCAGTTCAGGCAGGCCATGAAGGCATGGGGCATCCCAGGCCACGTAGGTACCTTGGCAGGCCCCCCACTGAGCTCAGGAGCCTGTTGCTGGAACCCAGGGCATTGCCGTGGGGGGCGGGGCTAGCAGGCTGAGAAGCCTTTGGCAGATAACCGTAGTGGACAAAGCTACCCACTTCTTTGGCACATCCACAGGCCCTCCCCGGCAGGCGGGCACCAACAATTCTAGAGGTTGATGGGTGGTTAGGAGAAGGGGGAGCCTTCCCTGCCAAGCCACCAATCAGAGGAGCTGATCCCAGAGTAATCATAACCAGAATAAATAATAGCCAACCACACTGTCCACCTAATTACAACCACAGCTGTTTCAGAAAGAGCCCTGCCAGGCCCCTCCCTCTCCTTTCAGCCATTTAACAAGCTAATTAATGATGAGTTCACAGGGTCTAGACAGACCTACTCAACCCTAGATTGATTGGGGGTGGTTGCTGAGGGGGAATCAGGAGCCTGATCACACAGTCCAGGCTGGGAAGGAGGTGGGGAGTCTGGGTGGATTCCAGCCCATCAATGCCAGGCCCACCCAAGGAGGCTGTGGACACGTAGGGACCCTCAGCCTTGGCTTCTACAGCTGTGAGTTCCCCACCCCCTCCTCTGCCCCTCACCCTCCTCCACACAGGGGGTGTGGCTATGCTGCCTCTGGGCTATAAATAGGTGATGCCAGGCAGCAGAACTGGATCTGTATTAATAGAGCAGGCAGGAGGGCAGCAGGACTGAAAGCAGCCCAGCTCCTGCCCAAATTAACTTTCTATTTGCACTCAGGGGCCCCAGGCATTGCCCCAACTCTGGTCCCATGCCCCCAGGGGCCTGACCAGCCTATTTCTGGGAAGAAACCTCCTCTCTGACCACTCCTGCCCCACACCTCCAAAGGTTAGCCCACTCAGGAAAGCCAAGAACCCCTTCTCACCCAGGCAAAGTTGTGGTCCATGCCCTCCAACCCCAAAGGGGCTCAGGGCCCCGATGTGTGCAGGTGGGTGGAAGAGCTGCACAACTGGAGGGAAAAAACAGGGCAAAGGAGAGGGTGGATCCCTTCTCTGAGAGATGCAGAGGGGAAACACCACACAGAAACACATTTTCATACAGGCTCATACACATACACACTCCTAGAAACACACAGACTCACACAGACATGGGCATACATGCTCACACACTCACAGAGCAACAGTCACTGCCCTGCTGGCCACACAAATAGAATGGACTGGCCAAAGGGAAGCTGGGGGGACGGGAAGATGGGAGGAAGGGCCTTGGCCTTTTCCACCAGAGACCCCTCTCAGCCATAACACAGGCTCCCCTTATTGTAACCAAGACCCCTCAACGCCATCCGGAGGCAGGTCCCACGGAGCGGACTGCCTAGCGCTGGGGAAGATGAAGTCTGCCTCGCGAGCAGCGGCTCCAAGCCCAAACCTCTCCCCCAGAAATGTTCAGGGCTCACACACAATAGAGTCTCACTGCCTCAAGCTCCCAAAAAGGGGCCCAAGACCCCATCCCCCTCCTCTCACCCCACCCCCAGACGCCCCTCCCAACCCGGGCTTCTCCACGCCCCTCTGCCTGGGGGCTGCGGCCGGCCGGCGCTGAGGACTCACCGCCAAACCCGGACCTCCGGAGCGCTCGCCCCCGCTAGCTCGGGCCTTCCAGGTCGCCGGCCCGCCCCGGGCCTTTGAGGGGGCGGGCCGACCTCCCGCGCCGCCGGCTCCAGGCTCTGAGCAGTTAGCAGCGAGGCTGCGAGCAGCCACCAATGCCCGGGGAGGGGCGGGCCGGCCACCAGCAGCGGGGGAAGGGAGCCAGGGAGGGAGGGACAAAGGAGAGGAGGAGGGGAAGAGGAAGTGATGGAGAAGAGAGGGGAGCTGGACGGAGAGGGCGGGGCGGGAGGATGTAGAGAGGGAGACGACTCGGCTCGGGATTCCAGCGCCTAGGGCAGGAGTAGAAGTGGGGCAGGGAGGAAAGGTTCAAGGGAGGTGACAGAAGGAAAGGTGAAAGGTAAATACCGAGGCCAGAGGGTGAAGAGCCAGGAGGCAGGAGTGAGGAGAAATAGGGTCTTACTGGGAGCCCTCTGTGGTAGGAAGTCACCAGAGACCGGGATGGGGCCAGCCTAGTCCCTGACTGGCTGGTCACCTTGAACCAGTCCCATCCTCTGGCCTTGGAGTCCTTATCTACAGAATGAGGAGGTTGGCTTCAACGACAACAGAGGTTAAGCTCTGACATTCCATGGCTCCATATACTAGAATGAAGAGTGGAACTCCCAGGGATCCAGCTAAGTAACTAGGTCCCGCTCTGACCCTCAGTCTGCCACTGTGACAAGGTCACTCTCGGACTGGGAGTTCAAGCCAAGGCAGTGCTCTGTGCAACTGAGCCCAGCTCCTGTCTCCATCCTAAACACCTCCTCTTCTGCTCCCCGCCCCAGCCCCCCCTCCAGTCCCCCCACCCACCCACACACACACACTCCCATCAGCTCACCTCACCCCATGACCCAGGCTGGACCAAGGCACTGCCCTTCCGAGCCATCCCACTTCCCTGGGATCTCCGGAAATCAACCCTACTTCCTCCCAACCACAACCACCAGTTGTGCTAGCCCCAGCAAAGAGCTCTCCCACCCCAGTGAGGTACGCTTTCCATCGGGGAAACACAATGCCACCTGCCTCTGGGGCCTCCAGGGTCATGCTGAGGCTCTGGGCCAGATAAATACCTACTACCCAGCCTAGGCCCCAGAGAATTCCTCTAATTCCAGGGACTTGGCCTCTGGACACCAGAACCTTAAGGGACACCCTGTGTTCTCACAGACACATTCAGTATTCTCAGAGCTCACACAACCCCACAGACTTTCTCTCAGATACACACCAACATTTGCTCAGTCACACAGACACCGCTTCAGCTGTGAACACTCTGAGTCACACCAACCCCCCAGTTAAACACGCCCTGTCTCTCACACACATTTATTCTCACACCATCTCACAGGCAACAACCCCCCTCTTAGTTACACACTCACTCAGACACAGATATCCTTTCACTCAGTCCCTGGAGAGACTCTGAAATTAAAAGTCAACCTCCTTAGAGAAATAATCAAACAATATTTGCATCCTTGCTGAACACCTACCCACACTGCGATACTACTCACACATGATCACACACTCACACGTGCACATGCATCTTACTCCCCTTCTGAAGGAAAAAGGAAGAACCATATAGGGTCAAATGCAAAATAGCAAGAGTCTTTAAAAAAAAATATTTCCTCAGGAAGAGTGATTCATCGGTCTGGAAACTGTGACATCCAGCTGGACAAACCCAGACAGACACAGAAGATGCCCACCAGTGAGAAATAGGGCAGGAGGCAGGCACAAGAAGTGAGGAGCTAGGAGCCTTTGCCTTTTCTCTCCGTTCTTTGAGCTTTATTAGTCAAGCTCTTTATCAGTCTTATAACGGAGGACAGTTGGAGGCTTCACTCCCATTTTACAGAAGGAATAACTGATAATTGGGTGGGGCAGGAAGAGGCTCAGTGTCCTGGATCCCAGAGAGAGGCACTTGAATAACCCAGGAATCCTGGCTCCCCATCCACATTCCAGGGAGCCTTCCCTGCTGGCCCTCTCACAAGCCTCTACCCACCAATGAGGGTCCTAGGGAGTGAAAGCAAGGTGGAGACGAGGGCTGGCAGCAAATGCTGGGAGTGGATGGGGACCTACTGTCTAGACAGCCTGGGCCCTGAGCTGTGTGGCATTCTGGGTCCTCCCCTACTGAGACCCCTCCCAGATCTTTCATGTGGTCTGGCACTGTGGTCCCAGGGTGGGGCAGCCTAGACCCAGATTGAGATTCCTCCTCCTTTCCTTGGTCCTATTCCCAGCTCCACTTCTTGCTCTGTAGAGAAGAAGGCAGCATGGGATGTGCTTAGATACCCGGGTATGGGAGTGGAATCAGGCTCTTCCTGGCTCTATCACTTCAGGCTTCCATGTCCATAGCTCTAGCTAAAGGTTAGCATCTGCTTTCTGCCTGCCTCCCCCCATGCCTGGCCCAGGCATATTCCTGCTGGAAGAGCCTGTCACTGACATCTCTGCTCCTCATGACGCATGCCTCTCCAAGTTGCCTATGGCTGGGCACAGTGCCCAGAATGATGCATCTAAGGCCTGGCCCAGCCAGAGCGGGCTCCTTGTTATTTCTAGAGTAGCCCTCTGTTTTTCAAAGAGGAGTCCCCTCTACAGGCTGGATCAGGGGAACAAGAGAGGGAAAATGATCCTCTTGCACATATGGCCACAGATAGGCACATGGCCAATGAGTTCTCCTATATACATAGGAGTACACACACGGACACTTTGGTACCAGCAGTCCTGAGTTCACCCCTGCCCCTCACTTGAACATTCTGATCCATAAACACAAGGAAAGACACAAACACAGAGATACACAAGCCCAGAGTCACAAACACATCCGGAGATACATAAACACACTTCAGTTACACAGACACAGAGAGATAGCACATGCATCCCCCGGGCCACCCAGTTTCCAGGGAAACGCACTCCCAAGAATGTCCGGAGTGGGGCCAGGCAGGGCTGGGCTTGGTGCCTTGCTCCAAAGATGAGACAAGAAAACCCTCAGCTCCTGGAGCCCAGGGGAGGGGGAGTGCTGGGGAGAAGAACACCCGTTCCTTTGTGCCTCTGCCTACCCCTCCCCAGGCTGCCAAGCTTCTGAGACAGGCGAGCCTAGACAAGAAGGCTATGGGGTTGAAAGGGATAAAAAAGGAAGGGGTTTAGGGTCAGAAGAGAGTGGGAGGGTACATACTTGGCAGGGTGGGCTTTTGGCTAGGGAAGAGTTGGGTCACTGGGGCTACAGGAAATGCCTAAGAATTCCAGCTTGGCCCAGGCTCTCCCTCTTCTCAGGGAACTAAATGATGCACTGGGAAGACTGGGCATGAGAGGCCTACAGAACATCAGTTCTTAGTCCCTGCTCAAAACACACAGGGAAAAAATTTTTTTAGGTGTGACTTCACCTGTATCAACAAAAGGCTGGTGGTTGGGGCATGAGCTCACAGGATATAAACTTGCCTTGTTCCTTTCCCACTCCTATGTCCCTTAGTCTGCATGTTGCCCATGAATGTGAGGGAATTGGGGCCAGAGGAGTAAAGACTGAGATCTTTCTCCAGCCCTCTTTGAACTCTGCCCCTACCCCTGCTTGATGCTCTATTGTCTCACTTCCAGGCACCCAAATCTTGGGGAAGATGCTCTCTTTGAGATTGAAGAGGACTGTCAGGAACCAGATGGCATCACAGCCAAAGCCCCAATTTATGGAGGTTCCTTCTCTCATCAGGAGTCAGAGACCTTAAACCCCTAGAGGAGGCCAGGGCCCGCCTGCTGCTGCTGGCAGACCTGCCTCCCTAAAGTCAGTTGTCCCTCCCACACTCCCAAGGGTGGGAAGAAAGGAGTAAGGCAAGGTTGGGTCTCCTGGGTCAGCTGTGAAGGGAGCAGCATTTAAAGAGACTCCAAGGGAAGAGAAGGAGAGAGAGAAACAGTTGTGTGAGTGGGATTTCCACAGCAAAGGAGCTTTCACGGGGCCAGCCCCATGGCGTAGCAGTTAAGTGCGCGCGCCCCACTGCTGGCAGCCCAGGTTCAGATCCTGGGCACGCACCGATGCACTGCTTGTCAGTCCATGCTGTGGCGGTGTCCCATATGAAGTTGGAAGATAGGCAGAGATGTTAGCCCAGGGCCAGTCTTCCTCAGCAAAAAGAGGAGGTTTGGCATGGATGTTAGCTCAGGGCTGATCTTCTTCACCAAAAAAAAAAAAAAAAAAGGAGCTTCCAGCCAGTAAGAGGTAAGAGTTCCCAGAAAACAATACCAGGACATCAATCCTCCTACTCAGAGCCAGGCTTAGCCCAAAGCTCCCATCCTCATGTTAACTCCACCTCTACCCCCCACCCAATTGTGCTTTTCTCATTCCCCTAATATGACAATTCACTGTATAAATTGATACCCAGGGCAAACACACCTAATCTGTCAAAGTGCCACCTAGGCCAACCCTTTACCTGCCTGGTCACCATAGTAACCAGGGGCCTACTTTTTAGAGCTACCTTACACAACAGAACCACCTGTTGCTTTGGCAAACAGGGTGGAACCCTATTCATGACCCAAAAGCTACTGTCAACAATCAATAGGAGTGGGCATGTCCTCAGATTTTGCCATCAGATTTTGCCCTTGCCTCATCCCCATCAGGAGATACTGTCCCCCTCTCCCCGACCTCTACAGCTTTCAGAACAATTCCCTCTGGGCATCATGGAACAATGCATTGTTCCCCTCACTGCTGCTCCAACTGCTCTCCCCTAACAACCACAAACGACCACTACACCACTCCCCATGCCCTTTGATAGCAGGAATCAAAACCTCTTCTCTCTCCATGGTGTGGGGAGGCAGAGCGGGGGTGACCAGAGAAGAAAAGCAGATTGAAGATAAGACTGGATGCTAGAGGGGTTTGGGATGTTGTTTAGGCTCATTCAGATGCACCTGAGTACCCTACCCTCAATATGGCCACTCAGGCAGTTACCACGCCAACCACCACAGCAGGCTTCCCCTGTACGTATCATGCACAAGTTTTTAAACAGAGGCCCCCTCTGTTTGGGGGTATCAAATCTTACCCTGAGTGAGCCGGGTGGGCTGCTGGACAGGGAGCCCATCAATAGTGCAGGCATTGCCACAAGGGTAGAGCGTGAGGGTGCCCCGCAGGTTCTCAATGTAGCAGTGCTCTGGAGCCAGGCCTGGACCCTGCAGTGAGATGTCCCTGGCCGCAGAGCCAATCACTGTCCTCCCTGAAGACAGAGGCAAACTGAGTCAAAGGGGTTGTCCAAGCTAAGGAGGCAGGGACAGAGCAAGGAGGGCCACAATGGAAATATAGTTCCACCTCCTACTCCAGGGAGAATCACTGCCCACCAGTGGCTACCCCTTTTGGTCCCCTGAGCGTGGTGGAGACATTAAGTGATAAAAGCTCTTCTCAGGCAGAGAAAACTCTGGCCCAGAGATGGGAAGGCCCAGAAGGCACAGTAGGATCCAAACTCCACAGACAGAGTAGAGAAGGGGGATTCTCTTCTGCAGATCTTCCCTTAGTTCCCCCAACTCCCCCTCCCTAAGTTCTTTTTCTCCATCATACTCCCCCTTCTTTTCTTCTCTCCCTCCCCTGCCACCTGCAGCCCTTGCCCTCCCTCACTCCCTCTCTCTTCAGTGCAGCGCTTCTGCATGAACAGCCCCTCCCCCTGGCAGAACCCCTAGGCCTGGTATTTGGGGAATGTAGGGAATGTAGTATCACCCAGGCAACAAGGGCAGCCATGAGAAGAGAGGAAGGGCAGACGCCGAAAGGTGAAGAGCACTGTACCAGGGCCTTATCTTGGGAGGACTGCCCTACTCTCATCTCTCCATTCTCCACCGGTACCTTCTCCCACACCAGGCATCACCCTGGAGTGGGACCCCCTTTCTTCTTGGCCACACTAATTGCTAAGAGCTATGTGCTCTCCTGTTTCAGTGCTCTCCTCCTTGTTTCTTAAAGGTTTTCTTTGTTTTATAATTTTATTTATTTTTTCCCCCAAAGCCCCAGTAGATAGTTGTATGTCATAGCTGCACATCCTTCTAGTTGCTGTATGTGGGACGCGGCCTCAGCACGGCCGGAGAAGCAGTGCGTCGGTGCGCGCCCGGGATCCGGGCCCGGGCCGCCAGCAGCGGAGCGCGTGCACTTAACCGCTAAGCCACGGGGCCGGCCGGC